>NC_063332.1:13465184-13483455 GCF_021869965.1 Rhincodon typus | reverse complement strand
GAGACCGCACTGAGGCCGGGAGTTTGAGACCGCACTGAGGCCGGGAGTTCCAGTCAACACTGAAGCCAGGGGTTTGAGACCGCACTGAGGCCGGGAGTTCCTGTCCACACTGAGGCCAGGAGTTCGAGACCACACTGAGGCCGGGAGTTTGAGACCACACTGCAGCCGGGAGTTTGAGACTGCACTGAGGCTGCGAGTTTGAGTCTACGCTGAGGCCGGGAATTCGAATCCACGTTGAGGCCGGGCGTTCGAAACCACACTGAGGCCGGGAGTTCAAGACCACACTGAGGCCGGGATTTCGAGTCCACACTGCGGCCGGGAGTTCGAGACCACACCGAGGCTGGGAGTTTGAGACCACTCTGTGGCCAGGAGTTCGAGAAGGCACGAGGTAGGGGGATCAAGACCACACTGCGGCCGGGAGTTCACGACATTGCCGAAATGAAAGAAGAGAGAAAGAAAAATGCACAAAAGAGAGAAAGAAACGAAATCGACTGGGTGGACAAGATCTGGTTGAAACGTCCTACTACATTGGAAAAAGTCAGGAGACTGGCATTAGGCATTAGAACCAGGGCAGGAGCGATGGGCTGATTGGCCTCCTCCTGTGCTCGTAACCATTCTGTGATTCTGTGATAGTGGAACAGCTGGGTAAGGATGCAGCTAGTTCTGGTGCTGCTAACGTTAGATGGAGAAGTACCATGATCTTCCAGATGTGAGATCAGTTATCCTGTTGGCAGATGCATTGATTATAAATGCTCTCTCGGCTAAATCACTTCAACGCACGTGTGTTCGATTTTGGGCTTTCTAACTGTGAAGGAGCCACCTGTTATTAGTCAACTGGTACTTGATGTTTGGATTCCAAATTAAATCAAGGCCAAAGGAGGTCTAATCAGAGAAATTGCTTTTTTTTTTATCAGATCTTATTTCAAGAAAACAAACATTAAATAAAAACAAATCCCAAGCTGTAACTGGAGTTGGCGAATAGCTAATAATTATCAAATCATAACATGGAATTTTCTAAAACCTTGAGAGAACTTGTACAATTTTTTTTTCAGAGTCACACAAAAACACTAAGTGGTCTCAATTTAATATTGCCAGAGTAGAATATATAATCCAGGATGACATGCAATTGCAGTGCCCAGGGGGTGCTTTACTGCTTGAAGACCCATCCTCCAGACAGGGCATTATAGTCAAGGCTGTGCATATCTGTTAAGATGGACATGAAAGATTCTACGGCAAAATTCACAGAAGACAAAGAGACATTCCTGGCACCCCCTTAACCAAACACCCAAAAACAGATTAGTTCATCATTCTTCACACTTGCTGTTTGTGACGCCTTGCTGTGCTGTCTGCTAACTCTGACTCCTTTCCTTCTATGATGACACTGCAAAGGCAGCCCACTGCATGTGAAGTACTTGGATATGCCCCGGCTGCCCCATCAAGTTTCACATTTGTAATGGAGAACATCATGATAGTCATAGAGCTGTACAGCATGCAAATAGACCCTTCAGTCCAACTCATCCATGCTAACCAGGTATCCGAAACTGATCAGGTCAGCATTTGGCCCATATCCCTCTATCCATTCCTAGTCATGTACCCATTTAGGTGCCTTTTAAATGTTGTAATTGTACCCATCTCCACCACTTCCTGGCAGCTCGTTCTATATACCACCCTCTGCGTGAAAACGTTACCCCTTCAGGTTCCTTTTAAATCTTTCCCCGCTTACCTTAAACCTATGTTCTCTAGTGTTGGACTCCCCTACTCTGGGGAAAAGACCTTGGCTATTCATCCTATCCATCCCCATCATGATTTTATAAACCTCTATAAGGTCACCCCTCAGCTTCTGACACTCCAGGGAAAATAGCCCCAGCCTATTCAGCCTCTCCCTATAGCTCAAACCATCCAATCCTGGCAACATCCTTGTAAATCTATTCTGCATCCTCTCAAGTTTAACATCTTTCCTATAGCAGGAAGACTAGTTGATGAGTAGGTGTTTCATTATATAGATAGACTCCCATTATACAGCATAATTTGGGAGGGAGAGAAAATTCATTTTTCTTCATTGATTCTGTGTTTATTGACACTTTCGCACTGCCCGATATTCCTTCAAGTGAACAACATTTGATTTCATCATATCATTGTCTTCATCCACGCTCAGATCAAACCTACTGTCTATGTGTGTTTTATGGGACCCACCTTTTTGAAATATGCCTTGAAAATGGATGTACAGTCAGTTTTTACCTAGATCCAGAAGTGTGACCATATTTGGATATTTCTAATGTCCGGCCAGACTACAACACTCTCCATGATGCCTGGTATGTCTTGTTCTGTCGAAGGCATGTTCTCCAATGGTACCAGCAGGGCTCCTTTTAGACAGAAACAGAAGAACCTCCTCTGCCTTCTCCCTTTCCAGCTGGGCCACAGGAATAATTTGGTGTGAGTCTATTAGAGTCTGAGGGAATGGTTTCTCTCATCTTGGTCAGGTATTATTCCCCATGGATCGAAGTCCAAAAGTTCAATCAACCCACCCTTGAGGCTGCGTTGATCTTTTTGAAGACCATATTTTCCATGTCCATCCAGATGCCTTTTAAATGTTGTAATTGTACCAGCCTCCACCACTTCCTCTGGCAGTTCATTCCATACATGCACACATTCTGCATGACAATGTTGCCCTTTGACATTAGGTCACAAGTAGCAATAATTATTTCCAGTCTGTCACAGCCTCCTGTGCATTTGTCCTCACTACAAGCACACTGCAGCACCTTCCAGACTATAACAAAGGGGTAGATACTATTAAAAATGTCCTGAGAAAGAATGATGATTTTCAAGCCCTACCCAATTATCACTATAAGACGATTTCAGACCTCCTTGAAGGGCCGAAAGTTGAAAAGTCAATTTCCCTCCCTTTCCCAGGCCCTAACACCAAATGTTATGGTGCAGATCCATGAGAAATTATAACAGAAAAAGGAACATTAGTTGTTACCCCTTCACAGAGACATAAGGCTTACCCGTGTTGAAAGACACGGCCCAGATGTGCCTCAGACAGCAGCAGCAAAAACATACCATGATTGCGAGGCTCCAACAACCAAGATCAGACCTTGTTTGAACACCAGGCAGCACTGCTCGAAGAGACAGGACTTGATTTCACTGGAAAGTTAACCAATTGCTGATGGGCAGGATGCCCTAATCCTCAGGAGGAACTTGTGACAAAGCAGACGCTAATGACCAAGGCAAGAGCTAACGACTGTCAGAGAAACAGTTTGGCATTTACCGACCCTGTATGCACATTCTGGGAGATTGGTGAAACCCTGAGACTTTCCCTATAAAGGGCAGAGACTCCAGCAGGCAAGGAGGGGTGCAGGAGTATTTGGGGATAAAAAGATGAGGAGAGATGTGGTGTAAAGTATACGACTGATCTGAGGAAGGCTTATAGATCATAGAATCCCTACAGTGTGGAAACAGGCCCTTCAGCCCCAAAAAGTCCACACTGAACCTTAGAGCATCCCACCCTGTAACCCACCCTGAAGACTATGGGCAATTTACCATAGCCAATCCACCTAACCTGCACATCTTTGAACTGCGGGAGGAAACCCCCGCAGACACAGGGAGAATGTGCAAACTCCACACACACAGTTGCCCGAGGTTGGAATCAAACCCAGGTCCCTGGCCCTGAGAGGCAACAGTGCTAACCACTGAGCCACCATGTTGCCCCTGATCGAGAAAGTGGGGTTGAGGGTTTTCAGATTAGCCATTTATGTAAATGATTTGGATGTGAACATAGGAGATACGGTTAGTAAGTTTGCTGATGACCCCAAAATTAGAGGTGCAGCAGACAGCGAAGAAGACTACCTCAGATGGTTGGGCCAATCAGATGCGCTAACGGAGTTTAATCTAGATAAATGTGAGGTGCTGCATTTTGGAAAAGCAAACTAGGGCAGGACTTATACACTTAATAGTAACGTACCAGGGAGTGTTGCCGAACAAAGAGCCCTTGGAGTGCAGGTTCATAGTTCCTTGAAAGTGGAGTCCAGGTAGACAGGATAGTGAAGAAGGTGTTTGGTATGCCTGCCTTTATCAGTCAGTGCATTGAGTATAGGGGTTGGGAGGTCATGTTGCAGCTGTACAGGACATTGGTGAGGCCACTATTGGAATACTGCGTTCAATTCTGGTCCCACTGCTATAGGAAGGGTGTTATGAAACTTGAAAGGGTTCAGAAAAGATTTACAAGGCTATTGCCAGGGTTGGAGGGTTTGAGCTAGAGGGAGAGGCTGAATAGGCCGGGGCTATTTTCTCTGGAGCATCAGAGACTAAGGGGTGACATTATAGAGGTTTATAAAATCACAAGGCGCATGGATAGGATAAATAGACGAGGTCTCTTCCCTGGACTGGGTGAGTCCAAAACTAGAGGTCACAGGATTAAGATGAGACGAGAAAGATTTCAATGGGACCTAAAGAGCAATGTTTTCACATAGAGGCTGGTGTGTGTATGGAATGAGCTGCCAGAGATATTGGAGGAGGTTGATACAATTACAGCATTTAAAAGGCATTTGGATGGATACATGAATGGGAAGGGTTTAGAGCGATATGGGCCTAATGTTGGCAAAAGGAGCTAGATTTATTTAGGATACCTTGTCGGCATGGACGAGTTGTACCGAAGGGTCTGTTTCCGTGCTGTACATCTCTATGGCTCTATCTTACTGAACTGCAGAACTGTCTCGATGGGCTGAATGGCCTACTTCTGCATCATATGGCATTAAGGAGCATGTGCAGAAGGAGCTAGATTGTAATGACTGAGTCTGGTAGCTGCAGGGGACCAGAGATGGCCTCTCTTACCATTCCTCCCAATATAATTCCGTTCAGTAAAGTCTTCTGAGTGCGAGCCTCAACTTATTGCAGCAAAGTAGAATGACACTTGATAAGGCACTGTCATGTTTTCCGTGGTCCCCAAAGTGGTTTGCAGCCAACAATAGGCAATAAGCAGTGGATGACTTGTGCATTGTAAAGCTCACAATTCAATGTGATAAATGTGTACTCAAAACAAGTGCTGCAGAAGCTGAGCAGGTCTGGCAGTATCATCAAAGTTAGAGCTAATGTTTCAAGTCCGGTCTGGCTTACTCAGAACAGAAGAAGAGTCATACTGGACTCGAAACATTAACTCTGTTCCTCTCTCCACAGATGCTGCCAGATATGGACAAATACGATTTTAACTCTATCGCTGTTTCTGTTAAGGGATAGATTTTATCCCTGCTCCATCCTCAGGGACACCATGAGATTTTTTAATATTTAACATCTCATCGAAAAGACCAACCTCTCTGAAAGTGCTCACTGGAACTGACGGAAACCGGAAGAGTGAAAAAAATGAGATAATTGGTAGTTGTGCAATTGAAGACTGACTGCTCTATCATCTGCTTGCAAACAACTCTGTAATTGTCTTTTCCTGTGTCAAACATGAGACCATTAAAAGAATCATATCAAACCTCAGTACTGCGATTACACTGATGCCCTTGGAGATCCCTGCACATATTAACCCATTCAAACCATGAGAATACTCGCTAAATCTCAAACTCCTGTGAAAATGGTGGAAAACCCCTGGGGATTCTCTTTAAAAGGTGGCACACTTCTGAGGGCCCAATCATTATGGCACAGTTTGTGGAAGCCTTAGCACTAATTACACATTCCTGGGGAACCTCAGACTGAGATACACCTGGACTCCTTGTCCATATGAATACACTCCTGGAAACTACTGATTAAGGGGATGGAGTTCTGACTGAGACTGACTTCAAGCCATCTCCTCACCCTACCCTAGTGAGTAATCACAGCAGTTTTCCATAGTTCAGCAGGTCGTTACCAAGGGGCACACCTTTGGAAACAGAAAAGAAGTTCTAAAGGAGGACTTCCATTATCCTTACAGGGACTGGGATAGTAATAATTGGATCCAAACATATTGTTGTAGGAAACTGCCCCAAATACACTCTCTGAATTCTTCCTTACGGTTACATTTTTCAATTCGATTTTCCCAGTCTTCATGAAGACTAAAATCAGCCATGATTAATGTGCCACTTTTGTTTTAGATGTTTTCATTATCTCCTGATTTATTCTCCCACAACAATGTGTCGGGATCCAACCAGGGATCGATCTGGGACAAGATCTATTTGACAGCAATCTCCCCCACCACCACACCGCCACACCCCCCCAACCCGCCCCACCCCCGCCACCTTCATTGCCAGAACCAGACCCAGCACTACCTCTATTCTTACTGGGTCAGAAATACACTGGCCTAGAAAGTTCTTCTGGACGCACTTCTATTACTATTATTATCGCAGTCCATATTAGGATGACAAGGTGCAGAGCTGGATGAACACAGCAGGCGAAGCTGCATCATAGGAACAGGAAGGCTGATGTTTCGGGCCTAGACCCTTCCTGCTCCTATGATGTTGCTTGGCCTGCTGTGTTCATCCAGCTCTACACCTTGTTATCTCAGATTTTCCAGCATCTGCAGTTCCTACTATCTCTGATACCATATTAGGATAACTAAGGTCCTCCTTTAGAGCTTCTGTTCTGACTCCAAAGGTGTGCCCCTTAGTAACGACCTGCCAAACTATGGCAAGCTGCTGTGCTTACTCACTAGCTAGGGTGAGGAGATAGTCATGAAGTCTGTTTCAGTTAGAACCCCATCCCCATTGTAACAACAATGTTATTTTTACATCTCTCTGCAATTTCCTGGCAAATTTGTACTTCTGGAGTCTTTTCACTAGTTGGTGACCTGGAAAATACACCCAGTCATGTTTTGCCTGTGTTTGTTTAAAACACACTGACTTGTGTGAGTGTTGTTTGATTCTACACGATACGGATGCTTTCTGTCATGGTCAATTAGGTCTATTTCAGGAATTATGTTTTCTAATTAGAAGGTGTCAGGAATGCAGGGAGCTACACATGATTCAGGCTTCCAATGCTTTCAATACTGCAAGGAACAATAATCAGATCAGAGAGCTGGCTCTTGTTTCTGAAGCCTGAAGAAATGCTTTTCAAACAGACCCTCAAATATTTGTAAAACAAAACAGCTGACTAATTTGAGAAAGAAAGGCCATATGCAACACAATTTTATGCAACCACAGAATCTGTGAATTAACTTTTGTGAGTCAGCTCGTTTTATTTTGATGTGTTTTGAGAAGGCTGCGAGTTCCACAAGGCAATTTTCTGTCCTTTGTTTAGTCAACAGATGAGAAATTGTTGTCCTGGAAGGACAGTGAGAGTCTCTGTGATTCATGCTTTGCCACTGCTGCTTCTGCAATTGGCTAGATTGATGTCAGAGTGCTTGTTCACAATTGGTGAGGTCCAGGCCAAAGACAGAAGCTACAACCAGAGAGTGATGAGAAGGTGCAGCTCACTACCTCAGGAAGGCTGCAAGCATGGATAGAGTTCAATGGACGGTCCATAAGCATGAGGCAGTAGGGAATGGAAGGATATGTCTAATATAGACTGCGATGATAATAGTGTTAAGGGCAGAGAGGAGAAGGAGTTTCTAAAGTATATTTAGGAGTATGTTCCAGATATGGTTTCCAATCCATGGTGGATGGCGAACAAGGTTAGATCACTTGGAATAAAGGGAGAACAAGACTTTTGGATGCAAAATTGGCTTAAAGTTAGGAGACAGACGGTGGTGGCAGAGGGTTGTTTTTCAGACTAGAGGCCTGTGACCAACAGTGTTGGGATCGGTGCTGGGTCCACTTTTTTTGTTATTAATATAAATAATTTGGAATTGAATATAGGAGGTATGGTTAGTATGTTTGCAGGTGGCATCAACATCAGTGGTGTAGTGGACAGCGAAGAAGGTTATCTCAGAGTACAACGGGACCTTTTCCAGATGGGCCAATGGGCCGAAGAGTGGCAGATGGAGTTTAATCTAGACAAATGTGAGGTGCTGCATTTTGGAAAGGCAAATCAGGGCAGGGCTTATACCCTTAATAGTAAGGTACCGGGCCAAACAAAGAGACCTTGGAGTGCAGGTTCATAGTTCCTTGAAAGTGGAGTCCCAGGTAGACAGGGTAGTGAATAAGATATTTGGTACGCTTGCCTTTATTGGTCAGTGCATTGAGTATAGGAGTTGGGAGGTCATGTTGCGGCTGTAGTGGACATTGATCAGGTCACTTTTGGAATACTGTATTCAATTTCGGTCTCCCTGCTATAGGAAAGATGTTGTGAAACTTGAAAGAGTTCAGAAAAGATTTACAAGAATATTGCCAGTGTTGAAGCTTTTCAGCTTTAGGAAGAGCTTGTACAGGCTGGGGCTATTTTCCCTGGAGTGTCAGAGGCTGAGGGGAGACATTATAGAGGTTTATAAAATCATGAGGGGCATGGATAGGGTGAATAATCTCTTCCCAGGTAGAGGAGTTCAAAACTAATGGGCATAGGTTTAAGGGGAGAGACGAAAATTTAAAAGGGACCTGAGGGGCAACCTTTTCACACAGAGAGTGGTGCGTGTATTCAATTAACTATCAGAGGAAGTGGTGGAGGCTGGTATTATTACAACATTAAAAAGGCATCTGGATGAGTATATGAATAGGAAGGGTTTAGAGGGATTTAGGCAAAATGCTGGCAAATGGGACTGGATTAATTTAGGATATCTAGTTGGCATGGACAAGTTGGATCGAAGGGTCTGTTCTGTGCTATACAACTCTATGACTCTATCTCCACCTGCACAATAACCTGGTTTTCCCTGTCCCTGGGTGAGCCAGTGGGTGATGGAGGGGTCTTCTTTTCTTTGCAAAGGCCCTATGCAAAGACCCAACTTGGACACCACCCACTATTCACCCAACAGGAAAACCTTATACCCAGCACCAGAAGTGTTGGAATGAGACCTGAGAGACAATACTGGGTTTCACCAATCAGGCCTTCCCATCCCAACCCAACATTGGGATCACCCATATATCAGTCAAAGGCTGAGAATAATGTGGTCAGTGTTAAACGTAGATATAGAAGAGACTAATGATTGAGACTTGGGATACATCAAAATTAGGACATTGAGAACCGGAGATGAAAGATTGGATTACAATCTGCCTGTCTATGTTCACCACATTATCCAGCTGCATCTTCCCAAAGCATCCAAGGGAGGGGTGGAGATGGGAGATGATAAAATGCAGGAAATGCAGATTGCCAGTTTTAAGTGAAGAGAGGAGATAATTTGACAGGAAAACTAATGAAGCAGCAACTAGCTACAGATTTTGTTTTGCACACAGCACAAACACCACCATCCGATAGAGTGAAGGTGCAGCATTCATGACATTATTTTGCTATTTGTCACCATGTGCAGCAATGACAAATGTGTGACTTTGTGACACTTTGCTCTTTCCCAGACAGATTGATGGCACAGCATTGACTGCGAATGAAAGTGATGGCTCTGTAACACCATTTTAATTATGTTGAATTAGTTATTAATTTTCTTCAGACAGCGACAGGAACCAGCCAGCTGTCTCAGATTATGATCCTTTTCCCTCAGTCATTTTCACCCCACCTCAGCCACTAGCTCCTTGCTGATGAAATGTGCCCACGTTACTGTTTGAAAGAAGGAAATTGCATTCAATTTTCATACAGCCAGTCACAACTTTAGAATATCCTCAAGCAACTTCTAAGCAATGAAAACATTTATAAAGTAAAATTCAGGGTATGTGTACCACCAGACTCAACCCTGTCCCATTTACAAATTTTGCCAGACACAGAGAAAACACCACGTTCTGACGCAGAAGTAGCTGTACCATCAGTGACACCTATGTGGATACTTCACTGGAGTAAAAGTAGGGAAAGTTCAAGTGATGCAGTGATTAGTGTCCCTACCTCAGAGTCAGGGGGCCTTGGCTCAAGTCCCACCTGCTTCAGAGGTGTGTTGTGTTATCTTTTTCTCCCTATTCATGTGTGGGATGTGGGCGTCGCTGGCTGGCCAGTATTTCTTGCCCATCCCTAGTTGCCCTTGAGAAGGTGGTGGTGAGCTGCCTTCTTGAACTGCTGCAGTCCCTCTGCTGTGGGTTGACCCACAATGCTATTAGGGAGGGAATTCCAGGATTTTAACCCAGCAACAGTGAAGGAACGGCGATATATTTCCAAGTCAGGATGGTGAGTGGCTTGGAGAGGAACTTGAAGGTGGTGGTGTTCCCATGTATCTGCTGCCCTTGTCCTTCTAGATGGAAGTGGTCGTGGGTTTGGAAGATGCTGTCTGAGGATCTTTGGTGAATTTCTGCAGTGCATCTTGTAGATAGTACACACTGCTGTGACTGAGCGTCGGTGGTGGAGGGAGTGAATGCTTGTGGATGTAGTGCCAATCAAGTGGGCTGCTTTGTCCTGGATGGTGTCCTGAGTGTTGTTGGGGCTACACTCATCCAGGCAAGTGAGGATTATTCCATCACACTCCTGACTTGTGCTCTGGACAGGTTAATTCAAAAATTTAAAAGGAGAATTCTAAGAAGAGTCGCTGGACTTGAAACGTTAACCCTCCTGCCAGACCTGCTGAGCTTTGCAGCTCAATTTCTGGTTCAGATCTCCAGCGTCTGCACTTCTCCATTTCATAAAAGGATGGTGGTGCTGGTTAGGATCCAGAAAGGGGATGTAACATTTGTATACCTAAAGGATTGGTTAGCTCAGTTGACTGGACAGCTGGTATGTGACACAGAATGATACCACCGGCATGGGATGAATTTCCACATTGACTGAGGTTACCATGAAAGATTCTCCTTCTCAAGCCCTTCCCTCGCCTGAGGCAGGGTGACCCTCAGGTTAAGTCGACACTAGTCATCTCTCCCTAACGAGAGAGGAACCCCATGGTCCAGGAGGACAATGGTGACTTTATCTTTTACCCAGAGGATAAAACCAATATTACTTGGAATTTAGTTACTGCTCGTTCATTTTGAAATAGTGAAGAGGAGTTGGATCATATGCCCCATTCTTTCATTTTACTGATCTTTTTCTTATAGGAAGGACCAGAATGTACTGAGAAGATGTCGGAGGCAGATTCAGCCATAATTTTCTGGAGGAAATTGGGTAATTGAATGAAGAAAACAGATTTGCTCAAGGTCGTACAAGCATAGAGTGCTTGGACAGAGTGAGGCATACAGGTTACACTGCACAGGGTGTGCACAAAGCAAGATCAACATTATTTGAAGCTAGAGAGTCCATTCATCAATCTAATGACAGCAGGGAAGAAGCTGTTCTTGAACCTGTTGGTGCGTCTGTTCAAACTTCTGTATCTTCTACTTGACAGAAGAGGATGTAGGAGAGCGTTGCCACGGTAGGAGGGGTCTTTGATGATGTTGGCAGCATTTTCGCGGCAACAAGAAGTGTAAACGGAGTTCATAGATGGAAGGTTGGCTTCCATGATGGTCTGGGCTATGCATACAACCCTCTGTAGTTTCTTACGGTCCTGGGCAAAGTAGTTGCCATACCAGGCCGTTATGCACCCGGACAATATGCTTTCAATGGTGCATCTGTAGAAGTTGGTGAGGGTCCTCCTAAGCTGCCTGAGGAACAAGAGGTGTTGTTGTGCCTTCTTGACCATCGCACCCAGCTGGGGAGTCCAGGACAGGTATTTGGTTGTCATCACTCCTAGGAACTTGATGCTCTCAACCTCCGCTCCATTGATGTAGATGTGGCTGTGTTCTCCTCCTTTCTTCCTGAAGTCAATGATCTGTTCTATAGTTTTGCTGACATTGAGAGAGAATGTTGCTCTCATTGCACCACATCACCAAGCTCTGTATCTCCCTTATGTATTCTGACTCATTGTAGTGTCGTCAGCGAACGGTGGTGTCGTCAGCGAACTTGTAGATGGCGTTCATTCAGAATTTGGCAACACAGTCATAGGTGTACAGGGACTACAGTAGCGGGGTGAGGACAATCCCTGGGGGGCGAGGGGCTCCAGTGTTGAGTGTTATTGTGGAGGAGGTGCAGTTACTTATCCTCACTGATTGCGGTCTATGGGTCAGAAAGCTGAGGATCCAGTTGCAGAGAGTGGAGCCGAGACCAAGGTCATGCAGTTTTAAGATCAGTCTGGAGGGGATAATGGTGTTGAAGGCGGAGTTGTAGTCGATGAGCAGGAGTAGGTGTCCTTGTTGTCCTGATGTTCCAGGGATGAGTGCTCAGCTAGGGATAGGGCATCCTCTGTGGACCTGTTACATCGGCAGGCAATTTGTAGGGGATTGAGGCAGGATGGGAGACTGGAGTTGATGTGGGCTATGACCAGCCTCTCAAAGCACTTCATGATTATTGAGGTCAGAGCCACTGGGTGGTAATCATTAATGCACACTGCATGTGTATTCTTTGGTATTGGGATGATGGTGGTCTTCTTAAAGCAGGTGCGGACTTTGGTCTGTAGGAGGTAGTGGCTAAAGATGTTGTTGAATACCTCCGTCAGTTGGTCCACATAGGATCTAAGTGCTCGGTCGGGGACACCATCCAGGCCCATCTCTTTTCTTGGGTTGACTCCCAGGAAGACCGATCTGACGTCTGCAATAGTGATGGAGGGAACAGGTGTATCCGGAGCTGTCGGGGCAGGTGACACCACGCCACTGGCATTCTGCTCAAACCGAGCATAGAAAGCATTGAGCGCATCAGGGAGGGATGTGTCTTTACTCAATATCTTGCTGTGCTTGTATCCCGTATCTGTTGTGTAGGCCTTGCCACTGACAGAGGTTGTCCTTATGGTTGGTTTGGGTCTCTAACTTGGCCCGGTACTGCCTCTTGGTTTCCTTGATGGCTTTGCGGAGGTCATATCTGGATTTTCTGTTTACGCCTGGGTCATCCGATTTGAATACTGCATGCCTGGCCTTCAGTAGGCTGTGGATTTCCCGGTTCATCCAAGATTTCCAGTGGGGGAGCACTCGGACAAGGCAGTCGGCTGAACTGAACTGCTTTGGCATCGAGCTGACTCGATGAGACCAATCGCCTCCTCAGTGTGACAAGCAAACGTCTCCCTTCACCCTGCACCATGTTGCAAGTCAGTATTTCTAGGGAAGAGCTCGACATGGTGGGGCAGAGTGTTGGTAACCTGGGATCAGGGTTCCACCTTGGATGGTTCCTGTCGGTGGGATAGAAATCTGTGCAGGCCTGAAATCAGGCTGACTTTCATTCACAGTATGTTAGAATTAGCACTATACTGAAGAACACTGAATTGCAAAGATCACTTTGATAGCTCCCATGTCTCATACAATTTACATAAGATAATTAATTTTGAAGATTTGAAGTGATGCAAACAGCAAAGGTTTATGGAATTCTAAAGGTATACATTGAAGGGGTTGCTAATAATCCTATTAATTGGTAATGAAGACAACTGAAGAGCCTTCTCACTCTTAATAAGGCGGCATTTGACCTCAAAGATGCCTTCTTCTGTGTCCATAGCAACAAGGACAAGGGCTGATTCAGGGGCTGGCTTGATGCACTGATCGATAAACACTAGAATAGCCTTTTTGAGAGGAGACTGGTGCAATTGTCAGTTCAGTTTCATATCATTATCATTTTACAGCCAGGAGATTTTCTCGTTGTAAATTCCTGCTTTGTGCTCTTTGCGTAGAATGACACAGAACATACAGCATGGAAGCAGGCTATTCAGCCTCCTCCCCCTGTGCTGGTCGTTACGCTCCAAATGAGCCAACCTAATTTTAGATAATTCTTCCGCGATACGTTTTCTCCTTTCAGTTCTTACACGCTTTTTCCTATCTGTTTTGATCTGGTTCCACATAAATGGCCTTGGGAGGGAAAATAGCTGACTGTGATCCAGTGCTCCTGCGTACCTTCTACTTCACAGTTGCTACTTGATTCAAATTGACCTGTTTAATTGTGCATAGAGTGAAGCCCTGCCGAAAGAGGCCTTGATTATGTGCATTGTAAAGGCTGCTTCCAACATGGTTGTATCAAAGTCACTGGCAGGATAATACTCTGCCTGGGTGGCAGGAGAATAATAGCCTGCCTTTGTGATGCCTGATTAAGCTACAATTGGTTTATCTGACTGCAGGAAAATGGCCAGATGGGCTGCAATAAATTCTTTCTCTCATCACTGCACACTCCTGTGCCTCTGCAGTGTCCCTATAGCATGTCTGCACTCCAGTCGCAAACAAAATGAAACCAATCCCCTACTTCCCAGTGGAGGGAATTACCAGAGACTGACAATTCATTATTTCCAACTCTGGCAGCCAGTCGTGCACACCATATTTAGACAGGCCTGCACAGCACTGGTTAACACCTGCAGATGGGAAAGGGAGTTGGTGAGTGTCTTAACTAGTTACTAATTGGCCATTTCAAGACTCCATTGGTGGTAGGGAGTAGTCAGAGGTCTGACCATCATCCTTCACTCCCCTGGCTTAATTCTTGCAGAAGTTAGGAGGTGAGATTCAGGAACGCCACATGAGAGGGGCCATAAAATTCCACACTTTGTAACTCAAATAGTTGTACACCCAGATCCCAACATACCCCAGAGCTCTGCAATCTCTCTCTATTTAAATAGGACGTTGCCTTTCAATTCTTCCTGCCAAACTTGGATAACTTCATATTTTCCCTCCTTTTACTCCATCTGCCAATCTTGGTCCACTCGGTTAACCTATTTGTATCTATAAAATCATAGAGCAGTAGAAATATTACAGCATAGGAAGAGGCCTTTTCGCTCAGTTGACTAAATCTTCCTTTTTTTTTGGCTACGACTGAGGTGTGTCGGGTTTCTTTGTTGCCCATAAGATTGATCGGGTTTTCTCACCATATCTTGCCTCGTTAACTACCTACCACCCCCCGGACACTCCCCATGGCATCTTCATGTCCAATTTCTGCTCCACCTCATCATGCACAGTTCCTGGAACAACTCATTACTCAGCCAATATCCCAGAATTCACCAGCAACACTGGCACCCACGCCATCTTGAAAACTTCTCGTGTACCCAGACAATTGTCATTCGTCTGGAGCTGCAATTCATGGTCGCTGACATTTGCTCCTGACATGGCAGCTGGGGGAAAAGTCTACCCCACTTTTCCTCCTGCAGTGTCTTAGAGCTCCTGCTGTGTGGGGTAGGACGAGTAATGGGGACCACAGCACTAAACCACAAAAACAGGCTAAGGTTACCACTTGGGTTAAAGCAGTCACAGCTGACTGGAGTAAGGCCCAGGCCTTAGGAAAAAGGCTTTCTCCACGCTGACAGGGTAAGTGTCACCATCTTCCCTCTCATTCTTCACATTCACTGTGTCTCTGTACATGACCCACCACTCACCGATGCTCAAGATCCCTCACTCTCACCACTACCTGCAACATCTTCTCTCATGTGCTCTCACCCGCCACAACCCTCCAAGCTGCCAAATCGCTCCTCTGGACACCTCACCAACTGCACCAACTGTAACTGCTGTGCCATCCACTTTCCTTTTCCGTAATATCTGCCTCTCTCTCTCTCATTCCAGGAGGAAGGCAGTCCACAGTGGGGCAGGCGGAGTCAGGATGTGTGATGTACTGCATGTCATTTGGCTCCTCACCTTCTATTAGGAGAGGATCTAACCACCCTGGTGAGTAAGACCCTGGACTGGTATTGGAGGCTCAGGAGCCCCTGAGTGAAGCTTATCCCCCTGGATTTGACTGAGCCTGCTGAAACCAGGACAAGCTTGGCTTTGTGGCTTTGTGGCAGTGTTTAATGGATTAGCAAGAGTATAGTGTCTGAGAAAGCAAAGTGCAAAAGGGCAAGGCAAGGGAATTGAAGGCAGGGATGCTGTGAGCATCTAGGTAGGCTCAGAGTGGATGAGCTCTCTGACAGAGAGCAAAGAGCCTGGAGATACAATCTGGTCCTGTCTATGAGCTGGGTATATGCACCTGACTGCACAATGTCCTTGCTGCAGCATTATAATGGTACTTGCCAGTGTAGCCTGAGGTACAACGTTGAAGTGCAAAAATATCTCGTAAGTGGATCAGGGATGTGTCATGAGGATTCCTAGAAGCTGGCATATGTCAATTGCCAATGTTTGTCAATTTGGCTCAAGTGGCCAGTGCCCATTAGTGTGCCCTGAGATGTTGATGCTGGTGTCCAACATGGAGGTCATTTGAAGAAAACAGCGAACTCAATCCGCCAGGGGCTATCTCTAGTTTTCTTTTCGTGTTTTCCCAACATCAAATTTGTTTGGCGAGTTTGGTAAGATGGGAGACAAAATGTCAATAAGGCAAGTTGCGCCATGAACATGGCATTTAACAAACATTAATCCCCACCAACTGACATCTCACCACAGCCTAGTGAAAATCTTACCATGCAACTTGAGAAAAGCATAAAAGATGGCATCCAACATTGAGATGCCCCTTGCAGGATTTGTTGCTCGATTCTGCCACACACTTCACCATAGCCCCTGTGGTTCAGATCCCTATAACATTCTGCCCATTGTGTCTACACAGGTTGAATAAACCAATTGCCCAATCTAATCCTACTTTCCAGCCTCCCTCTGTAACTTTTCAGGTTCTAGCACTTCAGGAGTAGATCCAGGTTCTTGTTAAAGGAGTTGAGAGTTTCTGTCTCAACCAGGAAACTGGGCAGTGAATCCCAGACACCCACCATCCTTCAGGTGAAAATGTTTATCCTCATGTCCCATCAAATTCTCCCACCGATCACTTTAAATTTGTGTCCCCTAGTGACTGACGTCTCCACTATGGGAAATAAGTCTTCCCTTTCTACTTCATCCAAGTTTCTCAATTAGGTCACCCTTTGACTTTTTTGTGTGACATTTATGTAAATCTCTGTGTTTTAGTCTCCAGAGTAATAATGTCCATGTAATGTGGTGACCAAAACTACGCTCAAAACTCCAGGTGTGGCCTAACACTGTCTTATATAGCTCCAGCATTATATCGCTGCTCCTAAATGCAACACCTCATCAAATGAAGAAAAGCAGCTAAAATGTCTTCTTGACCACCTTAATCTACCGGTCCTGCCACCTTCAGGGATCTTGCATTCTCTAGTCCTCTAAATATCCTCTCCTTTGCAAACTCCTTTTGTCATCCACACAACTTACTTTCCTACTTATCTTTGTGCCATCTGCAAACTTACCAAGCATTTGCGTGGTTCCTTCACCTGGGTTATTTATGTAGACTGTAAGTGGTTCCAACGTGAAAATTATTCATTTATTCCTACTCTCTGTTTCCTTTCAGCTAAGCAATCCTCCATCTGTATGAGTCTCAAGATTGTGGACTCTTACTGTGTGCAGTAACCATCTCCATCAGTGTTCTTAATTCCTCAAAGAACTTAAATAAATGAGCCGTAATAAATGAACAGCCTGGCTTTCTTTTCTCTTGTAAATAGAAGCCAGAGGTATGACCTCATTATAAGGATAAAAGTTCTGAAAGGTGATGATAAATTCGACACAAGAGAGAGTTGCCCAGACAATCATTTTGACAGGATAGACTGGAGTTGTGCCTCAGGAACAAGCGAAAATCCTGATATAGCTGACTCCGACATGCCCCACCCCTTCGATCCGCTACAAACTCCTTAACACCTCATCTTTACCATGGATGTCCAGTCCCTATACACCTGCATTCCCCATACAGACGGCCTAAAGGCCCTCTGCTTCTTCCTGTCCCGCAGGCCCGACCAGTCCCCCTCCACTGACACCCTCATCCGCTTAGCCGAACTCGTCCTCACGCTCAACAACTTCTCTTTCAATTCCTCCCACTTCCTACAGACAAAGGGGGTGGCCATGGGTACCCACATGGGCCCAAGCTATGCCTGCCTCTTTGTAGGTTACGTGGAACAATCCTTCTTCCGTACCTACACTGGCCCTAAACCCCACCTCTTCCTTCTGTTACATTGATGACTGTATCAGCGCCGCCTCGTGCTCCCATGAGGAACTCAAACAGTTTATTCACTTCACCAACACCTTCCACCCCAACCTTAAGTTCACCTGGACCATCTCTAACACCTCTCTCTCCTTCCTGGACCTCTCTGTCTCCATCTCCGACAACCACCTAGAAACCGATATTCATTTCAAGTCCACCGACTCCCACAGCCACCTAGAATACACCTCCTCCCACCCACCTTCCTGCAAAAATGCCATCCCCTATTCCCAATTCCTTCGCCTCCGCCGCATCTGCTCCCAGGATGAGGCATTCCACTCCTGTACATCTCGGATGTCCTCGTTTTTCAAGGACCGCAACATCCCCCCCTCAGTGGTCGAGAATGCCCTCGACCGTGTCTCCCGCATTTCCCGCAACTCATCCCTCACACCCCATCCCCGCAATAACAACCAAAACAGAATCCCCCTCGTCCTCACGTACCACCCCACCAACCTTCGGA
>NC_063332.1:13435251-13465084 GCF_021869965.1 Rhincodon typus | reverse complement strand
CCAGCCCCACCACACCTGGCACTTTTCCCTGCAACCACAGGAAGTGCTACACCTGCCCCCACACCTCCTCCCTCACCCCCATCCCAGGCCCCAAGAAGACTTTCCACATCAAGCAGATGTTCACCTGCACATCTGCTAATGTGGTATACTATATCCGCTGTTCCTGTTGTGGCCTCCTCTACATCGGGGAAACCAAGCAGAGGCTCGGGGACCGTTTTGCAGAACACCTACACTCGGTTCGCAATAAACAACTGCACCTCCCAGTCGCGAACCATTTCAACTCCCCCTCCCATTCAGCAGACGACATGTCCATCCTGGGCCTCCTGCAGTGCCACAAAGATGCCACCCGAAGGTTGCAGGAACAGCAACTTATATTCCGCTTGGGAACCCTGAAGCCCAATGGTATCAATGTGGACTTCACAAGCTTCAAAATCTCCCCTCCCCCTACCGCATCCCAAAACCAGCCCAGCTTGTCCCCGCCTCCCTAACCTGTCCTTCCTCCCACCTATCCCCCCTTCCCACCTCAAGCCCCACCCCCATTTCCTATCTACTAACCTCATCCCGCCCCCTTGACCTGTCCGTCCTCCCTGGACTGACCTATCTCCTCCCTACCTCCTCACCTACACTCACCTTTACCGGCTCCATCCCCGCCTCTGACGGGTCTGTCTCCTCTCCAACTATCTTCTCCTCTATCCATCTTCTATCCGCCTCCCCCTCTCTCCCTATTTATTTCAGAACCCCCTTCCCCTCCCCCATTTTTGAAGAAGGGTCTAGGCCCGAAACGTCAGCCTTCCTGCTCCTCTGATGCTGCTTGGCCTGCTGTGTTCATTCAGCTCTACATCTTGTTATCTCTCTTCATTTACCTGACACCCATCCCCACCTAAATATTCACAGCAGTTGTCAAACTGGTTGCAGGATATTTTAAACTATAGATATGGCGCACTTACTGCTCAAAAAAGACAATGTGGTTTCCACCCAATTCTATCCACTGCTGGCTATAAGCATTCCTGGATTGATCTCCCTGTTTTCCAACACAAGGCTCCCCTCCAGGAAATTCAAGAACAAATGTTAATTAGGCACGTGCTTTTTTTTGTCTGATCAAGGTCAAAAAGTGTTTTTACACAGAGGGTAGTGCGTGCCTAGATTGTGCTGCCAAGGGAGGTTATTGAATCCCCACAGTGCAGAAGCAGGCCATTCAACCCATCAGGTCCATACCGACCCTCTGAAGAGTATTCCACCCAGACCCAACCCCCTACCCTATTCCAGTAGCCCTGCATGTTCCCATGGCTAATCCACCTAGTCTGCACATTACTGGACACTATGGGCAATTTAGCACGGCCTAACTACTTATCCTGCACATCTTTGGACTGTTGGAGGAAACCCATACAGACACAGGGAGAACGTGCAAACTCCACACAGACAATCAGCCGAGGGTGGAATTGAACCCAGGTCCCTGGTGCTGAGAGGGAGCAGTGCTAACCACTGTGCCACCCTCAAGGTAGTAACAGGTGGTAGAAGCAGATACAATAGCAATGTTTAAGAGGCTTTTAGACAGACATAGGAACAAGCAGAGTATAGAGGAAATCAGACCATGTGCAGGCAGATGAGATTAACTTGGAATGACATCATGGTCGGCACAAACATAGCATGTAGTGCTGTTTTATGTACTAAGTTCTATATTATTGAATTCCCCACTAGCAACGTTCTGGATCATTCCTTGGTCACTGTTTCCCTCTGAAACAGACTGTTTGCACCCTTGGTATCCAATTTGACCTTAAGATGAATTTCCCACACCATTCGCATTCCGTCAATGAGGCCAAATCTGTCACATTGTCCTTCTCCATAGAAAGCAAATGTGTGTGCTTGATCCTCCTGTGAGGTTTTCATTCTGAAGGCACCTTTTGTAGTTTTGACCTTGTCCTATCTAAGCCTTATAATAGCAGTATGGTCAGCACAGACATGGTGGGCTGAAGGGCCTGTTCCTGTGCAGTACTGCCCTACGTTCTATGAAAGCTAGACACTTCTATGAGGGTGTAAGGGAAAAGCTGGTGATCTGAGAGAGTTAGGTGAAAAAAGACAAGAGGAAGTTCAACTGGACCCTAGGCACTAGCATAAGTCGTTGGGGCTGAATGGCCTGTTTCTATGCTGTGTATTGTATGTAGCACAGGAACAAAACAGCACAGGAAACAGTTGCCTTTGCTCTTTCAGCCTAATCTATGAAGTCATCCGTAGCAGCGAGAGAATTGTTATTTCCAATGTTTAATGGAACATTTGACCTTTAAATTATCGTTTACAACCGGGTGATAAATGGGGATCCCTTTATTGCAGTTGGGGAAAATACCACAGAAATTTCAATTGAGCAAAATTACAGTTTCACAGATATTTAAAGAATTGACATTTAGTGTGCAGGGCCCCTTATAATGTGACCAGAAGCCCTCTCCCTCTGTCCTCCCAACAACAACAATTTCTGAGCTGTAAATCAACCGTGAAGTAACCTCCAGGAAGGGAAAAAAATCTCTGCTACACGATGCGTCCATCAGAAACTATTTCACTTGATGCTCCAGCATCCAATAGAACAGATGTGGGCCCCTTCCTACAACATTGTTATGTCTCATAATTTAGCAGCGAGATTAGTTTCCTCATTCTGAACTAGTGATCATAAATTCATGGAAAAAAGCAGTGCAGGTGGAGGCCATTCAGCCCATTCAGCTGGTACTTGCAATTTAGAACCTCCCTTTCACATTGGAGTAAGGTTATTTGGTTCAGCAGCCAGGTGCAGAAGGTCATTTGTAGACAGTCAAAATAGGAAGCTTGAAATTGGGGGGAAAGACCAGAAGATCATAAGTCATAGGGGAAGTGATAGGCTATTCAGGCAACTGAGTCTCTTATGCTATTCATTGAGATAATGGTTGATCTGACAATCCTCAAATCCACTTGCTTGCCATTTCCCCAAAACCTTTAATTCCCTTACCAATTGAAAATCTGTCTATCCTGCCTAGAATATTCTTAACGACCCAACTCAACAGCACTCTGTGGTAAAGCATTCCACAGATTCACTACCATTCGCAGAGATACCATTGACCATAAACTCAATTGGACTCACCACATAAACAATGCGGCTATAAAAGCAGCTTAAAGGCTAGTAGCTCAACTTCTATCTCCCCAAAACCTGACCACCATTTGCAAGGAACAAGTCAGGAGTGTAATGGAATACTCCCCTCTTGCCAGAAGGGGTGCAGCTCCAAAATCACTCACCATCCAGGACAAAGTAGCTCACTTGATTGGCGCCACATCCACAAATATCCATTCCCTCAAACAATGACAATTAGTAGCAGCAGTGTGTACTGTCTACAAGATGCACTGCAGAAATTTTCCAAAGGCCCTCAGACAGCACCTTCCAAACCCAGGACTGCTTCAATATGGAGGGACAAGGGTGAAAGATGTATTACAACAACACCACCATCATCAAGTCCCTCTCCAAGTCACTCACGATCCTGACTTGGAAATATATCGCCATTCCTTCACTGTCGCTGGGTCAAAATCCTGGAATTCCCTCCCTAATGGCATTGTGGGTCAACCTACAGCAGGTGGACTGCAGAGGTTCAAGAAGGCAGCTCACTACCACCTTCTCAAGGGCAACTAGGGATGGGCAAGAAATGTTGGCCCAGCCAGCGACACCCACATCGAATCAGTGAATTGAAAAGAAAATTTGAGAGAAGAAATTCCTCCTAATCTCTGTTTTAAAAGCATGATCCCTTATTCTGAGGTTGCACCCTCTGCTCATAGACTCTTCCAGAATCATAGAATCCCTACAGTGTGGGAGCAGGCCATTACACCCACTGAGTCTACACTGACCCTCCAAAGACCATCCCACCCAGACCCTCCCCCTTACCATTTCATCCTACATTTCCCATGGCTAATCCATCTAGTCTGCACATCCCTGAACGCTACGTGCAATTTAGCATGGCCAATCCACCTAACCTGTACATCTTTCGACTGTGAGAGGAAATGGGAGCATGCAAAGGAAACAGACACAGACACAGGGAGAACATGCAAACTCCACACAGTCAACTGAGGGTGGGATCGAGCCCAGATCCCTGGCACTCTGAGGCATAGATGCTAATCACTGAGCTGCCACAAGGGGCAAAAAACTCACCACATGTACCCTGTCATGTCCCCTAAGAATCTTGCATGTTTCAATAAGATTGCCTCTCATTCTTCTTAACTCCAGTGAGAACAGGCCCAATCTACTCAACCCCTCTTCATAAGACTGTCCCTCCATACCCTTCTCTGGACTGCTTCTAATATCTTTCCTTAGATGAGGCCCAAAACTGTTCACAGTATTCCAGCTGTGGTCCAAAGGTACCTTGTAAGGTATGGATTGCATCCAAATTCCTAGTGCAAGACAGGAAAATCTATTCCATAATTCTACTGGATTCACTGTTTACAGTGGTTTTAAAGCATAACTGGAGGAACAGCTGAGCAAGCCAACATTCCTCTCTCAGTTTGTGCCATCAAATACAGATATATCTAATTGTTTCTCACGAGACTATTGGTCACCATATTTGCATATACAACAACTGTAAGTTACATGAAATACCATCAGACTTTCAATGGAACATATTCATTTACAGTAAAATTATATGTGATTTGGAGGGAAATCTCTGGGCAGGAAATCTCCTTGTGCTTTTTTTTCAAAAATGCTATATAGGCTTTTCAATATCTGTTCGAAGGAGTCTTTGTTTTAATTTTCCAAAGCTCCCTAGATTCTGGAAAAATCTAATATGATTGAAAATAGCTTTATTCAAGATTAGTGGAGCCAAAAAGCAGGAAACTACTGTCTATTTAAGCTTAGCAACAACAGGAAAAATCAGGCAGAGTTAACATGGTTTTATGAAAAGGATATGTGCTTGAGTAACTTATTGGAGCTTTTCTGCAAGTGACAGACAATATGGTTAAGGGGAACTTGCAGATATGCTTTACTTAGAATTCCAGAAGGCACTTGATAAGATGCCATGTCAAAGATTACTACCCAAAATAAGAGCTTGTTAGATAGCATTGACAGAGAATTAGCTGATTGGAAGGAGTACACAGTTATTTCGTAAAACTGAATTTGAGTATTACAGGAAAAAAAGCACATTTTATGTTATTTATTTACATATTTACCGTATGTTGCATAGGAGGAATGTGGTGATCAAATGGACACCTCTACAACCAATCAGTACTCTGTTTTCATGTAGTATAAATGTTGTTTTTTCTCAAAATGATTGGTATTCTTGCCAAATGTCCTGATGAGTACAAGACAAAAACTTTGACAAGTGTATTTTTTTCTGCAATACTCAAGGATACAAATAACTGAGTAATTGCAGCTTGGCACAATGTACTGAGTGGAGTATAAGACAAATTAGTGCTGGGCTTCAAATATTCACAATTTATATTTGTGACTTAAATGGAGAAAATGAATGTATGGTTGCAAATTTTGCAAGTAAATTGTGAAGAGCATATAAGAACTATGAAAAGAGACATAGAAAGGTATAGTGAGTGGGCAAAAAGTTTGGCAGATGAAGTATAATTTAGAAAATGTGGGCTTATCTATTTTGGCTTAAAATTGAAAAATAGTTTACTGTTTAAATGAAGAGCGATTGCAGGACTTGATGGTACAGTGGGATTTGGCTATTCTGGTACATGAATCACAATCAGATACAGCACGTGATTATGAAGGCTGTAGTTTATTGCAAAGGGAATGGAATATAAAAGTAGAGATGTGTTTCTGCAAATGTATAGAGCATCAGTGAGGCCATATTTGAAGGACTGTGTGTAGTTTTGGTCTCCGTATCTAAGAACAGTCATGAATGTGTCAGGGGCAGTTAAGAGAAGGGTCATTTAACTGATAACTGAGTGTTATTTTATGAGGAGAAGTTGAACAGGCTGGACTTGAAACCATTAGAGTTTAGAAGAATATGAGATGATCTTGATATATATGTAGAATAGTGAGCAGACTTAATAAGATGGGTGCTGCAAGGATATTCCCCTGTGCATAATAAATTCGAGCTAAGGACACAGTTTAAAAAGAAAGGGTGTTCCATTTAAGACAGATAAGGAGAATTTTGTTCTCTCAGAGGGTTGTGAGTCTTTGGGCTCTTCTCCCAAGATAAAATCAAGGCAGATTCATTGAATACTTTCAAGTCAAAAGAAAATTGATTCTTAACTAAAAAGGGAATCAAAGGCTTTTAGGGGTTGAAAGGAAAGTGGAGTTGAGGCCACAATTGGATCAGCCATAATGTAACTGAATGGCAGAACAGTCAGAAGGGGCCAAATGACCTGTTCCTGCTCCTGAGTTGCGTGTCCACACATAAGCAAGAACCTTTATCTAGTACCCATCTGATGGAAGGCAGGCCAACAAAATAGAATCCCTTCAGCACTGGCATAAGTGCCAAAGATAACAAGATAATAAGATAACGCTCATGACTTTCCTTGATTAGAACTCACTATGATCTTTCATATATTCCTAAAGAGGAAGATAGATCCTTGGTTTAACATATCCTACAAAATAGCACCTAAACAATGCAGTACTGAACAAATAATTCTGACTAGCTACATGAGGCAATTTAATACAGTTCTAGATTACACGGTCAAACCCTGCAGAGGGACTAAAAACCCATAACCTACGTGAGGGAGGTCTGCTGGCCTAGTGGTGAAGAGATATTTGGAGCCTTGATCTCACTGAATGGCAGGACAACTTTGAGGGACTAAAAGGGGCCAACTCATGTTCCAATGTAGCCAGAGGCAAGAGTACTACCAATATGACATTAAATTTTGCTGCAGTAATTTACAAATGTACAAACTTAGTAGAATTCAATGTTTATTATACCATCTCCTCTACCTTCCGGTCAAGATGGCGGCAGAGTAGGATGCTTCAACCGGAGCTCCTCTGCTCCTTCTGTTTCCTTCTCTTTTTCTGCCCCTTTGGTCTCTCAGCGGCTCTCAGTCTGGTCGCCCGGCAGCTTATGGCTGGCCATGGCCTGGTCCCTTGACAGTTCGTGGCAAGTCCTGACCTGGTCTCTCGGTGGCTCGTGGTGACCTGCAGCCTGCTCTCTCGGTGGCTCGTGGTGGCCCTCAGCCTGCTCTCTCGGTGGCTCGTGGTGGCCCTCAGCCTGCTCTCTCAGTGGCTTGTGGTGGCCCTCAGCCTGCTCTCTCGGTGGCTCGTGGTGGCCCTCAGCCTGCTCTCTCGGTGGCCGTGTCAGGTCCCTGTCTTGTCTCTCGGTAGCTCTCAGCTCCCTGTCTCGGCAGTATGTCGGCTGGTCTCTCAGCAGCTCGTGGTGGTGTTGTGGCTCAGCGTGTGAATGGATCCTGCCCAGGCATGTTCCTGACGAACCAGGGGAGGTGGGAAAAGTGGTAGTTTAGCAGCAGCGACAGTATCTGAGGCAGCAGCATTGAGAACAGACAGCAGAACACGATATGCGGAGGACTCATCAAAGATTGTTGAACTATTAACTTTTTCTTTTTTTTTCTAGTTTAAACTACGAAAGAATTAATGTAAACTATTACCTGTTTTTTTCTACTATTCTACAAGCTTAACTTTTTAACTCTCATTTCTCTTGCTACTTTGTACCTAAGTTTTGTTTTTGTGCCTAGGTAACTTGGTACCTAAGATAGCGCTTTGTGTGGTGACATTATATACTTCTCACTATACTCCTATACTTCTGTACTTGAGTACACGTGACAATAAAATCTAAAATCTAGTAACTCGTCTCTAACGAATGCTTGTCTCAATCTCCACACTGATTGCAATTTTTAGCCAGTCTTGACTGTGTATACCAAAGCGAATGGAACTGGCACACCTATCAGAAAACACAAAATAAATTCATCTGACTACAGTCACAGTTTAACAGATCTCTTAATGGCCTCAAAAGAAAGGCAATAATATATTCTTAGCAGTAGATTAGAAGGGCCTTGGTCTACCTTTGTGTTATCATATTGCTTCGAAATGGTATCAAGTTACTCATTATACGCAGCATTAAAATAAAACTCATGTAACAGTTAAACCTTTCATACAGAAGACATTCTTTACATTGTAATTACTGGCCATTGAACTCACATTTATTCTCTTTATTTGACAATGTCAAAAAATAATTTAATTCCACTTGGGTGTTAAGACTCAGGAAATGTGTAATTTGCAGAGTTTCTTTTAGCTTTGGAAAATGGAATACCTTCCTCAGACCTTCAACATTAAATCAAGTGTTTCCAAGTCCAGTAAAGCACAAGTCACTGTTTCTACACTACCTGAGAATGTGTCTTAATCATTCTTCCTTGTACATAGACCTCAACAGACTCCAAAGTTGAACTACTTTTGCAGGATATTAGATGATGTAAGTTGCAATTGTGATATAGAGTCATAGAGTCCTACAGCATGGAGACAGGCCCTTCGGCCCAAACTGGTCCATGCCAACTAAATTTCCATCCACACGAACCCCACTTCCCCGCACTTGGCCCATATCCTTCTAAACATTTCCTATCCATATATTTATCCAGATGCCTTTTAAATGTTGTTATGTACCCAGCTCAACCACTTCCACTGGCAGCTCATTCCATGTGTATACCACTCTCTGTGTAAAAAAGTTGCCCCTCAGGTTCCCATGTATTCTTTCCTCTTGTACCTTAAACTGATGCCCTCTAGTCCTTGATTCCCTAACCCTGGGGAAAAGACTGAGGGCATTCGCCCTATCCATGCCTCTCCTGATCTTAAACACTTCTATAAGATCCCTCCTCAGTGTCCTATGTGCTAAAGAAAAAAGACCTAGCTTGCCCAACCTCTCCCTATAATTCAGCCTCTTAAGCCCTTGCAACATCCTTGTAAATTTCTTCTGCACTCTTTCAGTTTAATGACATCCTTCCAATAGCAAGGTGACCAAAACTGAACACAATATTCCAAGTACGGCCTCACCAATGTCCTGTACAACTGCAACATAACTTCCCAACCTCTGTACTCAATGCCCTGACATATGAAGGCCAGTGTGCCAAAAGCCTTCTACACTGCCCTGTCTACCTAATACTCCACTTTCAGAGAACCGTGCACCTGAACTCCAAGGTCCCTCTGTTTCACTACACTCCTTAAGGCCCTACCATTGACCATGAAACTCCTACCTTGATTTGACTTTCCAAAATGCAACATCTCACACTTAGCTATATTAAATTCCATTTGTCATTTCTAGGCCCACTTCCCCAGCTGATCAAGATCCTGCTGCAATTTCTGATAACCTCCCTCACTGTCCACGATACCGCCTATTTTAGTGTCATCTGCAAACTTACCAATCATGCCTTGTACATTCTCATCCAAAATCATTGATATAGATAACAAACAGCAATGGGCCCAGCAGTGACCCCTGAGGCACACCACTAGTCACAGGCCTCCAGTCCGACAAGCATCCTTCCTGTATTACACTCTGCTTCCTACCATCAAGCCAATTGTGTATCCAATTTGCTAGCTCTCCCTGGACTCCACATGATCTATCTATTGCTAAAAAGAATTGCTGGAAATTCTAATTTGATGAAATTGTGTCACTGTCAAAAAATGTTTTTCTAATCCTCCACTGGATTACACAATAATCTCTTCGGATCCACATATATTATCCTACAGACTTCTCAGGATCTCGATGATTTGATCCCAGATCACTTCTTGGATGAGACGTTGCTACAAATTTAAATTGAGGTGTCACATGCACCTCTGAAGGTGACAACAAAGATAGAATTGGCATAAAGAAGGGCTGTATGTCTGGAATGATAGATATTCATTGCCAACATGGATCCTTGTTACATCCTTGGACAATGATTTATGGGCCTGCACATGTATAGGTGAGACATTCTCCAGACAGGTAGCCAACAGATCTGGGGCCCATGACCAACATTCCTTCAACTATGTTAGTAGTCTGCAGCCAATCTGCAAAGCCTTTAAGGAACTAAGAACAAAGAATAATAAAGCACAGGATCAGGCCCTTCAGCCCATCAAGAGTTTGCTGACACCCATGATGCCTTTCTAAACTAAAAACGTTTTGCCTCCACATGGTCCATATCACTCTATTCCCTGCCTGTTCATATATCTGTCAATATGCCTCTTTAGACGTTGTTATTGTATCTGCTTCTACCACCTCCTCTGGCAGTGTATTCCAGGCACTTACCACCTTCTTGCGTAAAAAACTTGATTGGTCATCTCTTTTAAACTTATCTCCTTTTACCCTAGACCTCTGAGTGCCTGTGCAACTCAGAGGGAACATTTTCACAAGTCTCTCTATCCAACTCTCAATCCCTGCTGCAATATTTCTGGTATCATACACCTTAGCTTCGTTATTTTGACACCTTACTGATCTGTCTGCAAATCCGCATTTTTCTTTTATTTCTTTCATGGGATGCGGACATCGTTGGGAAGGATGACATTTGATGCCTATCACTGGTTGCTCTTGAACTGATTGGTTGTCTAGACTATTTCAGAGGCCATTTAAGAATCAGCCACATTGCTGTAGGTCTGGAGTCACGTGTTTTCAGACAAGATACGGACAGTTAGTGGATGGACATTAAGGATCAAGATGGGTTTTTAATGTCAATAGTTAACATTATACTGGCTTTCAATTCCAGATTTTATTCAATTCCAATTTCACGATCTAGTCTGGTAAGATTCAAACCCACATCGCCAGAACAGTAGTGTAGGGTTCTACATTACTAGTCCAGTGACATTATCACAATATCACTGCCTAGCCTTGTTCAATATTGCATACAGTTGCTGTATTTTTGTGAAATATTTGATCAATCACTTCTTCAATCAGTGACATGTCTTTACTGAGTTGGAATCCTTGACAGTTCCATATATCTCCAGAATTAGTATCTTTCCCATATCTTTCTTTTTAACAAGAACTAGATTTGTCTCTTCAAAAAAGAAAATGAAGGAACTGTGTGAATGCTGGAAATCAGAAACAAAAACAGAAATTGCTAGAAAAGCTCAGCAGTTCTGGTAGCATCTGTGGAGAGAAATCAGAGTTAATGTTTCAGGTCCAGCAACCCTTCCTCAGATGAAGGTGTTCTGAGGAAGGGTCAATGGACCTGAAACGTTAACTCTGATTTCCCTTCACAGATGCTGCAAGACCTGCTGAGCTTTTCTAGCAATTTCTGTTTTTGGTTATCTCCTCAGTCTTGAGCTTTCCTCTTGCCAGAACTACAGGTTTGTTAGCACTTAAGTCCAGCACGCCTCTGCTTTTTCAGAAAGACTTCCAGGTGAGAGATTAAACGGAGCCTGGATCTGCCCTCTAAGGTGGACATAGCAGATCCTATGACACCATTTGACACAAGAACAAGGGAGTTCTCCCTGGTGTTCTGGTCAATATGAATTGTTCTATCAATGGCACTCAAACAAATTAGTTGGTTATTATTACATTACTGCTTCGGGATTGTCTGTCCATAAGTTGGCTGCTGCATTTCCTACATTACATTGGCTGCGCATCAGAAAGGGACCCATTGATAGCAAAGCATTTTGTGACATCCTCTGGTCATGAAAGGTACGATATAAATGCTAATTTTCTGTTTTTTCCTTTGTGATATCCAACCAGTCCTAACTCCCTTTATCTTCTTCACAATTCTATAAGATTTTCTTCTCAAAATTTCTTTTTGAATGTAACAATTGAATCTGTTTCCACCAAGCTTTCAAGCCTTGCATTTCCGATCATAACAACTCATGGCATAAAAAGGAATTCACCACATCTCCCAACTTCTTTGACTTTAATTATACCTTTATTGTACTTTCCAATGTTAATTATTCCTTTACTCTTAAAATACTATCAAGCAGCTGACACTTTGCCAGGTCGCAGGTGGTACAACATTGAGATTCTTAAAGACTCTTGGTTAACAGAGAAGAGGGCATAGGATCTGCCAGGAGTATCATCACAGTGACTGTAATTAAGAAGCAACTTCATTAGTTAAAAACCATTGAGAAATTTCAACCTTATCTGGCTAGGGTGCTCTGAGCTAAAGAGAGGGACATGTGCTTCAGGCTAGGCAAGGAGATTTCAGTTCTCAACCCTGAACACAAAACTATAACTGGATTCCTTCTGCTGACTGACTTTCTGTGAATTTCCAGCATTATCTCATAGCTTTCAGGAAAAGAGAAAGTCTCCAGAATCTTTATAAAAAAATCCAGGCAGATGTTCTGTAGCTGTACTGAATGAGTCAGCCCAAGATATAGTTTGTTGGAAGAGGCCTCTAAACCAAGCTCTCCCAGGAGCAAAATGGCCCTATCACAAAGAGGAAAAAGGGCTTTCTATGTCTCGATTAATATTACTACAAATCAGATGAGTTAGTCATCATCGTTTTGCTGTTTGTGAGATCTTCCTGTGTGCAAATTGGATGTGGCCTATCCGACATTGCAAAACACATCAAAAAGTGGCTTTGAAGAAATCTGAGGCATTGTCAGGTCATGAAGGGTGCTATTCAAATTCAAAGGCAAGTCTTTCTTTCCACTTTTCAAAGCATTGACCTGGGAAAGAGCTACAACCGAGGAAGTAAAGCAATATGTTAATGGGAGACAAACAGTTGCTTCAGAATGGAGCTGAATTTCTTTTCCGCTAAACAGAGGCCAACAGGATCTGCTTCACTTTTCCAATGATACTAATTATCTTTCAGCATTCTTGAGTACTATTTAAACTCTGAGACAACCAATTGACCAATCGAAGTGGATTTCAATAAGGTCATCACCTTTCATGCAGGCTGATAACTTTTTGTTCACTGAAATTATCAAGTTGAATTTGGAGTGATGGGCTTAACTTGGAATCAAATAATGTACACAGAGCAGGGGTTTTTTTTTCAAAGAAAATGATATCTCCGTCCCAGCAAATTCAGATGATGTTGCCTGTGTTTATCTTACACTGAACATGTTGTTCCTGCCTCTGCCAATGTTATTATGACCCCATGGTAACAGATGGCTTCAGCTTGGATTGGTCGTTAACTGTCTGATACACTGTAATCAGAAGTATCTGCAAAGACAGTTTAATGGGGCTTCTGTACAGTTTAACAAGGCATGGCAAATTGCAGCCACTTGAGAATTATAGAGAAAATGTCAAGTGTAATAGATTATAAATTCAGATCACCACCTGTGTTTTCCATTTTTAAAAAAAATCTAACGATTATGGAGAGGACATTTCCTTCGACAAGTAGCTTCTTTAGGCCAGTGGGCACAAAGCTCAATGTTCAGATTGACTCAAGTGCTCTACATATACAGGACTAAGCCTATCCCATTTAGTGTCTTGCCTTCGGTTCTGGATACTACACCATGAGGATTTTTTTTTTAATATTCGTCCTACATGGGATGGGATGATCACTGACAAAGCCACCTTTTGTTGCCCATGACTAATTGCCCTTGAGCAGAAGGTGGGGAGCTGCCTCCTTGAATGGCTGTTGTCTGTGTGGTGTGTAGGGACTCCAACAGTGCCCTTGGTGAGTTGTCAGGATTGTGCTAATAAAGGGGCTGCTATACAGTCCCAGGTCCGAATGGTGCATGCCTTGGAGGGGGGTTCTTACAGATGATAGCCTGCCCATGTGTCTGCCATCCTTATCTTACCTGGTGGTAGAGATCACAGGTTTGGTGGAGCCTTGGTGAACTTTTGCAATGCATCTTGCAGATGGTACTCACTGCTGCTACTCTGTGCCAGAGATGGAATTGGCTAATGTTTAAGTTGGTGGATGGGACGCTGATCAAGTGACAGCTGTACCCTAGATGATGTTAAGCTCCTTGAGTGCAACTGGAAAGGTTTTGGGATGATTTATTTAAAATGCGTAAAGTGATTTAAGGGATCCATAAGGCAGACACACAGAAATGGTGAAATATAGAAAAAAAGGACATAATTTATAATCCAAGCTGGACCAACTAAGATATGAGAAGAAGCAACTTTTCACATAAAAGGTAATGGGATCTAAAATTCTTTGCCCAAATGGCTGCATTTGCTAAATCAGTTGAAAGTTCCAACACTAAAATTGATGGATCTTTTAAGTTGACATCATCAAGGGAGATTGTAAACAAAGGTTAAATTGAATTAAGCTGGATGTTTGAGGGGTTAAATGGCTCACTTACAAAGGGATTTGGAGGTACTTGTGAGCAAAACACAGAAAGCTAGCACACGGGTGCAGCAGGGAATCAGGAAGGCTAATGGAATGTTGACCCCTATTCCAAGGGGGTTGGAGTATAAGATTAAGAAAGTCTTACTGAACGGTACATCTGGAGTGCTGTGAACAGATTCGGTCCCCTTATTTAAGGAAAGTTATTATTTCATTGGAGGCAGTTTTGATCCCTAGGAAGGAGGGATTGTTTTATGAGCAAAGGCTAAATAAATTGGGATTCTACTCGCTGGACTTTAGAAGAATGAGATGTGATCTCATTGAAACATATAGGATTCTCAAGGGACTTGACAGAGTAATTGCTGAGAAGATGTTTCTGCACTTTGAGAGAGCCTAAGACCAGAGGGCATAGTCTCAGAACTAGGAGATGCCAATTTAAAACTTGTCCCAGAGGGTTGTGAGCCTTTGGAACTCCTTGACACAGAGAGCTGCGGAGGCCGAGAATTGTGTCTATTTAAGGCTGAGATAGATTTTTGGTCAATATAGGAATCAAGGGTTGTGGGGAAAGGTCAGGAAAGCAGATGTGAGGAATGTCAGATCAGCCATTATCCTCTTGCATGTGGAGAAGGCTCAAGGAGTTGAATGGCCTACTCCTATTCCTATTTCTTATGGTCTAATGGTTACTCTTGCTCCTCTGTTCTGAAGTTCCACAACTGCTGCTTTTGATCCAACTTTGGGGGGTTTTTTTGCCTACACATTGAATAACTATGAGTTTTAGAAGTGGCATTCCATTCCAACATCATGAGATAGTCTTCACCAATACTCAACTTGGTGAAATACATACAGTGAACATTACCTTCCTTATAAACCACCATGCCAATTTTTTTTTTTTTACATTCATTCATGGGTTGAGCTTGTCACTGTTTGCACCAGCATTTATTTCCCATCCCTAATTGCTGTTAAGAGTCAATCACATTGCTGTGACCGTGGAGTCATATGTAGGCCGGATCTGGTAAGGGTGGCAAATTTCTTTCCCTATAGGACATTAGGTAGGCTTTAATGACAATCTCCTGTGGTTACAGGGTGGTCATTACTCAAGCTTTTCATTGATCTCAGCTTTTCACAATATTTCTTTGTATTCATTCATGGGATATGGGCATCGTTAGCCGAGCCCAGCATTTACTGCCTGTCTCTAGTTGCCCTTGAAAACATAGAGCATAGAACAGTACAGCACAGTACAGGCCCTTCGGCCCACAATGTTGTGCCGAACTTTTACCCTAAATCTAAGGTCTATCTAACCTCCACCCCACCTTATACTATCATCCATATGCCTATATAATGGCCGCTTAAATGCCCCCAATGAGGCCGACTCCACTACCCTCTCCGGCAATGCATTCCACGCCCCGACCACCCTCTGAGTAAAGAACCTCTCTCTGAGTAAAGAGAAGGTGGTGGTGAGCTGCTTTCTTGAACCGCTGCAGTCCACCTGCTGTAGGTTGATCCACAATGCAATTAGGGAGGGAGTTCTAAGATTTTGGGGGGGCGCAGCCATTCAAGGCTGAGAGATATACAATGGGAGGTTGACATGTCCATTCTCCTTTACAACATTATAGTCTGCTATGAAGGAATGGTGATATATTTCCAAGTCAGGATGGTGAGTGAATTGGAGGGGAAGTTGTAAGTGGTGGTGTTGCTGTGTATTTGCTGCCTTTGCTTTTTCAGGTGGTACCAGTCATGGGTTTGGGAGTTGATGCCAAGGAGCATCAGTGAACTTTTGCAGTGCACCTTGTAGGTGGTACAAATTGCTGCTACTGAGAGGCAGTGATGGAGAAATGAGAGAACGTCTGTGGATGTGGCCCCAAACAAGTGGACTGCTTTGTTGTGGATGGTGTCAAGCTTCTTGAGTGTTGTTGGAGCTGCACTCATCCAGGCAAGTGGGGAGGATTCCATCACACTCCTGACTTGTGCCTTGTAGATGGTGTACAGGAGTCAGGAGGCGAGTTATTCCTAGCTAAATGCCGAAAGAACTGTGGATGCTGTAAATCAGAAACAAAAACGTAAATTTCTGGAAAAGCTCAGCAGGTCTAGCAGCATCTGTGAAGAGAAATCAGAGCTAACGTTTTGAGTCTGGTGACCTGTCCTCAAAATTAATTCCTCAGAACAAAACAAAAACTCTGATTTCTCTTCACAGATGCTGCCAGACATGCTGAGCTTTTCCAGCAACTTCTGTTTTTGTTTCAGAGTTGTTCCTAGCCTCTGGCTGGCATCTGTGATGGTGGGGAGCTCTGGAGGAGGTGGAGATGGATCATCCATTCAGCACTCCTGGTTAAAGATTACTGAAAATATTTCAGGCTTACCTATTACACTGCTGGGTTAGGCATGTCCATCATTGAGGACGGGGATATCTCTCGAACTGCCTCCTCCAGGGTACACTACCACGCAGCTTGGACCTGATCCATTGGTCATCAAAACATTTAAGCTCCTTAGTCAACACCTTTCAAAACCACAGCTATTGTTATCTAGAAGGACAAGAGTAGTAGGTTCATGAGAACAGCACCAACTTCTGCTCCAATCTACTCACCATCCTGTCTTGGAAGTATATTGCAGTTTCTCCACTGTTGTTGGGTCAAAATCCTGGAATTCCCTCCCTAATGGCATTGTGGGGGGTACCCACACTAGTGGTTCCTGAAGACAGCTCACCACCACATTATCAAGGCAGCTAGGGTTGGGCAATCAATGCAGACCCAGCCGATGAAGCCCACAGGATAAAGAACGCACTGCTATAGCTAATCTCAAATTGCCTGGTTTCTGTAGAAGTGAGGTTGACTTCAGGGCACAGACCAAGATGAATATTTGCACTGCTGGAGATCAGGAGTGCAAGAATATTCAGTGAACGGTACTTTAAAACATCTTTAATTGTTCAGAAAATTCAGGGGAAATAAACACTACAGCAAGGTTATCTGAATTGTCAGCTTGCTTAAATTAACCTCAGATTAAAATCTCCATAAGGCTGTTTAAATACCACATTAGCTCATTTTGCCATTTCAGTGCTTTTTGACTTACTTTTCCATTAAGTGGCATTAGGCAGCATTAACAAACTTAATCATGAATTACTTAAACGCAAGGTTATCGATGCAACAGTGAATTAATTTTCAGACATTTTCCTCTCTCAGTTTCTGCCCTTCCTTCTCATTGGGCATTTTTCTTAGAATTTCTAGAGCACCAAAGGCCCAACATGTCTGTACCAGTTCTATTACTTATTGCCAGTTTCCTGCCTTTTGCCAAAACGCTGCTCATCATTTCTATCCAAATATCCATCCAATGCCTTCTTGAATGCTTCATTTGAACCTGCCTCCAGCACATTCCCAGGCAGCGTATTCCAAACCCTAAACACTCCCTGTATAAGTTGGACCATGATTTGACCATTTTTAGACCGACCACCATATCCAAAATTAAATGTGTCACTTCCCAGAACTAACGTTTCATACCTTGATAAGCATAAACCTAGCAGACAGAAAAGCAAACCTTGTTTATAGCCTTGGTGAAGCGAATATTCCTCTCTGTTTACTGGCATTACAGTGACTTCTATCACCGGTGAAAATTTTATCATAGCCACTGAGAGATTTATCTCAGAATTAACATGCAACTTGCCAATCTCAAAACATTCCCTTTGGTGTGCAAAGCTTAAGAAAGTCCATGTTGCAAAAATGAACAGTCTCATATTTTTCTGTTCAATCACTGCTTCTTCTGAGCCATGATGTGGAGATGCCGGTGTTGGACTGGGGTGGACATGGTCAAAAATCACACAACACCATGGTCTGGTCCTGGCTTATTTGAAAATACCAGCTTTCGGAGCCTTGCTCCTTCTTCAGGTATCAGTTAGACAGTTTAATCAGTTAGACAGATGATGCAGGTTTCAATTGATTAATATGCAAATACCAGAATTTCTTTCAAGTCACTGCTCCGAGATAACTAAAGGTTTTTTTTAGTTCCCTCAGCATACCAGAGGTGACGTTTCAGGTGAGACAATGTATTTTAGATGTGAGGCTGTGCTTAGAATCTGTCTGTGTTTTAACTTGGAGTCAGACTGGTTTCATTTACAAAGTAGGAATTAATAAAATTCCACATTGATTGATGGTCTTCAAATCATGTGCTTTTTTTCAAAATAGAATGTATCTGCAATTACAAATCTGAAAATGCAAATTCACCCCATAGATTTATGTGCGTGTGTGAGTATGTGTTTGAGTGTGAGACTGTGGGTGCTTGTATCTGTGTGCTTGTGAGTGTGAGTGTGTGAGGGCAGTTAAGAGTCAACCACATTGCTGTGGGTCTGGAGTCACATGTACACCAGACCAGGTAAGGATGGCAGTTTCCTTCCCTAAACGACATTAGTGAGCCAGTTGGATTTTTTGACAATCAGCAATGGATTCATGGTCATCATTAGACTTTTAGACTCTCAGTTCCAGATATTTATTGAATTCAGTTCCACCATCTGCTGTAGCGGGATTCAAACGCAGGTCACCAGAACATTACCTGGGTCTCTGGATTAACAGTCCAGCCGTGTGTGTGTGTGTGTGTGTGTGTGTGTGTGTGTGAGAGAGAGAGTGTATAGTGTGGTAGTGGGGTCACCTGTAGTGTGACATGAACCCAAGATCCCGGTTGAGGCCATCCTCATGGGTACAGAATTTGGCTGTCAGCCTCTGCTCGGCGACCCTGCGTTGCTGCTTATCCCAAAGTCCACCTTAGAGGACTTTTTCCCAAAGATCCGAGGCCAAATGTCCTTGACTGCTGAAGTGTTCCCCCACTGGGAGGGAACATTCCTGTCTGGCGATTGTTGCGCAGTGTCCATTCATCCGTTGTCATAACGTCTGCATGCTCTTGCCAATATACCATGCCTCGGGGCATCCTTGCCTGCAACGTTTGATGTAGACAACTTTGGCTGAGTCACATGAGTATCTGCCGTGCAATGGTGGGTGGTGTTCCCACGTGTGATGGTAGTGTCCATGTCTTGCGGAGGTTGCCATGACAGGGTTGTCTCATATGGTGGTTGATGTTCTCCTGAAGGCTGGATAGTTTGCTACAAACAATGGTCTATTTAAGGTTTGGTGGTTGTTTGAAGGTGAGAAGTGGAGGCCTGGGGAAGACCTTGGTGAGGTGCTCATTGCCACTGGTAATGCGTTGAAGGCTGCGGAGAACATGGTGTAGTTTCTCCACACCCGGGAAATACCGAAGGGAGTGCTATCAGTCATATCCTATGCCTGTCTTCTGTGGAGGTCATTACGGTTTATCGCTGTGGCATGTTGGAACTGGCGATCGATAAGTTGAGCATTCTATCCCGTTCTTATGAGAATGGGATACATTGCTTAGAGATGTCACCTCTGGTATAATGAGGGAATTGATAAAACCTTTAGTTATCTCAGGGCAGTGACTTGAAAGAAATTCTGGGATTTGTGTATTAATCAATCAATTCATATTAATGAAACCTGCATCTCCTTTCGAACAGATTAAAAATTTAACAGCCATGTTGGGTTTGTACAATACATTTGAATCAGTTCTATGCCACCTCTCTCACTAACACCTGAAGAAGGAGCGAGACTCCAAAAGCTTGTATTTTCAAAGGAACTTGTTCGACTATAACATAGTGTTGTGTGATATTTCCACATAGAATCCCTACAGTGTGGAAGCAGGCTATTCGATCCATCGAGTCCACACCAATCCTCTGAAGAGCTTCCCACCCAGACCCACCCTCTATCCTATCCCTGCATTTCCCAACCTGGACACGATGGGCAATTTTAGCATGGCCAATCCACCTAGCCTGCACATCTTTGGACTGTGGGAAGAAACAGGAGCACCTGGAGGATACCCACGCAGACACAGGGAGAATGTGCAATCTCCATACAGGCAGTCGCCCAAGGCTGGAATTGAACCTGGGTCCCTGGTGCTATGTTTTTGACCCTCTTCTGAAACAGTCAAAAGAGATTACAAAGAACTCTGTCAGTTGAAAGGAAGAAGATGGCAGATGGGAAAGTAGTGAAGTCAACTTATTTGTCAGAGATGCAATCAGCAAGGCTCAAGCAAGGGTTAAGATGGAACATAGAACATAGAACAGTACAGCACAGTACAGGCCCTTCGGCCCACGATGTTATGCTGAACTTTTACCCTAATCCTAAGGTCTATCTAACCTCCACCCCTACCTTATACTATCATCCATATGCCTATCTAATAGCCGCTTAAATGTTCCTAATGAGGCCGACTCCACTACCCTCTCCGGCAATGAATTCCACGCCCCTACCACTCTCTGAGTAAAGAACCTACCTCTGACGTCTCCCCTATATCCAACTCCACTCACTTTAAAACTATGCCCCCTCGTAATAGCTACCTCTACCCTTGGATCTATACCTGAAATCATTTTGTACACCTCTATCAAGTCACCTCTCAACCTTCATCGTTCTCAAGAGAAGAGCCCTGGCTCTCTCAACCTTTCCTCGTAAGACCTTCCCTCCATTCCAGGCAACATCCTGGTAAATCTCCTCTGCACCTTTTCCAACGCCTCCACATCTTTCCTGTAATGAGGCAACCAGAACTGGACACAATACTCCAGATGTGGCCAAACCAGGCTTTTGTATAGCTGGAGCATAACTTCACGGCTCTTGAACTCAATCCCTCTATTAATGAAAGCTAACACACCGTACGCCTTCTTAACAACTCTATCCACCTGGGTGGCAGCTTTCAGGGAACTGTGGACATGAACCCCGAGATCCCTCTGCTCCTCCACACTGCCAAGAATCTTTCCCTTAACCCTGTATTCTGCTTTCAAGTTTGTCCTCCCAAAATGAATCACCTCACACTTTTCAGGGTTAAACTCCATCTGCCACTTCTCAGCCCAGCTCTGCATTCTATCAATGTCCCTTGGTAACCTAGAACAGCCCTCCGCACTGTCCACAACGCGACCCACCTTCATATCATCCGCGAACTTACTAATCCACCCTTCCACTCCGACATCCAAATCATTTACAAAAATCACAAATAGAAGAGGGCCCAGAACAGATCCTTGTGGTACACCACGCGTAACTGAGCACCATGTTGAATATTTTCCGTCCACTACCACCCTTTGTCTTCTAAGGGTCAGCCAATTCTGAATCCAATCTGCCATATTTCCCACTATCCCATGCCTCCTTACTTTCTGCATGAGCCTACCATGGGGAACCTTATCAAACGCCTTACTTAAATCCATGTATCCCACATCCACTGCTCCACCTTCATCCACGTGTTTGGTCACCTCTTCAAAGAATTCACTAAGGTTTGTGAGGCATGATCTACCCCTCACAAATCCATGCTGACTATCACAAATCAAACTGTACCTTTCCAAGTGATCATAAATCCTGTCTCTCAGAGCCCTTTCCAATAATTTGCCCACCAATGATGTAAGACTAACTGGCCTGTAATTTCCAGGGTTATCCCTATTCCCTTTTTTGAACAAGGGAATGACATTTGCCTTTCTCCAATCTTCCGGCACTATACCCATGGACAGTGAGGATGAAAAGATCATCGCCAAAGGCCCTGCGATCTCTTCCCTCGCTTCCCACAGAATCCTTGGATAAATCCCATCAGGTCCATGGGACTTATCTATCTTCAAGTTCCTCAAAATTCCTAGTACATCTTCCTTACTAACATCGACCTCATCTAGCCTACCAGCCCGTTTCACACTGTCCTCCTCTACAACTAGGTCCCTCTCAGTTGTGAACACTGAAGAAAAGTATTCATTAAGGACCTCTCCTATCTGTTTACGCTCCATGCACAAATTCCTTTTACAATCCTTGATCGGCCCTACCCTCTCTCTGGTCATTCTCTTATTCCTCATATACATGTAAAAAGCCTTCGAGTTTTCCTTGATCCTGTCTGCCAAGGTTTTCTCATGCCCCCTTATAGCTCTCCTAAGACCTTTCTTCATCTCCTTCCTGGATAACTTGCATCCCTCTCGAGCCTTTTCCGTTCCTTGTTTCCTAAACCTTAAATAAGCATCCTTCTTCCTCTTAACCAGTCATTCGACCTCTCTTGAGAACCATGGCTCCCTCACTTGACCGCATCTTCCGAACATGCTGATATGAAGAACAGGAAAGTCATCAATGCACCCCTTTATGGAATAAGTATCATTTTGACAACGGGGAGAACTAAAGGTGAATAAAGATGAATAATAACTAAAGATGAACTAAAGGTGGCTAGAAAGCCGAAAAGCTCTTTGAAACCATCTATTTAAGAAAATGGTCCATTTTGAAAAATGTGAACAGAAGCACAAATATATTGTCTCTGAAAGTGATAGGAGCAGGAGTAGACTCTATAGTCCCTTGACCCAGTCCCAGCTTTCAATAGAATCAAGGCTGATCTTCTGAATCAAATCCATTTTCTTGTTCACTCTTCAATTTCCCTTTCCTTCCTGAAAAACAAAATGTCTTGTTGACAATCTCTGCAGATCATGGAATCTAAAAGCACTGATTGGGTGATCACCATCCATCCCATTACATCTGTGCCACTCTGTGGAAGAGCTGTCCAATTAGTTTGACTTCATATCATAGAATCCCTACAGTGTGGAAACAGGCCCATCGGCCCAACAAGTCCACACTGACCCTTGGAGCATCCCAGCCAGACCCAGCCCCCTATAACCCACTTAAGCTACACATCCCTGAACACTACAGACAATTTAGCATGACCAACCCACTTAGCCTGTACATCTTTGGACTGTGGGAGGAAACTGGAGCACCCAGAGGAAACCCATGCAGACACGGGGAGAATGTGCAAACTCCACACAGACGGTCACCTGAGGGTGGAATCAAACCAGGTCCCTAGCACTGTGAGGCAGCAGTGTTAACCACTGAGCCACCGTGTCGTCCTTCCTTCCTGTTTCCTAGTAGTTTCAATATTCTCCCCTTCAAGGAGAGTCAGTGATCATACAGGCTGTAAGATAGGTCCCTAAATTGTAGGAGTGAGTCATATGAAAATCAGAACTAGGAACAAAAGTAGGCCATTCAACCCTTCAAGTCTGCAACATTATTCAATGAGATCACTTTCTACTTCCAAACCATTTTCCTGCACAGTCCCTGGATCCTTAATGCTTTTAACACGTAAAGGTCTATCAACCTCCATGTAAAACACACTTAATGATTGAGCCTCCTCAGCCCTCAGGGGTAGAGAATTGCAAACATTCAATTGGAATGAGGAAATTCCTCCCCACCTCAATCCTAAATAGCCTTCCCCATTAATCTGAAATTTGTACCCCTGGTTCTAGGCCAGGCCTAGCCATGAGAAACTCAGGAGAAATAGGACCTAACCATTTAAGCTTTCCTTGTAAGAAAATCACTCCATTCCAAGAATTAGTTAGGTGTACTCTATGAAGTGCAAGTATCTTTCCTTAGGAAAGGGTGACCAAAACTACACACAATACTCCAGGTGTGGTCTCACCAAGCATCTATAAAATTGCAGAAAGATGTCTTTACTCCAAGCCTTCTCAATTGCTTGCTGTACCCACATGTTGACTCAGTGATCCAAGAACAAGTACACACAAGTTCCTTTAAGTTCAGCATTCTTCCCACCCCTAATAAATACCCTGTTTGTCTGATTTTCCTACCAAAGTGGATAACTTCACATTTCCCCACGCTGTGTTCCCCAACCGCTAAATCTTTGCTCATTCAAGTAGCCTCTCCAAATCCCCTTGAAATATCTTTGCATCCTCCTCACAACTCCCACTTCATCCTAGTTTTGTATCATCTGCAAATCTGGAAATGTTACGTTTAATCCTCGGATTAAAATCATTGATATAGATTTTGAACAGCTGGGGCTAAATTATGATTCTTGTAGTATCTGAGTAGTCACAATCTGCCAATGTGAATATAACCCATTTATTCCTACTCTCTGTTTACTGTTCATAAACAGTTCTGAATCCACACCAATATATTTCCCAAATATCATCATACTCTAACCCTTGTACACTAACGTCTCGTGTGGGACCTTACCAAAAACCTTCAGAAAATCTAAATAAACTATATTCATCCATTCTTTGAGCATTTAATACTTTTCAATAAGATCATGGCTTATCTGGTTGTAGTTCACTGTTTTGTAATGTAATGGTTCTGGCAGGGTTAATACTGGAGATTTATTACACATCACCCAATCAGATGATATCCTACAGATTTAGCTGGGGAAAAGGCAGAACAATTGAGGATCTTGCAGAGTGAAGTCAATATCTTAGGTCTCCAAATAGCCTTAATAACAATTTGTACCCATCTTAATAATATAAAACAAAGTACTGTGGAAGCTGGAGATCGAAAACAAGCAAAAACAGAAATTGCTGGAGGAACTCACCAGGTCCGAAAGCATCTGTTTGAGTCCAGTGACCCCTCTTCAGAACTGCCAAACCTGCTGAGTTTCTCCAACAATTTCTGTGTTTATATGTTTTGATTTGACTTAAAGAAGTTATCCCTAATCATGATCATACAAGAAACTAGATCTTGTTTCAGACAAGGAAGGGTCACCGGACTCAAAACGTTAACTCTGTTTTTTCCTTCACAGATGCTGCCAGGCCTGCTGAGCTTTTCCAGCAACTTTGTTTTTGTTCCTGATTGACAGCATCTGCAGTTCTTTCAGTTTTTGTTCTTCTCATTAATGCTCAGTTGGTGACAGCAAACTATCTCAACCACAAGCTAGTAGTGGTTAGCATTACTACACATACAACAGTCTCAATTCCACTTTCGTATCTGCCCCCACTCCATAACCCCTGACTCCTTCGTCTATCAAAATTCTATTCAATTCCAGTTTGAATAAAGAGGGAGAGATAGCTATCCTTCAATTACTTTTTTAAGCAATTTTTTGTCAAAGTATTCCATAAATATGTAACTGGTTAAAACTTAGAAACTTGCACAATAGTTGACGAAAGATGATGTCAGATTAAGTCTACTTGTCCTTGGCACCAAATAGAAGTGCATTCACATGATGTTATTATCAAAGTGAGGGTAAATAAATTTCACTTCACATTTACTGACAGATCAAGTAACCCTAGATTAGAATTCTGTAGCTATAACCTCCATCCATCTGTCAATCTCTCTGTCTTAATCTCTGCATTTTATGCTGCAGCCCTACACCAGTTCCACCTCTCATATAACTTTGCTCTTCACTGCCACTTTCTTTGAAAATGCAAAATTGTTGACAATTATTGCCAAATTCACAGCAAGTCTTGAGCTGTGGACACAAGCATAGCATACACATTGAATTGAGATACCGTTGTGCCAATTCATTTAAAAGGCTGCAGTTATTTCTGCGTCAAACAGAATAACAGATGGAACAAACATTTGCCGCATCACTACATCTGATATGAAAGCAGAAAATTTCCTGCCAATTTTCGACAGTGTGGTGTGAGGGAGTGGGGGAGGGGGGGAAAGAAATCAACAATCATTTAGACTGCTTGACGAGAAGCCTGCTAATATATTTAGAATATCCCATGCGTCAGTCTAACTGGCATAATGTAACTCAGTTAATATGATGTACATCTATTTGAATTTATTAAATTACAGTAAACACATGAAAGTGTGTTAAAAAGTCATGTTGTTTCAAAACGTACATCAGATGGAACTTGGGAACAGTAACTGGCCATTCATCCACTCACAGAGTCATAGAAATGTACAGCATGGAAACAGACCCTTCGGTCTAACTCATCAATGCCAACCAGATATCCTAAATTAGTCCAGTCCCATTTGCCAATATTTGGCTCACATCGCTCTAAACCCTTCCTATTCATAAACCCATCCAGATGCCTTTTAACTGTTGTTATTGTACCAGCCTCCATCACTTCCTCTGGCAGCTCATTCCACACATGCACCACCCTCTGTGTGAAAAATTTGCCCGTCAGGTCCCTTTTAAATCTTTCTCCTCTCACCTTAAACCTGTCAATTCAATTGCCCTTCAATTCATATATTCCAGGAGGTATCAGTTCATGTAACCTCAAAATGTAGTCCTTTTATCTTTCCAATGAATTTACCCCATCCTGAAAGCAATACACATTTTCTGTGTTACCCATGACTGAACACAACACTCAAAATGGTGATTTGCATTTGAATTTATAATAATGTTAAGCCAATTCCGAATCACACTTTTTGGAAGCATTTCTTGTCCTGCATCAAGTTCAGTCAGCAGTGCAGAGAGAAATTGCTCCAGCTTTGGACGTGCAGGTTGGTCAAACAAAACTAACCCCAAAATGATTGTGATACTCCCATTCCAGTGTCATGACTGTGACTGGATTACATCCCATTCACAACCATTATGTACAACTCTGATCAAATAGCAATGCATTAGGTGTTACACATGGCTCCGTATGTCACACTTAAGCAACTTTGCGGGTTTAAGTTCTTCTCTAGAGACATGAACACTTAATCTAAGTTGCTGCTTCACTACAGCACTGAGGGGATAACTGATGAAATTTTGTACAGTAAAAGTATTCGGAATATAATGTTTTAATGATGTTGAGGCACTGAGCTGCAATGATCTATCTGATCAATGGGAAAATGGATCAAGGGTCTGAATGCCCTACTTATGTTAGCATCAGCTTCCTATTTGCTTTCGAGTGACTGTAAATGATGATGAGGATGAGCAGAGGAACTCTCTCTGTTTCCCAGCCAATCAGCAAATCTCTCAATCAACAACATTAAAACATAGTTTGACAATCCCCTCGTCCATAAATTGGCTGCTGCTTTATAGGACTAAGGATACATCCTTTGTTTTTTCTACCAAACTCCATCGGTATATAATGTTTCATGTTGGTCCACTCCAGTTCCATCTTCCAAACCCCTCTATTTACAACCGCACCACCCTTCCACCAGTGAGGCACAATCTGTCGGAATAATGACTGATATGGTTTCTTCAGCATAAGTAGGATTCAAATTTACACCAAGCCCTTGACAACTGAGAATATGGATTCTCCAACACACCATACCTCCCAAATTTCAAATCTAATGTTGACCTTACTTTTTGGGCACCTTTTCTGCAGCCAAAACGTTATTTTCTATTACCCCATGAACTTTGTATGGTGTGATATGCCTGTGCTGCATGCAAAACAAAACTTTTCATTGTACCTAGATACATGGGACATTAATAAATCAGATCATATCATTGTAAATTTCTGGTCCCATTCCACCAACTAAACAAACAGCAGAGCACAGGAGAAAGTAAATGAAAATGGAACATGGTCGAGATGCATTCGTATTTGTTTTATGGCACACAGTTGGAATATGAGGGAGCAGTTGTGTGGTTTCAGCTCCATGTAGCTCCATGTCCATAACATACTCTGGTTCATCATCCATCTCTCGCAAATGGTATCTGTTGTGTTCACTCCCAGCCGAATGATCTGAGATGTCCTAGATAAATTCATTGCCAATAATGTATTTTGTTGAAATCAGTTTGTTACTGATGCCGTGTGGGGAAGATTGCCCCCCAAAAAATCTTCAATAGAAGTTAGGCTTGGTCTTGTTGAACAGAATAGGTTTAATACTTAATACTCAATGGCTAGTTCCATTACGTCTGAGTTACATCATAGTGTCTTGGTAGACTTAGGAGAAAACAAAGATTACTGTTCACTGTATGGGACTTAGCACTTTGAACTGTTCTTGCAAAAATAATTAGCTCCTCCCACAAAACACCCTTTATATCCTAATTGGCAGAGCACATTTTCTGGTGTCAATTAACCCTTGCAGGTATTAACTGTCTGAAAGAATAGTAATAACATACTATGTCACAGTTAAATATTGGCCCTTTTACAGGACTACAGACTTTAAAGTCTAAAAAGCAATGCTTTATTGTGATCCCAACAGCATGTCACATTTCTGTCTCATACTGGATGTTATGTAGGATTTCAGATAATGTAACAGCATGATTCTCATTTCTGGAAGGGTTTGAGTGGTGTATGAGAGCATAAGAACTAAGAGCAAGAGAAAGCCCCTCAACTAAAAAAAAAGCCAAAGAACTGTAAATGCTGGAAATCTGAAAGAAAAACAAAAGTTGCTGGAGAAACTCACTAGGTCTGTCTGAGCATCGGAGAAGAGAAAGTAGAGTTAATGTTTCGAGTCCAGAACTGATTGTGGCTAGGAAAAGGGTCATTAGCCACCATTTCCAACTCCTCCAGTGGGATTCCACCACCAGACACATATTCCCCTCTTTTGTCAGAATTTCACAGGGACTATTTCTCCATGACACCTTAGTCCACTCCTTCTCTACTCCCAACAGATCCTGTGGCATCTTCCCCTGCAATTTCAGAACTTTCTCCCTCCCCACTATCCAAGGCCACAGACACACCTTCCAGGTGAAGCAGCATTTTACCTGCACTTCACACAATCTAGTCTACTGCATTCACTGCTCACAATGTCAACTGCTCTTCATTAGTGAGACGAAGCGCAAACAAGGCAACCACTTTGCAGAACACCTACATTCTGTCCACAAAAGTGACTCTGAGCTTCCAGTTGCCTGCCATTTCAACACACCGCCATGTTCCCTGGCCAACATCTGTGTCTCGGCATTGCTGCAGTATTCAAGTGAAGTTCAGTGCAAACTGGAAGAACAGCATCTCATTTTCTGCTTGAGGATCCTGCAGGTCCAAGACTCATTATCAAGTTCAATCATTTTTGGGGCCTGAACACCTTCTTGCATGGTCTTTATACACCACCACACCCCTGACTCTGCCATCACATGCACTGCTACCACAACCAACCCATTGTCACCTACTAATGGTCACCATTGCAGCTACTGAATCTCCCAGGCTGACCTTTCCCCATTCCTTTGCCTGTCCAACTGCTGTTCTTTCTTGCTGGACTCCATCTCCACCCTCCCCCTAACCTAACTTCAGCACATATACCAACATTTTCTGAGCTGCAATCAGTTCTCAAGAAGGGTCACTGGACCTGAAGTTAACTGGGCTTTCTCTCTGCAGATGCCTCCAGACCTGCTGAGTTTCTCCAGCAATTTCTGTTTTTGTTTCAGACCCTCAAGACTGCTCCACAACTGAATACAATCATGGCTGATCCAATCTCAGCTTCAAAACCGCTTTCCTCCCCACTTCCCATAATCCTGCTACCCATTTCTAATTAAAAGTGCTAGTTACTACCTTACAGACAATGTCCCAGGCACCACTATCACCATCACCATCCCTGGATATGTCCTGTCCCACCGACAGGTCAGTACTAGCTGAACTGGCAGCGCAGTGCTATACAATTGGGAGAGATTTGCCCTGGGAGTCCTCAAAATTGACCTGGACCTCATGAAGTCTCATGGTTTCAGGTTAAACATGTGCAAAGAAACCTCCTGCTAATTACCACATACTGTCCTCCCTCAGCTGATAAATCAATACTTCTCAATGTTGAACAACACTTAGAGGAAGCACTGAGGGTGGAAAGTTGTAAAATGGTGGGGGATTTCAATGTCCATCACCAAGAGTGGCTCGGCAGCAGTACTACTGATCGAGCTGGTCGGGTCCTAAAGGACATAGCTGCTCGACTGGCTCTGCAGCAAGGGGTGAGGGAACCAACAAGAGGGAAAAACATACTTGACCTCATCCTTACTAATCTGCCAGCTACAGTTGCATACTGTCCATGGCAGTATCTGTAAGAGTGACCATCGCACAGTCCTTGTGGAGACGAAGTCCTGCCTTCACATTGAGAACAACCTCCATCGTGTTGTGTGGCACCATCACTGTGCTAAATGGGACAGACTT
>NC_063332.1:13414475-13434851 GCF_021869965.1 Rhincodon typus | reverse complement strand
GAAACGTCAGCCGTCCTGCTCCTCTGATGCTGTTTGGCCTGCTGTGTTCATCCAGCTCTGCACCTTGTTATAACAAATCTGTTAGAATTCTCCGAGGAGTTAGTGAGAATGTTAGACAAAGGAAAGGCAGTGGACATGACCTATGTGGATTTCCAGAAGGCCTTTGACAATGTGCTGCACAGAAGGTTTCCAAATAAGAGAACAGCACATGATGTTAGGGGCAAGGTGCTGGCATGAATAGAGGATTGGCTGACTGACAGAAAGCAGACAGTAGGGATAAAGGGGTCTTTTTCAGGATGGTATCTGGGGTCGGTGTTGGGACCATAACTATTCACAACTTACATTCACGATCTGGACAAAGGAACTGAGGGCATTGTTGTTATGTTTGCGAATGAACAAAGATAGGTGGAGGGACAAATAGTGTTGAGGAAGAGGGGAGGCTGCAGAAGGACTTGGCCAGGCTAGGAGAATAGGCAAAGAAGTGGTAGATGGAATATAATGTGGGAAAGTATGGCGGGGAAATGCTTCAGAATTCTGAAGCACAAAGGAACTGAGGAGTCCATGTTCAGAATTCTCTTAAGATTAACAGACAGGTTCAGCTGGCAGTTAGGAACCCAAATGAAAAGTTAGCATTCATTTCAAAAGGGCTGGAATACAAGAGCAGAGATGTACTCCTCAGGCTGAATAAAGCTCTGGTCAGACCGCATTTGGAATATTCTGAGCAGTTTTGGGCCCTGCATGTAAGGAAGAATGTGAGAGCATTGGAGGGGTCCACAAGCGGTTTACTGGAATGATCCCAGAAATGAAGGCCTTGTCATATGAGGAGCGGTTGAGGACTCTGGATCTGTACTCGACGGAGTTTTGAACGATCGGGGGGATCGCATTGAAACTTACAGAATACTAAGACGTTTGGATAGAATGGACACGGAAAAGATATTTCCAGAAGTAGGAGCAACTAGGACCCAAGTGCACAGCTTCAAAGTGAAGGGACAGCCCTTTTGAACTGAGATGAGAAGGAATTTCTTCAGCAAGTGGGTGGTGAATCTATAGAACTCATTGCTGCTGAAGGCTTTGGAGGCCAAGTCACTGAGTATGTTTAGCTCAGAGATAGATAAGTTCTTGATTAGTAGGGGATCAAAGGTTTTGGGAGAAGTCAGGAGAACGGGGTTGAGAAACATACCAACCACAATCGAATGGTGGAACAGACTTGATGGACCGAATGGCCTGATTCTGCTCCCATATCTTACCTGATGGTCTGCTGTGACGATTCTCTCTATTTTGACAATAAGTTGTCTTTCTAGTCTTCGAATAGAAATGAATAACCCCTCACTTCTCCATGTTACACTCCATCTGCCAAATTTTGGCCCATTCACCTGACCTATCCATATCCATTTATAAATTCCTTAATTCTTTATTGCAACTTACCCATTTTAGTACCATCTACAAATTTGGTTATCATACCTGTTATCCCTGCATCCAAGTCTTGAATATAAATTGTAAATAGCTAGGGCCCAAGGACCGAAACCTGTGGCACCTGACTAGTTACAACTTGCCAACCAGTTTAAACAAAGTATATATCGGTTAGGCTTGTTTGTGCGTGTATGTTTTGTTCTTGCCACTTTCGAATTGGAACAGATGTGATCAGTTCAAAGTAGGAAAGGAGTTATCACATATCCTCCCAAACCTGACTTGCAAAGCCCTCCCTTCATGACAGCAGGACAGTTAAAATAGGAGCTAATCTTCAGTGAAAGGCATCACCTTTCCAGCAACTACTGACAGAGTATAGAAACCTCAGCTGAGCTCTTGTGGTTTAAAACAAGGAACAGGCCTTGGGTTAAATCCAATTCCTCCAGAACAGGGTGTAAATCTATTTTTGCTGATGACTATAATGAATCTATGCAGAATGAGCTCCTTGTGGGTGTCAAACTTAGGCAGACCAAGTAAGTTGTATCATTTCTGTATGAAATATAATGGTGTTGAATTAAGTGACATGTCAGAGCATAAATTAGGGTAATGCTCTTCCCTGTAGTTGACAGGAATTGGTGCATAAAAATACATTCTGTGTTGTATTTTAAATGATGTATAAAATTCTGTTTAAGTCACCTTATGTAGAAATACTTGGTTGGCCTGAGATATCACCGAAAGAAGGAATTTTTTGAATAGATTTTTAGTCTGTTGGGTTACATAGTTTCAATAACGTCCATGAACCAAGGAAAGACATCAGGACTTTTAACGAGAAGTAGAATAGGAAGAGAGGAGAGAGAGGTCACAAATTGGCAGCTCATTTCACAGTTTATCATGGATTATTGAATTTTATTCAAGGTCATTGCTGGTCTCAGTCATTACTGCACAGAAGAATGTCATTCAGCTTATCGAATCTATGCTAGCTCTCTGTGGGGTAACTCAGTCAGTCCCAGATCCTCAAAGGTGATGGTGTCAGAAATGGGTTTCACACCTAAAACTCCAAGATACAAGAAAGCTGACCACTACCTCATAGATCAGCTCGGCCATTCTGACACTTTGTGAATCCATCAGGAAGAATGTAAGCGTAAGAGGGGTGATGATCCCAGCACGCAGAGGCATTAAGATCAAGATGATCATTCACCACCTATTCAAACTCGGTAGGATCCAGAATCTAGAATTAGCTTTATGGTCACATGTACTGAAGTGAGTACAGTGAGAAGTTTACAAGTCAGCACAAAAGGCATCATCTTAGGTACGAAGATACAAAGGCCTGAAGGGTGAAATGTTCCATGTTCAAGTTCAACAAGATCTGGAAAAAATCCAGGCTTGGACCAACAAGTGACAAGAAACTTTCACATCACAAAAATGCCAGACTGTGACCATCTCCAATAAGAAACAATCTAACCACCAACACTCAACATTCAAAGGTGGTACCATCACTGAATCCCCCACTATCCACATCCTGGGCATTACCATAGACCAGAAACTCAACTGGACTTACCACATAAGCACAGTGGCTACAAGAGCAGGTTAGAGGCTTGGAATATTGCCGCAAGTAACTCACCTCCTGACTCCCCAAAGCCTGTCCACCACCTACAAGGCACAAGTCAGGAGTGTGATGGAATACTCCCCACTTACCTGGATGGGTGCAGCCCCAACAACACTTAGGAAACATAGTCCTGTATTCTCTTCACTGTCTGGGTAAAAAGGTATCTCCTGAATTCATTTTTAGTTTGAATTGTATTGAAAGATCCCACATAACTGTGAAAAAAACCAAACTAGCTCTCCTCATCCTTCTTGATATGTCTTTAGCCTTTGATGATCACACCCATCTTCTTCAGCATCTTTCCATTCTCATCTAGTCGGATGAGTCGCCCCACCTCGTTCCACTCTTACCTATTGGATCATAGCAGAAATGGCCATCAGTGGTTTCTCTTCCCATCATGCCACAGCTGCCCTCAAGGATCCATCCTTGGCCCTCTCCTTTCTCTCACCTATATGTTCCCCCAAGTGGTATGATTTGAAAATACAAAGTTAATTTGCAAACTTACCCTGACAATACCCAGCTCTATCACAACAACACCTCTTCAAACTCTTCCATCAATGCCAAATTATCAGACTACTTATCCCAATTCCTGTAAGGTGGGGGAGGGGGGGCGCAAAGAGAAATTTCCTCCTAAAATGTCTTGGGAAGATTGGGCATGAAGTCAAAGGCTTCAATCTGCCACAAACTCCATTCCCTCACAACCAGCATCATCCGTCTTCCTAACGACTGTCTCAGGCTGAACCAGCCTTGTCATAATCTCAGTGTAACATCAGACACAGAGAGGAGCTCTCATCCCTGTGTCCGAGCTATCATTAAGATTACCTACTGCCACCTCCATAACATCTTCTCTTTCTCTCTATCCCTATGACTGAAGCCCTCATCCATAGACCCATTCAGCCATTCTGTCCATGCTGACCCAAAGACACCTAGATGCCCTTTCTAATCCCATCTTCCTGCACACAGTCCATAGTTCTGCACCTTACAGCACTTAAAGTACAGATCCAGGTACTTTTTAAAAAAAATTTAGGGTCTCTGCCTCCACTATCAAGTCAGGCAGCAAATTCCAGACACTCACCACCCTCTGCATCAAAAGATTTTTCCTCAAGTCCCCTCTAATCCTCTGCCATTTAGCTTGAATCCAAGACCCCTGGTTTTTGAACTCTCTGCCAAAGGAAACGAGTTCCTCCTGTCTACTCTATCTCTACCCCTCACAATTGTGTAAACCTCAATCATGTCACCCCTCAGCCTTCTCTGTTCCAAGGAAAACAACCCCAACCTCTCCAATCTCCGCTCATAGCTACAAATCTTCAGCCCAGGCAACATTCGATTAAATCTTCTCTGCACTCTATGCAGAGCACTTACATTCTTCCTTTAATGTGGTGATCAAAACTGCGCACAATACTTCAGCTGTGGCCTCACCAGTGTCTTATACAGTTTCATCATTATGTCCCCATTTTTATGTTCCATACCTCTGCCAATGAAGGAGAGCATTCCATATGCCTCCTTTACAATCTTATTCACCAATTCAGCTACTTTTATGGATCTGTGCATTTACACACCAAGATCTCTCACTTCATCTACCCGTCTCAGTATATCCCCTTTATTGTGTATTCCCTTTTGCTGTCTGACCTCCCTAAATGCATTACCTCACAGTTATCAGCGTTGAACTCCATCTGCCACTTTCGTGCCAACTCCACCAACCCATCTACATCATTTTGAAGCTTACAGCTATCATCTACACTAACCGCTACATGGCCAATTTTTGTTTCATCTACAAATTTCCCAATTGTTCACCCCATGTTCAAATCCAAATCATTAATGTATAAAACAAACAGAAGGGGTCCCAACACTGAGCCCTGCGGAGCAACATTTGAAACAGCTTTCCATTCACAGGGGCACCCCTTGACCATTACCCTTTGTTTCCTGCTACTGACCCAATTTTGGTTCTAATTTGACACATTACCCAGTATCCCATGGGCTTCTACTTCTTTTGATCAGTCTGCCATGTGGGACTTTGTCAAATGCCTTACTACAACCCACATAGACAATATCTATTGTTCTACCTTCACCAGTCCTCCTTGTCACTTCCTCAAAAGATTCAATCAAATTTGTAAAGCATGACCTTCCCTTAACAAATCCATGCATTACTATCCCTGATTAGTCCACGCCTTTCGAAGTGACGGTACATCCGATCTCTCAGGATTGATTTTAACAACTTGCCAACCATCGAAGTATGACCAACTGACCTATAATTGTTTGGCATTTCCTTTTTACACTTTTTAAACAGCAGAACCACATTTGCATTTATCCAGTTCTCAAGCACATCATCACGTATTATCTTCAGATTTAACTATTCAAATGCACTAGGTCATGTAAAGAAATTAATTTTAAGTCATATCCTCATTTGCAAACCTCTCACAGGTCTTGCCTCTTCCTACCATTCTAATTTTCTCTAGCCATACAATCAGCTGTCTAGACCCTAAGATCTACAATTCTACCACGCCAGCTCACTTTCATCCTTTAAGGCACTTGCTAAAACATATTTCATTACATTTTAACTCATCCGCCCCAATATCTCTTTATGTGGCTCAGTGTCATATTTTGTTTTAACATGCCTCTGTGGAGTGAATTGGGATGTTTATTACAATAAAAATGTGATACAAATGCAAGTTATTGTCATTTATCACTCTCTGATTCCTTTTATATATTTTTACATGCTTTTTCTTTTAGCTTTACCATGCATCTTAACTCTTTAACTGCCCTTGGCTGTCCTTTACTGAACATGTATTGTTCTTGTCCCTTCAGGATATAAACTGGCTTTAAATTCTTTTAAGCATTACTGAAAAAAAGACAGATTTGTTGGAGTATATTTTATGTAGTATTGATCAGGTCAATTCACGAGAATACCAATGGAATGTGAAAAAAATCTCTACTGTATGAGAAAAGAGTACTGATCAGATGGCATGTGGACATTTAATGGTAGAGGCATTAGCAGAGAGAATGCACCAGTTAGATGATGACTGATAGCTAAATGCTGAGTTTTGTTTGAATTTTAATCAAGAGAGAGGTTGTGTTGGAGGCAGATATGATAGGGTGTTTAAGGGACTTTTAGGTAAGCACATGAATATGCATAGAATGGAGGGATATGAACCAATGGCAGGCAGAAGGGATTAGTTCAATTTGGTGTCATGTTCGGCACCACATCGTGGGCTGAAGGGCCCGTTCCTGTGCTGTATAGTTCTATGTTCTATGATAATTTGATTCCGAGAAATGAACCAGAGAATGGCAATCACCTATTTGTTGAGTTGATATCATTACAGTGCATGTATATGTTCGTTCTGTCTGCAAAGTATAAAGCTCTGTATATTAACAGAAGTAGCTTTCAGCATGCATTGGTGCACCACAGTACGAGCCTGACTGACAATCCTAAATTGGTTGTCAACATAATTCTGCATGTACTCGGGATTATCCAGCAAATATCATCTAATTGTGAAATCACAGTGAATGTTAGACACCATGTTTTAAGTTTTGCAAACATCGGCTGGTTGGGAACAGCCAGTGCCTTGCCTGTTGTGAACAGTTGAAGTTGTTTGATATGTTCCACCAGGCTTTGCAACATATGGCCAGTATACAGCCCACCTTAAGGGCAAGTAAGGATGAATAACAAATGCTGGCCTTGAGAGCGATGGTCACATGCCACATGAGTTAAAATAATCAGAGGTCAGAGACCAGAAGTACTTCAGCAATTAACATACCTCCTGACTCCCCAGAAGCTATCCACCATCTGCAAGGTGAAAGTCAGGAGTACGTTGGAATACTCTCCAGTTGCCCGAATGGGTGCAGCTCCAACAACACTCAAGAAGCATGATACCATCCAGGCCAAAGCAGCCCACTTGAATAGAACCACATCCATTATCTCCATCGCTGATGATCTGTGGCAACACTGTGTACCATCTACAAGATGCACTGCAGAAAATCACCAAGGCTCCTTAGACAATGCTTTCATTGCCCCAACACCACTACCATCTAGAAAAGCAAGGATAGCAGATACATGGGAATACCACTACCTGCAAATTCCCCTCCAGGCCACGCATCATCCTGACTTGGAAATACATTGCTGTTCCTTCACTGTCACTTGGTCAATATCCAGGGGCTCCCTCCCTACTGGCATTGTGGGAGTACTTACACCAAATGGACTACAGCGGTTCATGGAAGCATCTTACCACCACCTTCCCCAGGGTATATAGGGATTGCAATAAATGCTGGTCAATCAGCAACACCCACATCTGATGAACAGATAAAGAAAAAGATTGAGACTGTGAAAAGAATGGCTGCCAATATACATGGTAGGCATAATTCTTAACCTTGGATTTCCATGAGGGCTAGTCTTATGGACATTGGAAATGAGCCCAGAATAGCGTCACTAGCACAAAAGTCATGGCATGTTCTTGATGGGCTGAGCAGCCTGCAGTTTGATGAGGGCTCTGAGGCCGACTGTTTACTGAGTATATGTTTGATGGGGTAACAGGGAGAATGAGGATGAATCACCCATTTCTGTCACAGGAGATGTTTTGGAAAAGTGAAATCAAACAATTTACTGGACCTTCTTCATTTAAACTTAACTTGTAAAGTTTAAGAAGGACGTATACAAATAAGTATACAGACAAAAGGCCATGGATTACAGCTTGCTGATGATAGGCTGCAATATCAGGGTGATGTCACCAACTTTTCATTTCTGGGGTCAAGGATAAAGATCACAAGAGTTTGATCTTGGGTACTTTTATCTGTGATTACTCAGGAGATTAAACCAGTGACGACAGCATTTGGAAGTAATCTATTGCACGGAGCAAAAGGTCACATTGTCTTTTTAAATGCCTTTTAGTATTATCATTATGGTCTTCTCAAGAGAAAACGCATTGGCCATTCAGACAAAACAATGATTAATGACAAAGTACATTTATATAGTGCCTGTGCGAGTTCAGTACATTTTGCAGTTAACAAAGTACTTTTGAAATGCGGTGTTGTGATATAGGAGCCACAGCTGTCAATCTGAGCAGAAGAAGCAACAACAATCTGTTAATAACCAGCCCGTCTTTTTTTTAAGTAAAATCTGAAAGAACTGCAAAAGCTGTAAATCAGAAACAAAAACAGAAATTGCTGGAAAAGCTCAGCAGGTGTGGCAGCTGCTGTGGAGAGGAAATCAGAGCTAACGTTTCGGGTCAAGTTTCCCTTCCTCAGAACTGCATGGACAGAATTTCTTTTTAAGTGCTTGACGAGACACAAGTATTGGTCAGGACACATCTTCTCTGAGCCAGTGCGACAGAATTACCTCCATCCACCTAATAAGTAGGCAGGGTCTTGTTTATCATGGCTTCCCAGGGAGTGACACCTCCCACTATGCAGCACTCCCTCTGGGGCACTCTGGTGAAGCATCATTCCAATCATGTGTTTCAAGGTGCAGAGTGGGACTTGAGCCTATGAGCGTCTGGCTTAGAGGTGTGAGTTCATTACAGAAACCAAGGCTGACACTTTGATGGATGGAAAATTTTGTGAGCTCCAATACAAATTCTGAGCCAGAGCACTAAACTATAAAATTTACTCCTGTGTTCATCAGTGCACAACACTCCAGTATATTTTCTTTTGTCAGAGCCGCAATTGCGGTTCAGTTATAGGTTTGGTATGGATCATCTTGTACAATTAACAAGACTCTTTAATGAAATAAATGTCACCATTGCCAGTAATATTGTGAGAGGCAGTAAATGAACTATTAACATTCTGACATCTTTTATTTCATCTCAGAAAGCCTGTTTATTCTTTATGGTCAATTTGGTAAATGTCTTTTGGGAAAAAAATGTTAAATCTTGCCAGATGGAATCAGCAGAAAATGCTGAGCTACTAAATCGTCCAAAACAACAGCAACAATCTCAGAATCTGTCATAGGCCAACAGTGGTGCAGACAGCGGAGCTGCCAAAATACTCTTTACAGGCTTTTAAATAAGAAGTCACCTTACTCTCAAAAAGTATCCAATTTTGGACTCTAACAGAAAATTATCAACAGTGAGGACATGCTCCTTCCATAAATTGCCTGGTTCCACAGCATCGCCTGATTTCACCCTTATTCTAGATGTCTGTTGTTGAATACCCCACATAGGTACCTCTGAATGTGACTGCTAATGCACTCCAAGCTGCCTTCCCATATTCAACCCTCCATGAGGATGCTGCCTGTGTCTCATAGTAAATCCCAAGCTGTTAACAGTCTTACCCCTGTTGACTCACACTAGTTCCCAGTCAAGGAACACATAGATTTTATGTTCAGGTTCCTCCATGGCCTCACCTATCTGTCTCTCTGGAATAACCTTCAGACTTGCTGTTGTCTGGGATATTAAATCATTGGGAATTAGGGGGAATCCTCTCCACTGGTTGGAATCCTACCTGGCACAAATGAAGATGGTTGTAAACGTTGGAGGTCAGACTCCAATAAAACACAATCTAACCACCTCTCCTTGATATTCAATAGCGTTACCATCACTGAATGGTCCACTGTCAACATCCTGAGGTTATCATTGATCAGAACCTCAACTGGACTGGCCACATAGACACAGTGGCTACAACAGCAGGTCCAAGGCTAGGAATATTGCGGTGAGTAACTCACCTCCTGACTCCCTAAAGCCATCCACCATCTACAAGTGACAAGTCAGGAGTGTGTTGGAACACTCTGTATTGCCTGGATAGGTGCAGCTCTAACAACAAAGAACAAAGAAAATTACAGCATAGGAACAGGCTCTTCAGCCCTCCAAGCCTGCGCCAATCCAGATCCTCTATCTAAACCTGTCGCCTATTTTCCAAGGATCTGTATCCCTCTGCTCCCTACCCATTCATGCATCTGTCTAGATATATCTTAAATGACACTATCATGCCCACCTCTACCACCTCCGCTGGCAATGCGTTCCAGGCACCCACCACCCTCTGCATAAAGAACTTTCCACGCATATCTCCCTTAAACTTTTCCCCTCTCACCTTGAAACTGTGAGCCCTAGTAATTGATTCCCCCACTCTGGGAAAAAGCTTCTTGCTATCCACCCTGTCTCTCCCTCTCATGATTTTGTAGACCTCAATCAGGTCCCCCCTCAACCTCTGTCTTTCTAATGTAAGTAATCCTAATCTACTCAACCTCTTTTCATAGCTAGCGTCCTCCATACCAGGCAACATCCTGGTGAACCTCCTCTGCACCCTCTCCAAAACATCCACATCCTTTTGGTAATGTGGCAACCAGAACTGTACTCAGTATCCCAAATGTGGTCGAACCAAAGTCCTATACAACTGTAACATGACCTGCCAACTCTTGTACTCAATACCCCGTCCGAATGCCGAATGCCTTCTAGACCACTCTATCAACCTGCGTTGCCACCTTCAGGGTACAATGGGCCTGAACACCCAGATCTCTCTGTGCACCAATTTTCCCCAGGGCTTTTCCATTTACCTTATAGTTCGTTCTTGAATTGGATCTTCCAAAATGCATCACCTCGCATTTGCCTGGATTGAACTCCATCTGCCATTTCTCCACCCAACTCTCCAATCTATCTATATTCTGCTGCATTCTCCGACAGTCCCCTTCACTATCTGCTACTCCACCAATCTTAGTGTCATCTGCAAACTTGCTAATCAGACCATCTATACCTTCCTCCAGATCATTTATGTATATCACAAACAACAGTGGTCCCAACATGGATCCCTGTAGAACACCACTGGTCACAGTTCTTCACACTTGAGAAGTTTGATACTATCCAGGATAAAGCATCCTGCTTGCTGGGCACCACATCCAAAAACACCCACTCCCTCCACCACCAACGCTCAGTAGCAGCAGTGTGTGCTATCTACAAGATGCACTGCAGAAATTCACCAAAGATCCTTAAACAACACCTTCCAAACCCATGACCATGTTCGTCTGGAAGGACAAGGGCAGCTGATACAAGGGAACACCACCAATTGCAAATTCCCCTCCAAGCCACTCTCCATCCAGGCTTGGAAATATATTGCCATTTTCCTTCTGTGTTGTTTGGTCAAAATCCCAGAACTCCCCATCAAAACAATGTTGTGAGTCTACCTACAGCACATGGCCTGCAGCTCACCACCAACTTCTCAAAGGCAACTAGGATCAGGCAATAAATGCTGGCTCAGCCAGCGATGTCAACTTCTAACAAATTAATTAAAAATAGACTGAGCCATTGTAATTCGGGCATTTCCCCAATTTTAAGCACTCCACCATTGGTTCCAATGCATTCTGTTGCCACGGCCTCATACTCTGAAATACCCCAACATCTGTCAGCCTCTTTTCTTCCATTTTCTCCTCTCAGACACTCATTAAAACCAACGTCTTTGTGACTCGGTGCTTTGCTTTATAAAGCCTCTGTAGATGTTTTGTCACATTAAAGGTGCAATATAAATATGCGTTCACAAAAAACAAAATGAATCCAAAACAGCCAAACCCACTCCATCAGTCTACCCTTCACCATCACCAGTGCTGGAAGATGTGTTCAACTGTGCTATCAAGCAGAACTCACTCATCATAAGCCTGCTCATTGATAATCAGTTTGTGCTCTATCAGGGTTACTGACAGCATTGGAAATATATAAAAAAGAATTGGACTCAGAGGTGACTTGAGAGGAACTGAGCTTGACACCAAAGGCTGCATTTGACTGACTGTGGCACCAAGGAACCCTAGCAAAACTGGAATCAATGGGTATCGGGGGATGGGGGGTTGTTGTGGGGGCAAATTCTCCACTGGCTGGAGTCATACCCATCACATAGGGAGATGGCCGAGGTTGTTGCAGGTCCATCATCTCAGCTCCAGGTCATCTCTGCAGGAGTTCCTCAGGGTAGTGTCCTCGGCCCAACCATCTTCAGCTGCTTCATCAATGACCTTCCCTCCATTCATAAGGTCAGAATTGGGGATGTTCGCCGATGATTGCACAATGTTCACCACAATTTGTGACTCCTCAGATACTGAAGCTGCCCGTGTTCACATGCAACAAGATCTGGACAATGTGCAGGTTTGAGTTGCTAAGTAAAAAGTAATGTTTGCATCATGCAAATGCCAGGCATGAACTTCTTGTCCAACCAGGGAGAATCTATCCATCACACCTTGCTGTTTATGGTTAAACCACCCCCAAAAAATAATCATGCTGGGAATTGACCAGACACCTAAATAGACTAACTGGTTAAATACTGTGGCTACAAAAATAGATCTGAGGCTGCGAATTCTGCAGCAAGTAACTCACCTTCTGTATGGAACAATGCTTTCCCTTGATGTGGATTTGGAGATAGGGCATGTATTGGGGTGAGAGACTGGCAAGCTAGCAGGTGAGGCTGCCTTGGTACCTCTGCCCGGATCCAGTCAACGGCATGAAGACCCAAGGAGAGCCTCCCAAAGCCACTGTCTATTTAAGCTGTGGGTGATTCATGGAATATGGAATATTCCTGCCATATGGAAGCTTGAAAAGGTGACTCTCTCAGGGTTACTTTCAGAATCCTGTGGAGAGACCATGGGGGTGTTGGGAGTGGGGGTTCATTATGTTTAATCAGTCCCTGTGAAGGTTGGGAAAAGGAGTCCTGCTAAGAACGCATCACCATGCCTTCGTTTCTCCAAGTCCCTCACAAGACCCGCCATGCTATCAGGCACTGTGGCCTGGTTCCCACAGCCATGTGGGGCTATTGGTGAGGGAAATGTGCAGGCACCAGCCTCTAACTGGCCGTCAGCTCCCATGGAGCAGAATCTCTGCCCATGCGGTGCTTGAATTTGAGGTGCCCCTCCACTATCCAGTTAGAAACCTCATTATGTCAGTCATTCCAAAAGGAGGAGATGCAGAGCCCTGTCAGCTCTCCGGCCGGCAGGGAGAAATCTACGTACCTCCATTAAATACCACTTCCTGACTCCTCAAAGCCTGTCCTCAAGGCACAAGTCAGGGGCGTGATGGAATACCCCCCACTTGCCTGGATGAGTGCAGCCTCAACAACACTCAAGAAGCTTGACACCATCCAGGACAAAGCAGCCCGCTTGATTGGCATCACATCCACAAGCATCCACTCCCTCCAGCACCGACACTCAGTAGCAGCAGTGTATACTATCTACAAGATGCACTGCAGAAATTCACCAAAGCTCCTCAGATAGTACCTTCCAAACTCACAACCACATCAATCTAAAATGACAAGGACAGTAGATACATGGGAACACGACCACCTCCAAGTTCCCCTCCAAGCCACTCACCATCCTGTCTTGGAAATGCATCACTGTTCCTTTACTATAACTGGGTCAAAACCCTGGAATTCCCTCCCCAACATGACACCAGGGGTTCAAGAAAGCAGCTCACCACCACTTTCTCAAGAGTTATGAGGAATGGGCAATAAATGCTGGCCAACCAGCAATGTCCGCATCCCATGAATGATGGGAGGTGATGGCCTTGTAGTATTATCGCTGGACTGTTAATCCAGAGACCCAGGTAATGTTTTGGGGACCTGGGTTCGAATCCCACCATGGGAGATGGTGGAATTTTCATTCAATAAATATCTGGAATTAAGAATCTAATGATGACCATGAATCCATTGTCTATTGTCAGAAAAAAACCCATCTGGTTCATTAATGTCCTTTACAGAAGGAAACTGCCATCCTTACCTGGTCTGGCCTACATGTGACTCCAGACCCACAGCAATGTGGTTGACTCTTAACTGCTCTCTGGGGAATTAGGGATGGGTATTAAATGCTGCCTGGCCAGCGATGCCCTCATCCCATGAATGAGTAATGGAATTAGTTAAAAATGGCAGATACACAGCAGGGTTGACAGCTCATGTAGAATGAATAGAGACTGGCTTTAGGAAGAAAGGTATGAAGCCAAAAATCATTAAGCCAACATTAAAACTCCCGTTGGAGGTCCTTGAATGATGAGTCTTCACTTCTAAGATCTCATAAGACACTCAGATTATAGCAATTTCAGTTCCATGCTGATACTTGATTGTAACTTTGGTTTCTTATAATCTCAAACCTCACGACGTAAACCCTGACAAAAATATCTTGTCCCTCTTTTGACACTAAGAGAACTGGAATCTCAGTATCTGTTTGCTCAGCACCATTAATCTTCATCATGAGCTCGGAGAGAAGTCAGGTCAAGTACTAAATGAAAAGCTGCCTGACATTCCTTAGGCCGTTACCCAGGCATGTATGTCTGGCTCACAGCTGCTGACCACCCTCTATGGTGACCCAAGGAGAATAGGGACCAGGATCAAAAGTAGGCCATTCAACCCCTCGAGTCTGCTTCACCTTTCAGCTTTTGGCTGATCATCCTTGTCAGTGCCCTGTTCTGATTTCTCCCATACTCTTTGATCCCTTTAGCCTCAACACAACTCCATCTTGAAAACAATCAATGCTTGGGCCTCACCCAATTTCTGTGGCAGAAAACTCCACAGGCTCACCACTCTGTAGGTGGAGAAATTTCTCCTTCTCTCAGTCACAAATGAGTCACATTGTATTCTTAGAATGTGATCCCTGGTTCTGGACTCCCTGGTCACTAGGATTATCCTTCCTGCATTTACCCTGTCTTGTCCTGTTGGAAGTTTATCTTTTCTATGAGATTGCCGTTCATTCTTCTAAACTCTGATTATACACATACCATATCCAGTCTCTCTTCACACTGTTGTGTTTGGGATTGGGGAGGGGATCCACACTAATTACATATGAGAGTGCATCACGCAATGTAATAAACCACCTTATTCACCCACAGAGGCAATATTAATGTGTAGAAGAGAAGTTTGTGATACATCACTCCCAGACAACTCTATTGTTAATCCCATGGTAAAGCGTGGCACTATAGTATTCATTTTTAAAGTTATTACATGATCTCAAGGAATTCAAACTTTTGTCTCCAGTCATGTTTCAGGATCACCATGAAATGCACTTCCTCTTTTCAAGACACATGATGTACTTGAATGTGCCAGTCTCCATAGTTACGCCTGGCCCTACTACTGGGAAAGCTCCCCAACCCCCACCCACACCCTAATACCCCCTACCCCCCAACCCACCCCCACCTGAGGCATGTCCTGTCCCTCCTTAGTTTGATGCCTTGAGCCAGTAATGCCCACTTCCCTGTTGGTGGCCATAGTAACAGACTTATGATTGCTTACACAGGTGCCTGATATATATTTCTGCCATATGGAACTCCACTCAGGTGTTTGATCCAGGAATACATAGTAAGGCTTGGCTGAGAGTCCAGACATCCATTGCAGTATTGAAAACAGGGAAAACATTTCTCGTGTTACAAATCTGGGACTCTGATCTCTGTTGTTATTTGCATAATATTTATTTGCACAAAATGAAGCGTTTTCAATTTAGTGCAGTTCCTGCTATTAGTATTTTAAAGATTTTGGATAGTTGACATTTATATTGGCTTGTACTAAGTGAAAAGTAATGAATAAAAGAATTTTTTAAAGCTGTTGTTTTAAACATGCTATTGTCACAATAGTGTGTAACATTTCTATGCCATACAGTAAGTGAATGGGCACAGAAGTGCCCTGGCCTTACATGGGGAGCACAAGGGCCCATTAGGTTTGAAGGGATCATAATCTGGAATGAAAGAGAGTTTGGGATGCCTGGTGACATTTGACATGGAGGTATGAAGAGCCATGAGTGTGGATGGAGAGGCGTGGATTGCTACGCATGAGCAGTGTGTGGCCATTGAGAGGGTGAAGGGTGAAGTGTAGAAGGCCACACTGCCTTTATTACAAGTAGCTGAATGCACCACAACTTCAGGGTGGAGCTATTGGAGTTGGAGACATGGGTGGAAAATTGGCAGGTGGAGTTTAATCCAGACAAATGTGAGATGATGCATTTTGGAAGCTCAAGAACAGGTAGAAATTATACGGTGAATGGCACAACCCTTAGGATTATTGATATGCAGAGGGAACTAGCTGTGCAGGTCCACAGATCACTGAAGGTGCCAGCGCAGGTAGATAAGGTAGCAAAAAAGGTTTATGGCATGCTTGCCTTCATTCGAAGGGGCATTGAGTATAAGGATAGAAAAGTTATGCTGCAATTTTATAGAACATTAGTTAGGCCACACATGGAATATTGTGTACAGTTCTGGTCACCGCACTACTGGGTGCTTTGGAGAGGGTACAGTAAAGGTTTACCAGGATGTTGCCTGGTACAGCGGATTTTAGCAATGAAGGAAGGTTGGATAGACTGGGTTTGATTTCACTGGAACTCAGGAGGTTGAGGGGCGACCTGATAGAAGGTTATAAGATTGTGAATGGCATGGATAGAGTGGAAAGTATGAGGCTTTTTTTCCCAGGGTGAAGGGGTCAATTACAAGGGGACACAGGTTCAAGGTGTGGTGGGGGGGTACATTTAAAAGAGATGTGTGAGGCATGTCTTTCAAACAAAGGGTGGTAAGTGCCTGGAACGCGCTGCCAGAGGAGGTGGTGGAAGCAGACACAATAGTAGCATTCAAGAAACACCTGGAAGAATACATGAATAGGAAGTCAGAAATCATATGACACCAGGCTACAGTCTATCCAATTTTTTATGAAAACAAAACGTTTCATGAATAGGAAGGGAATAGAGGGATACGGAACAAAAACAAAGTTGCTGGAAAAGCTCAGCCAGTCTGGCAGCATCTGTGAAGGAGTAAACAGAGTTAACGTTTCGGGTCCGGTGACCCTTCCGCAGAACTTTCAGGTCACCAGAAAATTCTGTATAGATGGAGCGTGAGAAGGTTAAATCCAGTACCTAGATTCTGTGCTTAAACAAAGGAGACTATGAAGGAATGAGGGAGGAGTTAGCTAAGGTAGAATGGGAGCAAAAACTTTATGGTGGGTCAATTGAGGAACAGTGGAGGACTTTCAAAACAATTTTTCACATTGCTCAGCAGAAGTATATTCCAGTGATAAGGAAGAACTGTAGGAAAAGAGAGATCCAGCCATGGATGTCTAAGGAAATAAAGGAAAGTATCAGATTAAAAAAAAACACATACAAAAAAGCAAAGAATAGTGGGAAACTAGTAGACTGGGAAATCTTTAAAGGCCCAACAGAAAGCCACAAAAAAAGTTATAAAGAAAAGTAAGATAGATTATGAGAGTAAATTAGCTCAAAATATAAAAACAGGCAGCAAAAGTTTCTACAAATATGTAAATCGTAAAAGAGTGGCGAAGGTAAACATTGGTCCTTTAGAGGATGAGAAGGCCAATTTAATAACTGGGAATGAGGAAATAGCCGAGACATTAAACAGTTATTTCATGTGGGTCTTCACAGTGGAAGACACAAATAACATGCCGAAAACTAATGGCAAGAAGGTTATAGCAGCAGATGACCTAGAAACTATCATTATCACTAAGGAGGCAGTGCTGGGCAAACTAATGAGGCTAAAGGTAGACCAGACTCCTGGCCCTGATGAAATGCATCCCAGGGTACTAAAAGAGGTGATGAGGGAAATAGCAAATGCACTAGTAATTATTTACCAGAATTCACTGGACTCTGGGGTGGTTCCCGCAGATTGGAACACAGCCAATGTGACACCACTGTTTAAAAAAGTAAGTATACAAAAAGCAAGTAGGCCAGTTAGCTTAACTTCGGTAGTGGGGAAAATGCTTGAATCTATCATTAAAGAAGAAATAGCAAGACATCTGGATATAAATTGTCCCATTGGGAACACCCAGCATGGGTTCATGAAGGGTAGGTCATGTTTAACTAATTTGTTGGAATTCTTTGGGGACATTACTTGCATGGTGGACAATGGAGAACCTGTGGATATGGTGTATCTGGATTTCCAGAAGGCATTTTACAAGGTGCCACACCAAAGGCTGCTACATAACATAAAGTTGCATGGTATTACAGGTAATGTATTGGCATGTTAGAGGATTGGTTGACCAGTAGAAAGCAAAGAGTAGGGGTAAATGGGTGTTTTTCTGGTTGGCGGTCAGTGGCTAGTGGTGTGCCTCAGAGATCAGTGTTGGGACCGCAATTGTTTACAATTTACACAGAAGATTTGGAGTTGGGGACTAAGTGTGGTGTGTCAAAATTTGCAGATGACACTAAGGTGAGTGGTAGAGCAAAGTGTGCAGAAGACACTGAAAGTCTGCAGAGGGATATAGATAGTCTAAGTGAGTGGGCAAAGGTCTGGCAGATGGAGTACAAGTACAAGGATAAGTGTGAGGTCATCCATTTTGGTAGGAATAACAGCAAAATGGACTATGTTTTAAATGGTAAAAAATTGCAGCACGCTGCTGTGCAGAGGGACTTGGGTGTCCTTGTGCATGAATCGCTAAAAGTAGGATTGCAGGTGCAGCAGATAATTAAAAAGGTAAATGGAATTTTGTCTGCCATTGCTAGAGGGATGGAGTTTAAAAACAGGGAGGCTATGCTGCAGCTGTATAGGGTCCAGGTGAGGCCACACCTGGAGTAGTGTGTGCAGTTTTGGTCTCCTTACTTGAGAAGAGATACACTAGAACTGGAGGGTGTGCACAGGAGATTCACTCGGTTGATTCCAGAGTTGAGAGGGTTGGATTATGAGGAGAGACTGAGTAGACTGGGATTATACTCATTGGAATTCAAAAGAATGAGGGGAGATCTTATAGAAACATTTAAGATTATGAAGGGAATAGATAAGGTGGAGGCAGGGAGGTTGTTTCTGCTAGCAGGTGAAACTAGGACTAGAGGGCATCGCCTCAAAATAAAGGGAAGCAGATGTAGGACTGAGGTCAGGAGGAACTTCTTCACCCAAAGGCTTGTGAATCTGTGGAATTCCCTGCCCAGTGAAGCGGTTGAAGCTACCTCGCTGAATGTTTTTAAGGCAAGGCTAGATAAATTTTTGAACAGTAAAGGAATTAAGGGTTATGATGAGTGGGCGGGTAAGTGGAGCTGAGTCTCAAAAAGATCAGCCATGATCTTATTAAATGGTGGGACAGGCTTGAGGGGCCAGATGGCCTACTCCTGCTCCTAGTTCTTATATTCTTATGTTCTTAGTACGGAAGGGCAAAATGTGTCAGCACAGGCTTGGAGGGCTGAAGGGCCTGTTCCTGTGCAGTATTGTTCTTTGTTCTTTTTTAAACAGATGACCTCAGCACACAGCACTCCCCCACCCACTGTCCCCCTCCGTGGCAGCCTTTGACCCCTTTGTCTACAGTCAGCTGGTCTCACTGCAGCCTACCAGCGTGTCCTCAGCAATGAAGTGTCCTCAGCTGCAAAGCCACTGTCTCCCAAGGTGAGCACATGAATTACAGAGTTGATGTGAATCAGAAGGAGGCCATTCAGTCCATCGCGCCTGCATCGGGCCTATTACTGAGTGTCAATCTCCTGACTTTACCCCATGACCCTGTGCACCATTACTATCCAAATAATCATCCAACCCCCTCTTACATACCTCGAGCGAACCCCCACCACAGCTCCAGACAGTGCATTTGATACCCTAACTACTTGCTGTGAAAATGATTTTTCACACATCACCCTTGCTTTGGTTGTGCATCACTTAAAACTGGGTAAAAAATGAAAGAACTGCGGATGCTGTAAATCAGGGAACAAAACAGAAATTGCTGGAAAAGTTCAGGAGGTCTGGCAGTATCTGTGAAGTTCTGAGGAAGGGTCACCGGACCCGAAACGTTAACTCAGTTTTTTCCCCCATTTAAAACTGAGATTGTTCTCTTCATGGAAAGAACTGCGCTTATATATTGCGCATTTCATTTCAGGGTCCTTTGGAGATCCAGCACAGACATGATAGACTGAATGGCCTCTGTCTGAATGGCCTTTGCTGTTCTGCAAACCAATGGTTTTCTGATGCCATGAAGTTACTGTTGTACTGTAGTTACTTCACGGCAGTTGCAACTGCCGAAGTGGGTAGTGGAGTCGGCCTCATTAGGGGCATTTAAGTGGCTATTAGATAGGCATATGGATGATAGTATAAAGTAGGGGTGGAGGTTAGATAGACCTCACGTTTAGGGTAAAAGTTTGGCGCAACATCGTGAGCCAAAGGGCCCCTGTACTGTGCTGTATTGTTCTATGTTCTATGTAACACAAAAAATGCAGAATCCGTTCATCGTCTACAACAAGCTCCCACCTACAGATCACCCGGATTTTCCTTTTGTATAGCAATGGAGGGGGAGGATTAAATGCTGAGAACTCAAGGAAATCCTGCTCTGTGGAAGAATGCCAGAGGATGTTAGAGAGGCCAGGCAGGGCATAAGCTTTCAGTGCATGCAAAAATGGGATCATTGACAGATTGTCATTGGATTCCCAAAGCATCAGTCTGGACTATTTGTTCAAGTTATGAGGCAACCCACTATTTTGACTCACTATATCCACACTTCAGATAACAAGGTGTAGAGTTGGA
>NC_063332.1:13380551-13414075 GCF_021869965.1 Rhincodon typus | reverse complement strand
GCAAGAAAGCTGACATTTCGGGTCTGGGCCCTTCTGAAGAAGGGTCTAGACCCGAAATGTTAGCTTTCCTGCACCTCTGATGCTGCTTGGCCTAGTGCGTTCATCCAACTCTACACCTGTTATCTCAAATTCTCCAGCATCGGCAGTTCCTATTATCTCTATATCCACACTTCAGTTCTTCATACAAGCGCAGGCCAGGCTCTGGGTTATTTTTAAATAATGTTCATTGACGGTAAGACTAACAGAGCAGCATGATTGGAGTTCTCCACGTTCCCACGATTCTATTGGGTCTCACGGTCAATATGTCAATGTCCCTTTAAAAGACATGCTCACGGTATCATCACTACATCATAGCATGTGACCTCAGGGCATGAAGGTCTCATGTTCCATCGTACCTCAGATCACTTGATCATGACACTCCATTGGAAATTCATTGCTCTCTGATGCAACATAATCGCTTAATATTAGCCCAAGACATTTATGTGCCTGAGGAATGTAATGTTTGCATATAATAGTTAGTAATAGATATCCATTGGATATTTCAATAACAAGATGCCCTCACCCAGTTTCTTATTTTAACAGTGATAACATAAGCATTGCCATATTAAATGAAACAACCATGTAGAACAATTCACACCACCCACCTACTAATGAGCAATTACTGAGTTCACAGTTAATTCAGAGACTCGTCTGTACATTCATCAAACTCTATCTCCACATTTCAACAAAGGAAATTGATAAATCGATGAAATAGAAAATATGGCAGGGTTACTGGCAGGGGGTGGATGTGAAGAACAGGGGAGTGGATTAATGTGACAGCTCCTTCAAAGCTGACACATGCACAATGTGCTCAATTACCTCCTTCTATGCTACGTCACTTTATGAATATTGCTATAATTAACTTTGTCTTTCAACATCCAGACTCAGAGAGACAATCAGTCACCTGCTGACACTTTAGTGTAAAAGTTAAGGCTCCATTAGACCGGAAATACTGCGCAAAAAAAAAGACAACGATGGGCTTCAAAAGAAATAAAGAGAGAGAAAATGGAAAAACAATTTGCAAGGGATATTGAATATAACAGCACAATCTTTTTTTAAAAAAAGGAAATAGGTGGGAAATTGCAGATGCATTAGTCATAATTTCCCACCACTCTCTCGATTGAATAATAGGGTCTTTGCAAATTGCAACTATCACTCCATTATTTATGAAGTGAGGGAGGAAGGAAAGATGGTAACTATCGACTTGTCAACTTATCAACCGTTGTGAGGAGATTATTGGAATCTATCAAACGCAAAGTGGCTGAGCATTTATACAAGTGTGATTTTCTTTTTATGTTTTCTCGGAATGTGAGCATCACTGGTTAGGCCGGTATTTAATGCCCATCCTTGTGAGGCGGTGGTAGACAGCTGTACGGAAGGTGATGTAGGTAGACCTAGAGTGCTGTTAGAAGTCAAGTTCAAGGATTTTGACCTAGCAAAAGCGAAGGAACAGCAATATATTTCCAAGTCAGAATGGTGCCTGGCTTGAAGGGGAACTTGCGGGTGTTCCCATGTATCTGCTGTCCTTGTTCTTTTAGATGGAAATGTTCATAAGTCGGAAAGGTGTTGTCTAAGGAGCTTTGGTGAGTTTCTGCAATGCATCTTGTAGATAGTAGACACTACTGCTACTGGGGCGGTGGAGAGAGTGAATGTTTCTGGATGTGAGCCCATCAAGCGGGCTGTTTCATTCTGCATGGTGTCAACTTTCTTGAGAGCCTTTGGAACTGCACCCATCCAGGCAAAGTGGAGAGCTAAATGATACCAGTTGGGAAGAGTTTGTGATCAGTATGTCATGCCTGACTAGTCCATTTTCTTTACAATGAGAAAACGTACTTGAATACAAGTTTGCATTGTTACAGTTGCATTTTATGAGATGGTTATTAACATGGCAGACAGAGGAGTTGATGTTGATGTTAGCCAAAGGTATTCAGTAAAGGTTTGCATTGGAGGTTATTGAAGAGAAGTAAAAGTAACAGAATTAAAAGTTGTCTTGTGGGTTGTTAATGACAAATTTACTCTTTTCCTAACAACAGCAGTTAAAGTGAAAGAACAACGGAATGTCTGTTTACAAACATAGAGAATGCTGGAGATGCTCAGCAGGTCTGCCAATGTTCTGTGGAGAGAGAAACAGAGTTAATGTTTTGAGTCCAGTATGACTCTCAAATCTCAGTTCTGGATGAGAAGACCTAAGCTCAGAGTAAGATATTGGTCAGTTAGGACAGAGATGAAAAGCAATTTCAGCTCTCAAGGAGCAGTGAATTTGTGTAATTCTTTACCAGAGAGGGCTGTAGAGGCTGGTTCAAGGCTGAGATAGATTAATCAGTAAGAGAATCAAGAGTTATGGGGAAAAGCCAGAAAAGTGGAAGTAAGGATTCAAGTTAACCATGATCTCATTGAATGTCAGAGCAGAATTGATGGGCTAAATGACCTGCACTGCTCCTAAATTTTATCGTTTTATGATCTTATGAGAGTGTAAATACAAACGAAGGAGCATCCAAATTAAGAGAAGTAGGCTATTAGACCCCTCAAACCTGTTCTACCATTCAATAAGGTGATCCGAATTCTTTATTTCCTTACCTATTTAAACACGGCAACCTTTGATTCCCAAATAGGAATTGACCTACCTCCGTCTTTACAATTATTAGATGAATGGAACTTAAAAGTAAAGGTGTTACGCTTCAGTTATACACAGCCTTGGTGAGATCCCATCATGAATACTGTGGGCAGTATTCAACCTCCTTAGTTAAGGAAGGGTATAAATATATTGGAGGTATATTCGAGGCAGTTTTCCAGATCATCTCCTGGAATGAGTCATTTATTAATGTTTCAATAACCCAAATCACCTACTTCATTATTTAAAACACCAAATTGCAAGCTCCATCTACTTAGGACAGTGAAACAAAAGCAAAAATAGGAGAAGGGTGGACTCCAGGCCTTATTGTGCTCATCTTAAAGAAATGAATGGTTTATCATATAAGGAAAGAATGGACAGGCTGGCTTTGTTTATGTTAGAGATTCGAAGAGTATGGCATGATGCTTCTACGACCCTGCATGGTCTTGACAAGGTGCACTTGGAAAGGATGTTTCCTTTTGCATCAGTCCAGAACTACGGAAACACTTCTAAGGCAAAGAACATCAAAGTCACTCAACCTTCTAAGACAAAGAAGTTCACTCTGCCATGAAATGGCGACTCCTAATTTGAACAGTGTCCTCTCATTCTAGACTCACCCACAAAAGGAAACATCCTTTCCACGTTCAACTTGTCACAGCTATTCAGGATCATATACACTTCAAGTCATATCACCCTTCGACCTTATAAACTCAAGTGAAAACAAGGTCAGCCCCTTCAATTTTTCTTCATAAGGCAACCCACTCATTCCAAGTATCAATCTAATAAAACTTGTCTGAGCCACGTCCAACCCATTTACATCTTTCCTTAGATAAGATTGGGTGTAGCAGTGAGTCAGAGTTTCAGTTTAATAGCTACCCAGGAGATGGAGTAGGATTTTAATCCTCTGTTTTCTGTTGGGTAACTATTAAGCTTAAGTGAGTCAGTACCCGTGGAATTCTCTGACTGAGGGACTTTTTCAGAGGACCAACAGGGCAAATCAATTGCCCATCAGAATTTTAAATTTCCCAATCAATCTCTTCAGAGTCAGCTACATCAGGAATTCCATATGGGCACAGCAGGTAACTCCAGTTTTAGGATGCAGAAATTATCAGACTGTTTATTCAACATCCAGAATTGGATGAGCAGAAATGTCCTCCAATTAACTATTGAGGAGACTGAGGCCAATATTTTTAATATCGTTCCAAAATCCATTCCCCAGCAATCAACCCCACACACCCCGGCCCTATACCCCACACCCCCCGGCCCTATACCCCTCCTTAGCAACTGTCTGGGACTGAACCCATCTGTTCACAACCTTAATGAGTTTTTTTAACACTGAATTCTGTTTCTAATCGCATATTCTGCACAGTTTCACTAAATCTGCATAATTCCACCTTCATAATCATCAGCTGACTTCACCCCGGACTCACTCAAAATCTGTATTCATGTCTTCGTTATCCCTAGACTCGATTTTTACAACCCTCTCCTGGCTGGGTTCTTTGAAATTTGGTATTCTTGCATTTCACAGAATCCTGCCCATCAAGTTCATACCGACCTTCCAAAGAGAATCCCACTCAGATTCCACCTCCCCCCCCCCGACCACAATCCCTGCATTTCCCAAGGCTAATTCACCTAACTTTCGCACCTTTGGACTGTGGGAGTACCCAGAGGAAACCCACACAGACACAAGGAGAATATACACACTCCACACAGACAGTTACCAGAGGCTGGAATCGAACCCAGGACCCTGGCACTGTAAGATAGCAGTGATAACCACTGAGACACCATGCTGCCCTGATGAGGGCAAGATGAAAAGCTTTGCAACATATCTCCCATTTCGGCAGCATCTGCCTTTGTGCCTCAGTGTCACATTTCATTTTATAATGCTCCTACGAAGCACCTTATGGTTATTTATTACATTAGCAATGGCACATCAATAAAAGTTGCTATTGTTGTTGGGTCGGTGCCAAAGAAATACAAGTTCATTTTCCTTACACTGTAAGCTACTCTTTGAATATGATCTCAGCTAACTGAGTGTATTATAGGCTCTGCAAAGAGTCAGCATGAAATAGGGGAACAACTATATAGATAGTTCACAGAGGTGTGTGAGAGTAATGAGAGACAACAAGGTGCAGGGCTGGATGAACACAGCAGGCCAAGCAGCACCATAGGAGCAGAAAGGCTATAATCAGGTAATTTTACTGGGGGATTTCAACTTTCCCAACATAAATTGGGGTAGTCATAGTGTTAAGGGTTTAGAAGGGATGGATTTCTTGAAATGTATCCAGGGCAGATTTTTAATTCAATATGTAAAAGGCCCAACAAGGGAAGTCGCAGTATTGGATCTGGGGAGAGAAACCAGACAAGTGTTTGATGTGGCAGGGGGAATCAGATAGGCGATAGCGACCACAGCGTGGTACAGTTCAAATTTGTTCTGGACAGGGAGAAAGATGGCCTACAAATGATGGCTTTGGACTGGGGGAAAGCAGAATTTATTAAAATAAAGCAGGATCTAGCCACAGTAGACTGGGAACAGCTCCTTGTGAGTAAGTCTACAGCGGAGAATTGGGGGATGGGGGGGTGCATTCAGAAAGGAGTTGGGGAGAGTACAGGACCAACATGCACCCTTTTGCGGGAAATGTAGGAGCAATAAGTTCAGAGAACTCTGGATGTCTAGGAGGATACAGGACTGGCTAAGGAATAGTAGGGCTTTTAGCAAGTCCAAACGGAGCAATTCAGCTGCAGCCCTAGAGGAATACAGGAAGTACAGGAGGGAACTTAGGAAAGCAATTAGAACAGCAAAAAGGAGGCATGATAAATGACTCACAAAGAGGATTAGGGAGAATTCTAAGATATTTTATAAATATATCAGAGGGAAGAGGTTAACCAGGGAAAGTGTAGGGCCCATTAGGGACCGAGGGGGCAACCTGTACTAGAAGGGTGTTGAATGAATACCTCTCTTCTGTCTTCACACTGGAAAAGGAGGATGCAGGTATGGAATTCAGGAAAAGGGACTGTGAGGAACTTGGACAGTTTGACATAGCAAATGGGGAGGTATTGGAGGCTCTGTCAGGCTTAAAAACAGACAAATACCCTGGCCCAGATGAATTGCTGTGGAAGGTGTGGCAGGAAATTGCGGGGGTTCTGACACAAATTTTTAATTCCTCACTGGCCATGGGGGCGGTGCCAGAGGACTGGAGGATGGCTAATGTGGTTCCACTTTTTAAGAGGAGTGGTAGAGATGAACCAGAAAATTGCAGACCGGTAAGTCTCACGTCATTGGTAGGGAAATGATTGGTTAATTAGGGATCGTCAGCATGGCTTTTTCAGAGGAAACACATGCCTAACAAATTTGTTAGAATTTTTTTTAAATATGGTCAAGTGTATGGATGAAGGAAGTTCAGCTGATGTCGTTTATATAGATTTAGCAAAGCTTTTAACAGGATCACACATAGGAGACTGAGAAGATTAAAGCACATGGAAGTAAGGGAAACATGGTGAGATCAATCAGAAACTGGCTTAGTAATATGACACAAAAGAGTATTGATGGAAGGCTGTTTGAGTGACTAGAGGCTGGTGCCCAACGATGTACCATAAGGATCAGTACTGGGACCCTTATTGTTTCTTATTTATATAAATGATACAAATGAAGACATGGGAGGATTGTTAAGTAAATTTGCAGACGACACCAATATTGGTAGAGTGATTTATAGCAAAGAAGATGGTCGTGGGTTACAGGAAGATAGAGATGGGTTGGTCAGATGGGCAGACCAGATGGCATTTAACGCTAACAAGTGTGAGATGATGAACTTTGGAGGAATAAACAAGATGAGAGAGAATTTAATGAATGGCAGGACATTAGGTAGCTTAGAGGAACAGAAGGATCTTGGGGTAATTATTCACAGATCTTTGAAGTCGGCAGACCATGTGAATAGGATAGTTAAGAAGGCATGTGGGACACTTGCATTCCTCAGTCGTCAAGGTCAGAAATCACACAACACCAGGTTATAGTCCAACAGGTTTAATCTAAAACACCAGCTTTTGAAGTCTTACTCCTTCTTCAGGTGTTAATGATACAGGTAGTATCAGACACAGAATTTATAAATAAAAGATCAAAGGGTCACACCACTGCTGAGGATGTACTAAACTACTTCATTTGTCGTGGCAGAGAGTATAAGAGCAAGGAGGTGAAGTTGGAGTTGCATAGAGCATTGGTCAGGCCACAACTGGAGTACTGTGTGCAGCTTTGGTCACCTCACTACAAGAAGGATGTAATTTCACTAGAATGGTGCACAGGAGGTTCACCAGAATGTTGCCTGGGACAGAGAAATTGAGCTACAAGGAGAGACTAGGTAGACTTGGATTGTTTTCTTTAGAGCAGAGAGGACTGAGGGGGGACATGATTGAGATGTATAAGGTTATGACGTATATGGACAGGGTGAATAGAGAGAGCTGTTCCCCTTGGTTGAGGGGTCAATCACATGAGGGCACATAAGTTTTAGGGTAAGGGGCAGGAGATTCAGAGGGGATTTGGGAAAAAACTTTCACTCAACAGATGGTGGGAATCTGGAATGCACTGCCTGGGAAGGTAGTGGAGGCCAGAAACCTTGCAAACTTTAATAGATATTTGGGTGAACACTTCAAATATCATAACATTCAAGTATATGGGACAAGGGCAGGAAATTGGGATTAGCGCAAATTTAGCAGTAGTTATGTCGGTGCAGAATAGACAGGCCGAAGGGCCTTTAGTGCACTGTATGAATCTATGAACCTCCTCCCCATTCCTCTGTACTCCACCTCTCCCAACCCCACCACACTGCTAGATCTTGCTCCAGTCCTTCTCTCCCTACTTAAGCAACACTGTTTACTTTCACAACCTGCACAGAGGCTTCAGGCCCAATTCAATACATGAGCAGCACTGTAGAAATGGATGCTATTGCACTACTGAAGCTGGACTAAACCATATTTTAATATCATCAGTTGCTTCTTTTTCTAAACTTCAAGGTTTCCCTGCTATTATTGAATCCTCTCTCCTCAGTGAGCTGAAGTGATATTGCAGTCGCTTGTGACTGCTCTGTTAAATAATTCTCATCTCAAGATCCAACTCTTTCTTCTCTACAAAATTTATTTCTACATCTACACACATGTGAGAATATGATAATGAATAATGATGAACAGGTAAAGGCCCTGTAGACAATCCAGATCATCCCACACATCACAAGGAGCAACTAGGTATGGACTATAAAAATGCTGGCCAGCCGGCGAGGTCTACGAGATAAAAGTGCACAAAACAAAAATTGCATTATCTCCTGCTTTAGAACATGTACAATCCCATCCCATCTGAAAGTAATGCGATCATCTGGAGAGAGATGAAAACCAAATGTTCCAAACCAGTTATCAGAATAATTGATCACCATGTCTCCTTTGTTGAATGAAGTGAGTCCAGGAGACTCACGGTTTGGTTAATGTTGTACAGCACCTATGTATTGTACAGGACAAACATGGTAAGGCAATACATGATGAAAGGCAGGACCCTGGGACGCACCAAGGTTCAGAGGGACCTTGGTGTGCATGTCCACCAGTCCCCTAAGGTATCAGAACAGGTGAATAAAGTGATTCAGAAGGCATATGGGATACTTGCCTTATTAGCTGAAGTATAAGTTTAAGAGTAGTGAGGTTATGCTGCAAATGTATAAAATGTTGGTTAGACCACAGCTAGAGTATTGTGAGCATTTCTGCAATCCATGCTATAAGAGTGGTGCAATAGCACTGGGGAAGTTGTAGAGGGTACTCACCAGGATGTTGCCTGGTTTGGAGAGTTTCAGTTATGAAAAGATAGACTGGGGTTGTTTTTCTCAGACCAGAGAGACTGAATGGTGTCATGATTTATAAAATTATGAAGGGTTTAGGTAGAGTAGACAGGGAGAAACTTTACCCCTTGATGGAGGGATCAATGACCGGGACCATGGATTTAAGATCAGGGACAGAAGGCTTGGAGGAGGTGTGAGGGAAAACCTTTTCACCCAGAGGGTGGTGGGAATCTGAGAACTCCATCTGAGGATGGTGGAGGCAGAAACCCTCACAACATTTAAGAAGTATTTATATGTGCACTTGCTATGTCAAGGTAAACAACCCAAGTGCTAGAAAATGGATTAGAATCATTGGGTGTTTGTGTTTTGTATCGGTGACAGTGTGATGGGCTGAAGGGCCTTTTTTCTGTGCTGTAGATCTGTATGACTCAATGAGTCCAAGTGATCCGTTTCCATCCATAGGCCAGACAAGTTGCCGTTTGATGGTGCTGAGCTCAGGCAACATTCCAGCAACAGAACTGAAGTTTGGTGAACTGTGGCGGTTCAAGAAGGCAGCTCACCACTATCTGAGTTGATTTGATTTATTGTAGTGACATGTAAGTAAGTATAGTGAAAAGCTTTGTTTTGCGAACAATACAGGCAAATCATAGCAAACAAGGACATACAAATTGCAGTGTGCTCAGACAGAGCGAGGCATACAAGGTTATGGCTGCACAGGAGATGAACAAAGCAAGATCAGCATTATTTGAAGTTAGAGAGTCCATTCATCAGTCTAATGACAGCAGGGAAGAAGCTGTTATTGAAACTGCTGGTGGGTGTGTTCATGCTTCTGTATCTTCTGCCTGATGGAAGAGATTGGAAAAGAGCATATCAGGGTGGGAGGGGTCTTTGATGATGTTGGCAGCCTTTCCGCAGCTATAGGAAGTGTAAATGGAGTCCGTGGATGGGAGATTGTCTTCCGTGATGATCTGGGCTGTGCACAATACTCTCTGCAGTTTCTTCTGGTTCTGGTCAGAGCAGTTGCCATACCAGGCCGTTATGCACCCGGACAGTTTGCTTTCAATGGTGCATCTGTAGAAGCTGGTGAGGGTCCTTATGGACATGCTGAATTTCCTGAGCCACCTGAGGAAGAAGAGGCGTTGCTGTGCTTTCTTGACCGTTGTATCTACGTGGGAGGTCCAGGACAGATTGTCGGTTATTGTCACTCCTAGGAACTTGTCGCTCTCGGCCCTCTCCACCTCAGCTCCGATGACATAGATAGGAGTACATCCTCCTCCTTTCTTCTTGAAGTTCTTTGGTTTTTGGAGATCGTCGGTCGTCAGATCTGCTGGTCATGATCGGTTGCCGTTGGTTCCCCTGATATGGAACAGCCCTGTGTTGGTAGGTTTTCAGGGAGATTGCTGTGCAGATAGCTCTCGGAGAGAGTAACTGTCTGCAATCCCTCTTCTGTTGGTAGCTGTGAGGATGGCTCTCTCTCTCTCCCAGATCAGGGCTAGTAGTTAAACTGTGTGCTCCATTATCATCTGACAAATCTGTCTTATGAAAATGATGAAAAGCAGTGGAACCAGCGTCTATCTTTGTGGCACATCACCGGTCACAGGCCTTCAGTCTGAAAAGCAATCCACCGCTACCACCTTCTGTCGTCTACCTTTGAGCTATTTCCATATCCAAATGTTTAGTTCTCCCTGTATTCGGTGTGATCTCACCTTGCTAGCCAGTCTATAATGAGGAACCTTGTTGAATGCCTTACTGAATTCCATTTAGATCACATCCACCACTCTTCCTTCATCAATCCTCTTGTTTACTTCCTCAAAAATCTCAATCAAGTTAGTGAGACACATTTCCCATGCTCAAAGCCATGCTGAATATCTCTAATCAGTTCTTACTTTCCAAATATGTGTAAATCCCGTTCCTCAGGATTCCCTCCAACAACTTGCCCAACACCAAAGTCAGGCTCACTGGGTCTACATTTCCCTGGCTTTTCCTTACTACCTTTCTTAAATAGTGGCACAATAGTTAGCCAACTTCCAGACTTCCGGCACCTCACCTGCAGCTATTGATGATACAAATATCTCAACAACAGGCCCAGCAATCATTTCCCTAGCTTCTCACAGAGTTTCAGGGTACACCTGATCAGGTCCCAGGGATTTATCCATCTTAATGCATTTTAAGATGTCCAGCACCTTCTCCTCTGTAACATGGACATTTTTCAATATGCCGCTATTTATTTTCCCATGTTCTATATCTTCCCTATTCTTCTCCACAGTAAACACTGATACAAAATACTTGTTTAGTATCTCCCCATCTCCTGCAGTTCCACACACAGGCGGCCTTGATGACTTTTAAGGGGCCTGATTCTCTTCATAGTTATTCTTTTGTCCTTAATGTATTTGTAGAATCCTTATGGATTCTCCTTAACCCTACTTTCCAAGGATATTTAATGTCCCCTTTTTGCCCTCCTGATTTCCCTCTTAGGTACACTCCTGCTGCCTTTATACTCTTCTAGGGATTCACTCGATTCCTGTTGTCTGTACCTGACATGTGCTTCCTTCTTATTCTTGACCAAAACTTCAATTTCTCTAGTCACCCAGCAATCCCTCCACCTACCAGCCTTGCCCTTCACCCCAACAGGAACATACTGTCTCTGGACTCTCGTTATCTCATTTTTGAATGCTTTCCATTTTTCAGTGTCCCTTTACCTGCGAACATCTGTCCCCAGACAACTTTTGAAAGTTCTCGCCTAATACCATTAACATTGGTCTTCCTCCAATTTACAACTTTAACTCTTGGATCCAGCCTATCCTTTTCCATCACTACTTTAAAACTAATAGAATTATAGTCAGTGGCCCTAAAGTGCCCCCACTCCCTACTGACACCTCAGTCACCTGCTCTGCCTTATTTCCCAAGAGCAGGTCAAGCTTTGCTCCTTTTTTGATAGGTATATCCGCCTATTGAATCAGAAAAAATTGTTGTGCACTCTTGACAAATTCCTCTCCATCCAAGCTCTTACCACTCTGGTACTCCCAGTCTATGTTTGAAAAGTTAAAATCCCCTACCACAACCACCCTATTGATCTTACAAATAACTGAGCTCTCCTTACAAATTTGTTTCTCAATTTCCCATTGACCATTGAGGGGTCTAAAGTACAATCCCAGTAAGGTGATCATCCTTTTTTTATTTCTCAGCTCCACTCAAAAAACTCCCCTGAATGTATTCCCGGGAATATCCTGCCTAAGTACACCTGTAATGTTATCCCTAATCAAAACCACCACTCCCTCTCCTCCCTTGGCCCCCTTTCTATCCTACCAGTAACATCTATTCCCTGGAACATTAAGCTGTCAGTCCTGTCCATCCCTGAGCCACATCTCTGTAATCGCTATGATATCCCATTCCCATGTTCCCAACCATGGCCTGAGTTCATCTTCTTTACCTATGAGGCTTCTTGCAGTGAAATAAACGCAGTTCAATTTATTAGGCCTACACTGTTCTCTGCTTTGTTCCTGCCTGCCTGACCTGACTGTTTGATTTGCTCCGTTTCCCAAGTGCACCAGCCTCAAACTGATGTCTTTCCTCTCTATCTTCCTGAGTCCCACACCACCCCCTTACTAATTTAACTCCTCCTGAGCAGCTCCAGCAAATGTCATCATTATATTAGTCTCCTTCCAAATTAGATGCAATCTGTCCATCTTATGCATGTCACATCTACTCCAGAAGAGATTCCAATGATCCAAAAATGTGAATCCTTCTCCCTGGCACCAGCTCCTCGGCAACACACTCATCTGCTCTATCCTCCTTATTCCTACCCTCACTAACTTGTGGCACTGGGAGTAATCTAAATATTACTATCCTTGAGGACCTCCTTTTTAAATTCCTGCCTAACTTCCTATATTCTCTCATCAGAATCTCATCCTTTTCTCTTCCTATCCTGTTGGTTCCAATATGTACAATGACCTCCCGCTGGTCTCTCTCCCCTTTGAGTATATTCTGCGCCCTCTCCGAGATATCCTTGATCGTGGCACCAAGGGGGCAACACACTATTCTGATGACTCACTGTCGCCGCAGAAACATCTGTCTATGCCTCTGACCAGAGAGTGTCCCATCACAATCGGCCATTTGTAACCTTACATACCCTTCATTACATTAGAATCAACTTTGGTACTAAAAGCCTGGCTATCAGTGCTACATTCCCCTGAGAGTCCATCACCCCCTACATTTTCCAAAACAGCATACTTGTTTGAAATGGGGATAGCCATAGGAGACTCATACTCTACCTGTCTTCCTCTCCCACATTTCCTGGAGATAACCCATCTACCTGACCATATCTTCGGTTTATCTCCTTTCCTGCAACTGAAATATACCACACCCTCTACATCCTGTAAATTCCTCATTGCCTCTAATTGTTGCTTCAGCTGATCCTTGTGATCCAATAGGATTCACAACCAAACACAGTTCCAACAGATGCAATCATCAGTATCATGGAAACTCTCCTTAATCTCCCACATATGACAAGAAGAGCACATTACTCTACTAAAGACCATCTTTGCACCTTAACAATCTACAGACCCAGAAAATAGCCAAGATTTAAAGCTCTAAAAAAATGCTGTTCCTGGCTAACTTAGTTTCTATGTTTTATATTTTTAAAGTTTAATCGAGAGATGGAGCTCAATAAAAACTTATAATCAAAACTATTGTAGATTTACAAAAAAATCAGTAAGGTTAAACTTTAAAACTAACGACTTAGCTGCACCCCCGTTATGAGCTCTCCCACACAGGTTCCTCCAAGGTCAGCTGTGAATTTCACTGTTTGTTCATTTTCTTAGACGATCTCCAATGTCCAGAGATACTTGAAGTCAAATAGCAGAGGCAATCAGCTGTGCAGGTTCACTGCTGGATCAGACAGCTGTGCAGGTTTATTTCTCCATTTGACTCACTTCTCATATGGTCACTGCCTTTGTCTCTCTTCCTTTCTTTTACAATGCCATTGTTTGGTCTTTTTTTTCCCTTAAGTTCCAAAAGAATACAACAGTTTATAAAACAGTAATTACTGCCGCTAGAATTTAAGAAAATCAGCTCCAACACTGAAAATATCTCAGAAAAAGAGCAGGTCCTGCAGCCACAATGTTTTCCCATCCTCCATCTTGGATTACTTGGATCTTGAATCCAATACTTTCATGAGAAAGTTTAGCTCAGAGCAGTTGAACTAGAGCCAGAGCTCTTAAAATAGTGAGGCATCGGAGAGATGCAGAGTTACCCGAACACTTTAATTCAGGAATCTCCCTGAGTTAGGTGGTGGCAGTGCAAGGCTAGTGAAAGGAGATGTAACTGTGGAGTCAGGCAACTAAGACAACCATAGTGCAGTACTGGAGGAGTCTCAGCCTTTCCCCTTACCCACTGGGAAAAGTTTCATGCTAACTGTGTGGATGAGAGAAAAGTGCTCAGGATAGATGTTGAATTTCTATTATAAACAAGTGTCTGCTTTCAGCAGCCAGTGTTCTGATGAATTGGAAATCTGCCATTTTAGTGGTGGATCAAGAGTAACAAATGTTGCACTTTAGTCTCTCATGTCAAATTATAACTATCCCTCAGCCCCAACCCTGGTTTGAGACCTAAATCAGACCTCACAGAGGTGGATCAACCCTAGCTCTGTCTTGTATTCTTAGAGCTTGTAGGTGACTGTGTCTCAGAGCACATGTGGAGAAAGCTAATTGTTCCTCTGAAGGTTATGGGCTGCCTGCTATTTGTTGATAAGGAAACGCACTGTGCAGTTGCCTTTTCTTTGTCTCAAACACCAATGTCTGTAATCTGCCGTGATCATATTCATGTCACAGGCTGTGACATTCTGCCGATGTACTTGGGTCGAACGAGAGAGACTGAAGAGAAAAAAAATTAAAGAAAATTAAAAAGTGAGAAAGCCAGTCAAGGGGTGCAAGTCAATGGTTCTTTTTTTTAATAAATATGCAAATTAAGAGGTAGCATGCACATAATATTTATTTTAAAAATTGCATTGCACCATTCATGATAAGTTTTCCCTAGCTTTGCCTCCTGTTCCTTTAGTTCTTTGGAAAATGCTTTGGATAAGTGATACAACATTTAACACAGAGTGCGCTATGTGCGTAAAAACCGAAAGAACTGTGGACGCTGTAAATCAGAAACTGAAACGTTATCCCTAATTTGTCTTCACAGATGCTGCCAGACCTGCCGAGCTTTTCCAGCAATTTCTGTTTTTGCCCTATCTCTGTGTCAACTTTTGGAAAGAAAGACACTTGTCTGCTGATTAATACTGCAAACTATTCATCACAAATGCCCTCCAAAGGCATTAAACATTCATGCTCCAGTACTCAGAGTCTATAAACCTGACAGATATCTCCATCTCATTAATATCCATTAATATCCCCTCCTATCCTCAATATTCATTGAATCATATAAGTGCTGTTGTGGGATTGACTGGACTGTGACAATAGCATATCATGTCCCAACAACGCTGACCTGCCGAAATAAAATAGTTTCTCTAGTTTTCTCCCCGTCTCCTGGAAACAAGGGATGTGGAGTGGATAAATGCTAGTGCGTTGCCCAATTGGCCATACATCATGTAACAGGAAATATTGACATGTGTACACCAAAATTGTAAATGGGCCTACATTTATTTTTCAGATTTGTCCTGAATTCCTGACCATGACATAAGACTCAGGGGGAAAGCTGCTACGGACAAAACTGAACAGAGTCATTTTTCACTTCGTGTTACGAATTAGCCTGGCAAACCCTCATGTGGAAACCCATTTCATTTTCCTTCTCATTCTTTTCAGCTGAATGGTTTCTTCAATGCAGGGAGATCCGTCTCACCACCAGGGGAGATGTTGAAAATTGTTACTAATAGTGATTTTTTTTATCATACACTGGGACAGCGTTGCTAGCCATATGACCTTGGAGTGCAGGTTCATAGTTCCTTGAAAGTGCAGTCCCAGGTAGACAGGATAGTGAAGAAAGTGTTTGGTATGCTTGCCTTTATCAGTCAGTGCATTGAGTATAGGAGTTGGGAGGTCATGTTGCGGCTGTACAGATCATTGGTTAGGCCACTTTTGGAATACTGTGTGCAATTCTTGTCTCCCTGCTATAGGAAGGATGTTGTGAAACTGGAAAGGATTCAGAAAAGATTTACAAAGATGTTGCCAGGGTTGGAGGATTTGAGCTATAGGGAGAGGCTGAACAGGCCAGGGCTTTTTTGCATCAGAGGCTGAGGGGTGACCTTGTAGAAATTTATAAAATCATGAGGGGCATGGATAGGGTGAACAGACAATGTCTTTTCCCCAGAGTAGGGGAGTCCGAAACTAGACAGCATAGGTTTAAGGTGAGAGGGGAAAGTATTAAAAGGGACGTAAGCAGCAACTTTTTCACACAGAGGATGGTGTGCGTATGGAATGAACTGCCAGGGGAAGTGGTAGAGACTGGTACAATTACTACATTTAAAACGCATCTGGATGGGTATAAGAATAGGTAGGGTTTAGAGGCATATAGGCCAAATGCTGACAAATGGGACTAGATTTATTTGGGATATCATGGACGAGTTAGACCGAAGGGTCTATTTCCATGCTGTATCTCTCTGTGAATCTAAGAGAGAAGATAACCTCTCCCTGGCTCCACTTTTCCCACAGGCACTGCGGTTTTATTGGATTTGTTTTGGAACTCTAGTATCAGAAGGCCTCCACTCATTATAGAATGTTGCATCACTGCTACTTTATAAAAGGCCTAGCAGCCATCACACCTAAGAAAAGGGAACATAAAGAAGCAGGCTGTGAGAGTTGCTTTATTGCTGTTGGAGGAATACTTCAGCCCCCAGGTGCCAGAAATTCCCTCTTCATCCCATAAGAAGCATAAAACAGAGAATTGTCTAAACGTAGAAAATGGGAAATTGTGAAACAAAGAGCAAAGCATTTGGCGTTCCACAGGGGTTTGTACTCAGGTTTCAGCTTGTCATCGTACCCCATCTTCTCAATTGTCACAGGCTCTCCCTCAGAATCAAGGATGACTTTGTTCGACACTGGCTTGATGAGCTGAGATGTCCAATGCATGATCTGCAGAATCTGCCACGTGTGGGGCAGGTGATGTTTGAAGAGTCAAGTAGGTGGGTTGGTTGGTGGTTTGTGCACTCCACTCCTATACTTCAAAACCAGCTTAGCACAATCCTAGTGTGTTCAGTGCCTTTCCAGAAATGTCAACTTCATACACCTTCCTTAAATATTCACCAATCAAAGGGCTAGCAAGTTTGAAAGTACCTAGTACAAGTGAAATGGTGGAAGGTGGCGAGGTAGTGGGAATGTCATTGGGTCAATAATTAAGAGACCTTTGATATGTTGAGGTTGGTTGGCTCGCCAAGCTGATTTGTTGTTCCGCAGACATTTCGTTACCGTGCTGGGTTACATCCTCAGTGCAGCCTCTGATGAAGCGTCGGTGTGTTTTCCCACCTGGTTCTTAAACTCTGGGGTCCGTTGCGATGCATTGCCTCACTTCCGGGTTTCCTCTGTAGTGGAATGTATATGGGGTCGAGTTCAATGTGTTTATTAATAACCTGCTTCGTGGAGTGCCATGCTTCCAGGAATTCTCGTGCTTGTCTCTGCCTAGCCTGTCCCAGGATCTTGGTGTTGTCCCAGTCGAAGTCATGGTTCTCCTTGTCCATGTGGATTGAGATGAGTGAGTATTGGTCGTGTCTTTTTGTAGCCAGTGGTGTTCATGTACTCTTGTTGTTAGTTTCCTTCCTGTTTGTCCGATGTAGTGTTTCTCGCAGTCACTGCAGGGGATCTTGTAGATGACATTGGTCCTGTCCATGGCGGGGAGTGGGTCTTTAGTTCAGGTGAGCACTTGTCGTAGAGTTGATGTGGGTTTGTGTGCCACTGTGATGCCCAGCGGTCGTAGAAGTCTTGTGGTGAGTTCTGACGTGTTCCTGATGTAGGGTAGTGTGATGAGTGTGTCGGGGCGTGTAGAATCTTTCTGATGCTATTCCTGTAGGCATCTCCTGACCCAGTTCTTTGGATATCGATTATCCTTGAACACTTGGAAGAGGTATTCCTCCTCCTCTTGGCGTAGTTCCATGTTGCTGCAGTGTGCTGTTGCCCTTTTAAATAGTGTTCACACGCAGCTTTGTTTGTGTGTGCTGGGATGGTTAGTATTGAAGTTCAATACCTGGTCTGTGTGTGTGGCTTTTCGGTGTACTTTCATTTGCAGTTCCCCATTTGTCTTGCGCTCTACCATGACATCCAGGAATGGGAGTTGTTTGTTCTACTCCTCCTTTCTGGTGAATTTTATTCTGGTGAGGGTGTTGTTTATGAGTTTGTGTGTCTCTTCTAATTTGGTCCATTTAATGATGACAAAGGTGTCGTCTACGTAGCGTATCCATAGTTTAGGTTGGATTTGCGGAAGGGCAGTCCTTTCCAGTCTTTGCATCACTGCTTCTGCTATGAGTCCGGAGATAGGCGATCGCATGGGTGTCCCATTGATTTGCTCGTATGTTTGCCCGTTGAAGGTGAAGTGGGTGGTCAGGCATAGGTCCAGTAGTTTAAGCATGTTGTCCTCGGAGATGGTTTCACGGGGGTCGTGTTCTTGTTCAAGTAGTGTTGTCATTGTTTCCCTTGCTAGTGGTATGTCTATTGATGTGAATAGAGCGGTGACATGAAACGATATCATGGTCTCTTCACCCTCTATCTTTATGTCTTTGATAGAGTTGAGGAATTCTTGGGCTGAGTGGATGGAGTGGGGTGACTTGTTGACTAGGTGCTTGAGTCTTCTTTGTAGTTCTCTGGCTAATCTGTGGGACGGAGTGCCTGGTAGGGAGACTATGGGTCTGAGGGAGACTTCCGGTTTGTGCACTTTAGGGAGGCCATAGAATCGGGGTGTGTTGTTTCCTTCGGGTTTCATTCTTAAGAAGTCTGCTTTGTTGATCAGTCCTGTTTGTTTAAGTCTTTGTAGCGTGTATAGGATTTTGTTGCCTAGTTGTAGTGTTGGGTCAGTCTGTACTGGCCGGTCTGTGTTCTCGTCGGCGAGCAGTGCTTGTGCTTTGGAGATGTAGTCCTTTTTATTCATTATCACTGCCATGCGCCCTTTGTCTGCAGGTAGTATAGTGACGTTCTTGTCCTTCTTTAATCTGTCCAGGGCTTGTCTTTCCCGTGTGTTGAGTTCCCTCTTTCTGGTTAGTGTCGGGACTACTGTCTGTCTTATAGTTTGTTGTGTTTCTTCGTTGATATTGTTGGTCTTGAGCGTGGCTTCCAGTGTAGCTAGCCATTCCGTTTTGTTGGCGTCCCTGTAGTTGTAGTTCAGTCCCCGGGTGAGAACGACTTTTTCTGCGTCTGTCAGTTTCCTGTTGGAGAGGTTCCTTATCCATGCGTCAGTTCTGTTGTTGTCGTTTTTGTGGGTAAGTGTTGTTAGCTTGTCTTGCAGGGTCTGTTTTTTCTTGGCTCTTGTGGTCTGTCAGCTGATGTTATTGGCTCGTTCCATGTCGGTTGTCCAGTCTTGATTGGTAGCTTCCTGGAATAACGTTGTTTTGGCGCGTAATTTCTCTGTTGTAATTGTGGAGCCGGTTGTGTGCGTCGTTTATCATTACCGTAGACAACACCTTTGTCATCATTAAATGGACCAAATTAGAAGAGACACACAAACTCATAAACAACACCCTCACCGGAATAAAATTCACCAGAAAGGAGGAGTAGAACAAACAACTCCCATTCCTGGATGTCATGGTAGAGCGCAAGACAAATGGGGAACTGCAAATGAAAGTACACCGAAAAGCCACACACACAGACCAGGTATTGAACTTCAATACTAACCATCCCAGCACACACAAACAAAGCTGCGTGTGAACACTATTTAAAAGGGCAACAGCACACTGCAGCAACATGGAACTACGCCAAGAGGAGGAGGAATACCTCTTCCAAGTGTTCAAGGATAATCGATATCCAAAGAACTGGGTCAGGAGATGCCTACAGGAACAGCATCAGAAAGATTCTACACGCCCCGACACACTCATCACACTACCCTACATCAGGAACACGTCAGAACTCACCACAAGACTTCTACGACCGCTGGGCATCACAGTGGCACACAAACCCACATCAACTCTACGACAAGTGCTCACCTGAACTAAAGACCCACTCCCCGCCATGGACAGGACCAATGTCATCTACAAGATCCCCTGCAGTGACTGCGAGAAACACTACATCGGACAAACAGGAAGGAAACTAACAACAAGAGTACATGAACACCACTGGCTACAAAAAGACACGACCAATACTCACTCATCTCAATCCACATGGACAAGGAGAACCATGACTTCGACTGGGACAACACCAAGATCCTGGAACAGGCTAGGCAGAGACAAGCACGAGAATTCCTGGAAGCATGGCACTCCACGAAGCAGGTTATTAATAAACACATTGAACTCGACCCCATATACATTCCACTACAGAGGAAACCCGGAAGTGAGGCAATGCATCGCAATGGACCCCAGAGTTTAAAAACCAGGCGGGAAAACACACCGACGCTTCATCAGAGGCTGCACTGAGGATGTAACCCAGCACGGTAACGAAATGTCTGCAGAACAACAAACCAGCTTGGCGAGGCAACCAACCTCAACACCCACAACCCAAGCTACAGATCTACTCCAAAACCTTAGAGACCTTTGATATTTCTGGGGGCTTGGGTTCATATCTTGTTTATGATTAAGTTCATTTAATAAAGTATGGAATTGACAACCAGTTGTGGTAACAGTGACCATGTAACAAGTGTTTCTTGTAAAAATCCGCCAGGATCAATGATATCATTTAGAGAAGGAAATCTGCTGCCCTTAAAGGGTCTGACCCATCCAGAGCTTCATACAGTAATATGATCAACTCTGAAGTAGTACAATAACCTATAAGGTTTAAGGACAATGAGGAATGGGCAACAAATACTGGCCAGGTGAGGTACACATCTCATGAAATTGTATGTTTCTTTTAAAAAGTCGTACTGGAGAAACAATACCAGCTGAAACTTAATGTATCTCCTGGAGCATTCCAGAGTTTTAAACAAGGTGGTTGTGGAAAGAATGTCCATCTTCCAACCTTTGGTAGATTCTAGAATGGTTCATGCAGATTCACAGCTGACAAAAACACTGTGTCAACTAATTGAAGCCACCAAACAGGACTATTTACACGTCAAAATGCATAGGCAGCAAATGACAAACAGAGTTTAATGAGCTCCCCAAACAACAGGGCAGATCTAAGCTCTGGAGTCCTGCCACATCCAGTTGTGAATGTTGATGGAGGACAATAAAACAACTCCCTGGAGGAGGAGGCTCCATAAATATCCTTATTGTCAATGATGGGGGAAGCCCAGCAGATCAACGCAAAATATAAGATTGAAGCATACACAAAATCCTAAGACAGAAGTGTTAAATGGATGATCCATCTCAGCATCCTTCATTGGTCCCCAGCATCACAGATGCCAGTCTTCAGCCAATTTGATTCACTCCACGTGATATCAAGAAACGGTTGGAGACACTGGATACTGCAAAGGCTGCGGGCCCTGACAACATTCCAGCAATAGTACTGAAGACTTGTGCTCCAGAACTTGCTGCTTCCCTAGCCAAGCTGTTCCAGTACAGTTACAACACTGGTATCTACCCGACAATGTGGAAAATTGTACGGGAATGTCCTGTTCACAAAAAGCAGGACAAATCCAACTCTGCTAATTATCACTCCATGAGTCTTATCTGATCTCCCAAACTAGTCTGGCACCTATGTGACTCCAGACCTACAACAATGTGGTTGATTCTTAACTGACTTTTTGACAATTATGGATGGGCAATAAATCAAAGCCGAGCCAGTGACACACAAATCCTGAGAATGAATCAAAGAAAATTTAAAAATAATGTCAAAGTACAAGAAGATCTGGACTAGACCAGGCTTGGGCTGATAAATGGCAAGTAACATTCATGTCATACAAATGTCAGGCAATAACTTTTTCCAAATGAGGGATGGAGAATAAATGCTGGCCTAGTCAATGATGCCAACTTCCCAAGGATGAATTTTAAAAAATCAAGAGAGAACCTAACCACCACCCCCTGCCTTCAATAGTGTTACCATCACTGAAGCCCCCACTATCAACATTCTGGGGGTTACCATTGACCAGAAACTCAACTGGACTTGACATATAAATACTGACCAAACGTAGAACCGTACAGCATAGGAACAGGCCCTGTGGCCCACTATGTTCATGCAGTCCATGATGCCATTCTAAACTAATCCCATCTGACTGCACATGGTCCGTATCTCTCTATACTCTGCCTGTTCATGTGTCTGTCTAAATGCTTCTTGAACTTTGCTAAACATCTACCACCTCCCCTGGCAGTGCATTCCAGGCACCTACACCATCTGTGTTAAAAACTTGCCTCACACATCTCCTTTAAACTTTCTCCCTTCTCACCTTAAACCTATGGCCCTTAGTATTTGACATTTCCACCTTGGGAAAAAGACTCTGACTATCCACCTTATCGATGCGTCTCATAATTTTATATACTTCTATCAGGTCGTCCCTCTGCCTCTGACACTCTTGCAAAAACATTCCAAGTTTGTCCAACCTCTCCATACAGCTAGGACACTCCAATCCAGGCAACATCCTGGTAAACATCTTTGCAACTTTCCCAAAGTTTCCACATCCTTCTTATGGTGCACCAACCAGAACTGTGCGATGGATACTGTCGCTATGAAAGCAAGTTAGGGGTGTCATTCCAAATACAGCTCCAATAATACTCAATAAAGTTAATATCTTTCAGGATAAAGCAGTCGTCTTGATTAGAACCACACCCAGAAGCATCCACTCCTTCCACCACCGACACTCAGTAGCATCAACGTGAACCATCTAGAAGATATACCACAGAAATTTACCAAAGATCCTTAGACAGCACTTTCTGAATGCACAGCCACTTCCACCTAGAAGGACAAGGGCAGTAGATATACGGGAACACCACTACCTGCAACTTCCACTCCAAGTCACTCACCATCCTGACTTGGAAATATATATTGTAGTTCCTGAGATAGTAATGCCAGCTTTCCTAGTCCTCTGATGCTGCTTGGCCTGCTGTGTTCATCCAGCTCTGCACCTTATTTTAGTTCCTGCAGTGTCACTGGGTCAAAATCCTATTGTGGATATATTTACACCAAATGGGTTCCAGTGGTTCAAGAAGGCAGATCACCACTATCTTCTCAAGGGCACCCGTGGATGGCAATAAATGAAGATCTAGCCAGTACTGCCCACATCTCGTGAATAAATAAAACAAAAGTAGAGTATAGTTTGGAAACATTGTGGCAGTTTCATTTTTTGTGGAATGTAGAATATTTGTGTGAGATTGGTAAATGATGACACTTACCTGGGTGTCCTTGTTCTTGAGTTATTGAAAGTTAGTGTGTAAGTGCAACAAGCAAAAACACAAGAACATAAAAACCAGGAGCAGGAGTAGGCCATCTGTCCCTTCGAGCACGCTCCGCCATTCAATAAGATCATGGGTGATCCTTTCATGGACTCAGCTCCACTCACCCATCCTCCCACCATAACCTTTAATTCCTTTACTGTTCAGAAAATTAGCTTGAAAAACATTCAATAAGGAAGCCTCAATTGCTTCATTGGGCAGGGAATTCCACAGATCCACAACCCTTTGGGTGAAGAAGTTCTTCCTCAATTCAGTCCTAAATCTGCTTCCCCCTAATTTTGTTCTAGTTTCACCCGCCAGTGGAAACAACCTCCCTGCTTCTATCTTATCCATTCCTTTCATAATTTTATATGTTTCTATAAGATCCTCCCCTCATTCTTCTAAATTCCAATGAATATAATCCCAGTCTACTCAGTCTCTCCTCATAAACCAACCCACATAGTGACAGATGGGTTGATGGTGCATTGGAAATGTTGCTGGATTAGTAGGAGGCCGGGCTAATTTTCTGGTTCGAACTGAACCATGACAAATTTTGACATTTGAATTCAATTAATAAAACAACAACAAAAAATTTTAAATGTAGGCCTCATGGTAACCCTGATAATAATGTTGGTTGTGGTAAAAACTCAGATGATTCACTGTTGCCCTTTAGGAAGGAAATCTGATGTCCTTACCTGATCTGGCTTACACGTGACTCCAGATCCACTAATAATTTGGTTGACTCTTAAATGCCTTATCACTCACTTGTCTCAAAGCCTGTTTGAAGCCTAAGGAAAGCAACAAAACCATAGGGACAGCCCAGAATCAGCCAAAGAATTGGAAACAACAAAGGCAATCCTAGTTTCATTGATTCTGCAAAGTGCTCCTTATCAATATCTGGGGGCCTCGATATAAGTTGAGCAAAAGTTGACGTAGTTATACTCATGGTGCGGAGAAGGTGGTGTCGGACTAGGGTGGACAAAATCAGAAGCCACACTATACCAGGTTATAGCTCAACAGATTTATTTGAAATCACAAGATTTCGGAGCACTGCTTCTTCATCAGGTTAAATTTGACTTGCCCCACCAATGAGTAAGACCCACCAGAGTGATGGTATCATGGTAGATGAGCAAAAGGGAGTAGACCTGAGGGTCCTCAACATTGACCTTGGACTCCACCCATTTGTGATAGACCTGGACAATCAAACAACTAGCAGGAGCACCAGGAGCCACAAATATCCATTTCCTCAAAAGTGGAGCAGACCAAATCATCCTTGCAACAGGTTTCAATCATGTCCAATCAGAATGGATGATTCTTCTCAGTCTCCTCTGTAAGGTCACCACATCAGATCCCAGAGTGCAGCCAATTCAGTTCAGTCAAAATGAGGGAACAAAATGTAACATCTCCAAGTTTGCAGATGATACCAAGTTGGGTGGGTGAGGGTGGGGTGGGGTGGTGGTGAACAGTGACAAGGATGCAGAGATTCTGCAGTATGGTCTCAACAGGTTGGGTGAGTGGGCAAATCAATGGTAGATGCAGTATAATTTGGATAAATGTGAGGTTATTCACTTCGGAAGAAAAAACAAGAAGGCAGGTTACTACCCAAATGGCTATAAATTGGGAGAGGGGAGTGTGCAGTGGGACCTGGGTGTCCTTGTGCGCCAGTCGCTGAAGGTAAGCATGCAGGTGCAGCAGGCGGTAAAGAAGGCAAATGGTATGTTGGCCTTCATTGTGAGGGGTTTCGAGTACAGGGACAGGGACGTGTTGTTGCAGTTATACAGGGCCTTGGTGAGACCACACCTGGAATATTGTGCGCAGTTTTCGTCTCCTTTTCTGAGGAAGGATGCTCTTGCTCTCGAGGGAGTGCAGTGAAGGCTTACCAGGCCGATTCCGGGAATGGCAGGTCTGACGTACGAGGAGAGATCGACCAGGTTGGGATTGTTTTCACTACAGTTCAGATGAATGAGGAGGGATCTCATAGAGACTTATAAAATTCTAACAGGACTGGACAGGGTAGATGCAGGGAGGATGTTCCCGATGGTGGGTGTGTCCAGAACCAGGGGTCACAGTATGAGGATTCGGGATAGACCATTTAGGACGGAGATGAGGAGACATTTCTTCACCCAAAGAGTGGTGAGCTGTGGAATTCAATACCACAGGAAGTAGTTGATGCCAAAACATTGACTGTATTCAAGAGGTGACTAGATATAGCACTTGGGGCAAATGGGATCAAAGGTTATGGGGAGAAAGCAGGATTAGGCTATTGAGTTGGACGATCAGCCGTGACTGTGAAGAATGGCGGAGCAGGCTCCAAGGGCCAAATGGCCTCCTCCTGCTCCTATCTTCTATGTTTCTAAGTTTCAACTGAAGGCACTAGATGGGCCCTAACAACATTCCAACAATAGTGCTGCAAGCCTGTACTCCAGAGCTAGTCACACCCTTTTAAGTTATTCCAGTACAGCTCCAACACCAACAACTACCAGGGAGTCTTGAAAAATTGTTCAGGTATGTGTATTTAAAGAGTCATGTAGCTTTGGAATTCTCTACCCCAGATGGCTGTGGAGACTCAGTCATTGAGTATAATCAAGGAAGAGATTGATAGAATTCTAGATATCAAAGATGGAGATTGATATATTTCTAGATATTAAACACTACTGTGGATGTGGAGGTAGTGCAGGAAATGACATTGGAAGTCAAAGATCAGCTATGACCTAGTTGAAATATGGAGCTGTGAGTCCTGTGAGCTGAATGGCCTACTCCTGTCCTGAAAAAAACATCAAGGAAAGGCCAATGAAATGTTGGCCTTTATCTGAATGGAGTGTAAAACAAAAGGGCATGCCATGCCTAACTATGCTGAATTGATCAGAACCTTTCTATCTGTTTTAAGAGTCAAATCATAAGAAATTCGACCTGGAAGGGACACAGCACAAATTGACTGGAATGATACCAGAGCTTATAGGGTTAATTGATGAACACAGGTTGTGTGTATTTCTTGTGCTCCATGTTGTTCAGCAAATTAGGTACTGCAGAAACTGATATGTTTAAAATAACAAACAGATTGTGCAACGAACTGCATTGCATTTTATGGGATCTTGCTGTGCACAAATCGGCCCCTTCATTACCCTCCACCACAGCAGTGACTTCACTCAGAAATGCACATTCCTTTTCCTCAATGTGCCTTTAGGACTGTTTGCCTCAAAGCACCAGTGCCTCTCATCTGAATGTTTACATACTCCACTCCATTTCCTGTGAGAAGGCAATACTAAATTGGATTTGTGTGAAAGTAAGTTTACTGTTGATTCATTTTATTAACAAGTGTTATTTTATTCAGTGTCCCAAGTGTCCTATGCCCAATCATCGAGAGCATTCCAATCTCAGGCCACAAGTAAAATCAAGAGAAATATCTTGTTCTTCAGCCCTGACAAGACTTGATTTGATGGGCACACAGTACATTATACAAATCCACCTTCAATTATTCCTTACATGTTCCATCCATTACAGTGGAATTATTTTGTCAATTACTCCACAAAGAATTGACACACAGATGACAGGTGTAGAATAACGTAACTTTATCAGCAGGCGCCTTTTGAAATTGTCCCTGCTGACTTAGTCAGTTTATCTGTAATATTCCTCTTCCTTCTTAAAGCCTCATTAAGTTTACAGCATGGAAATAAATCCTACAGCCTAACTCATCTATGCCAACCAGACATCCCAACCTGATCTAGTCCCATTTGCCAGCATTTGGCCCATATCCCTCTAAACCCTTCCCATTCATGTACCCATCCAGCTGTTGTTTAAATGTTGTAATTGTACCTGCCTCTACCACTTCCTCTAGCAGCTCATTCCATACACAAACCACCCTCTGCATGAAAAAGTTACCCTTCAGGTCCCTTTTAAATCTTTCTCCTCTCACCTTAAACCTATGACCTCTCATTTTTAACTCCCCTGGCCAGGGGAAAAGACCTTGGCAATTCACCCTATCCATGCCCCTGATGATTTTATAAACTTCTATAAGATCACCCCTCAAAACCCCCCATACCAGAATATGCCACTTCCATCCCCGTGTACCTGCTGTACATATAGTATATAGCTCATGGAATATAGAAGCAATGCATCCTTTTGTCAATCTGCATATCCTATAAATCAATATTTTAGAAAAAAAGATTATCTTCCCTGGAAGCTTTCCACCATTTTCTGATAAAGGGAATGGATCAACATGTCGGGGGTCAGTGAAGGTTGTGGGAGTGTTGAGAAAAGTGGCTGAGAAGAGGTTTCTATGGTCTGGCCATCTGTTGTGGAGAGAGAGGGAATACGATGAGGTGAGTGATGAAGATGGGACTGCTTTGAAGATGCAGAAGAGGAAGACCTAAGACAAGACGATAGACCCGGGGCAGGAGATTTAAACCTAGTGGAGTTGTAAATGTAACAGGGACTGACAGCAGATGGATGATTTACCAGCATTGTGATGACTCCAAATAATGTGAGACAAGGCCCAAGAAAACAAACAGGAATATAACGGAGTGATGGGAACTTGGTTCAATGTCTCATTCAAAGGCTAGCACCTTAGGTAATAGGACACTCACGTCGGAATGAAGTTAGAGTGGGCTTTGAATCTGTGGTCTACACATTCAGAGGTACAGATACAGACTACAGAACCAGAATGACCAAGAACAAGATTAAATCAAGTAGCTGAGATGACAAGGTGTAGAGCTGCATGAACACAGCAGGCCAAGCAGCATCAGAGGAGCAGGAAGGCTGACGTTTCGGGTCTAAGGATCTGGACCCTTTTTCTGAAGAAGAATCTAGACACGAAACATCAGCTTTCCTGCTCCTCTGATGCTGCTTGGCCTACTGTGTTCATCCAGCTCTACACCTTGTTATCTCAGATTCTCCAGCATTTGCAGTTCCTACTATCTCTAAATCAAGTAGCTGAAGCTTTGGAAAGGAAAGAAAGTCATTCACAATACTGTAACTAGCACCAATGTCAATCTGTGGCCAACGAACAGGAAGTACCATTTAAAACAGTGGACCCTGGGTATTGGAAGAATCGTTTGCCACTCTGAAGTGAGTTTATGTATAAAGTAGCCAGAGCAAAACTGGAACTGTACCTGCTCAAAGACAGCAGGAGAGCATGAACTGTTGATAGAAATTGTAGCTTGTGAACTTGGATTGAGGCCAAGATTACAACAATAGCACAAGCAAAGCCAAGGCATTCAATGCTATGTTCATCAACCCTTTCAAAAATGAGCTTGATGAATATCTGGTTATGAAGGGAATTGAAGATAAAATGGAATAAGTACAAACAGAGATAATCAAATACTCCACGGAATACAATAGTTGATGTGCTACAGGGACTATAGCATTATTGTCTCTGCAAAGAAATCAGCCAGGTTGAATATTAGAATTGTGTGTTGAAATAATAACAAGGTATTGTTGTAGGGAAAGATATTTTGACACTTTTCTTCAGGAGCTGTGTGCACCATGGGATAAATTTTAAGCAATGCATGGAAGGAAAGACTTTGACGGTCAAATCACTTTACCTCGTTCTTTAGAAAGGCTGAAAAAAAGAAGGATTTGCATTTATATAGTGCCAAAACCTGCTCACCATCTACAAGGCACACATCAGGAATTTGATGGAATACTCCCCACTTTCCTGGATGAGTGCAGCTCCAACCACACACAAGAATCCTTAGATGATTATAAAAAGTGTAGGAGCACACGTAAAAGGGAAATCAGAAGAGCAAAACGAGAGTATGAGATGGATCTGGCAGATTAGGTTAAAGATAATTCCAAGAAGTTCTCTAGCTATATTCAGAGTAAAAGTGTGGCTGGGGAGAGCATAGGTCCCCTTAAAGATCAGCATGGCCATCTTTGTGAGGAACCACAGGAGATGGGGGAGATTTTCAATGAATATTTCTCCTCAGTGTTTACTGATGCTAAGAAGATGGATGCTAAGAAAATAAGGGAAACAAGTGGGAATGTTTTGCACCTCACACACATTACCAGAGAGGTGGTGTTTGAAGCCTTAGATTGCATTAAGGTGGATAAATCCCCTGGGCCTGATCAATTCCATCCTCAGATGTTGTAGAGGCTAGGGAAGAAATTGCAGAGGCCCTTGCAGAGATTTTTGTTTCATCTTTAGCCACTGATTAAGTTCCAAAAGACCACAGGGTGGCTAATGTTGTTCATTGTTTAAGAAAGTTTGCAAAGACAAGCCAAGGAACTACAGGCCAGTGAGCCTGACATCAGTGGTAGGAAAGTTATTGGAGAGGATACTAAGGGACAGGATCAACCAACCATTTGGATAGTCAAGGTCTGATTAGGGATAGTCAGCATGGATTTGTGAGCAGGAAGTCATGTCTGACAAATCTTTTAGAGTTTTTCAAAGAGGTAACCAAGAGGATGGATGTGGGTAGGACAGTCGATGTTATCTGTATGGACTTTAGTAAGGTCTTTAACAATGTTCCACAAGGCAGGTTAGTCATGAAGGTTAGGTTGCATGGGATTCAGGGAAAGCTAGCTAATTGGATTGAAAATTGGCTCGATGGTAGGAAGCAGAGGTGATGTGGAGGTGCCGATGTAGGACTAGGATGGACAAGGTCAGAAACTACATGACACCAGCTTACAGTCCAGGTTTATTTGAAAATACAAGCTTTCGGAATCTTACTCCTTCTTCGGGTGTTAGTGAGAGAGATAGTATCAGGCACAGAATTTATAAGTAAAAGATCAAAGGGTCACACCACAGATGAGGATGTACTCGCCGAACCTAAGATGCAGTTAAATCTTTAATCATTTAGAAGGTTTTAATTGATTAATAGGTATATGTAAATTCCCAAATTCCTTTGAAGTCACTGTCCTGAGAGAACTAAAGGTTTTATCAGTGTATAGAAGAGGTGACATTTTAGGTCAGACAATGCATGTTAGGTGTGAGACCTTGTCTAGAATCTGTTTGTTTTTTCGTTTGGAGTCAGACTGGTTTTATTTCCAAAGTAAGAATTTATAAAACGTCATATTGACTGACTGTCTATAAATTGTGTGCCTTGTGAACAAAATAGAAAGCATCTGCAAATACAAATTCACCCCATAGATTTATAGGTGTGTGTGTGAGAGCGTGAGTGTGTGTGTATGTGTGTGTGTGTGTGAGAGAGAGAGAGAGTGAGGGTGAGTCACACACACACACACACACACACACACACAAATCCTCTCTCATACACATACTGTCTCTCTCACACACACACACACACACACACACGTAAACACACACACACTCTCACACAGATCCTGTCTCGTGCACACACTGTCTCTTAAGTACACACACACACACACACACTCTCTCTCTCTCTCCCTCACACGCCATACACATGCACACGCAGGCGCATGTGCACATACACTCGCGCATGCATACACACACACACACATGTGAATCTGTGGGGTGAATTTGTATTTGCAGATACAGTCTATTTTGTTCAAAAAGCAGACAATTTACAGACAGTCAGTCAATGTGGCATTTTATAAATTCCCACTTTAGAAATAAAGCCATTCTGACTCTAAACCAAAACACAGATTCTAAACAAGGCCCCACACCTAACATGCATTGTCTGACCTAAAATGTCACCTCTTCTTTACACTGAAAAAATCTTTCCTTCTCTCAGGACAGTGACTTCAAAGGAATTCAGGGACTTACATATTAATCAATTAAAACCTTCTAATTGATTAAAGATTTAACAGCATCTTGGGTTTGTCTAATACATCCACATCAGTGGTGTGATCCTTTGACCTTTTACTTATAAATTCAGTGTCTGAGACTTTCTCTCTCACTAACACCTGAAGAAGGAGTAAGATTCCAAAACTTGTGTTTTCAAATAAATCTGGTGTTGCATGATTTCAGACCAGGAAGCAGAGGGTGATGATTGAAGGTTGTTTCTTGGACTGGAGGCCTGTGACTAGCAGTGTGCCACATGGGTTAGTGCTGGGGCCTTTGTTATTTGTTATTTACATAAATGATCTGGATGTGAACATTAAGTTTGTGGATGATACAAACTTAGGAGGTATCGTTGATAGCGAAGGTTATCAGAAATTACACAGGGATCTTGATCAGATGGGGAAGTGGGTAAGGATTGACAAATGCAATTCAATACAGATAAGTGTGAGGTGTTGCACTTTGGAAAGTCAAACCAAGGTAGGACTTATACAGTAAATGGTAAGGTCCTGAGGAGTGTTGTGGGACAGGGGGACCTAGGAGCACAAGTACATACTTCATTGAAAGTAGCGTCACAGTTAGACAGGGTGGTGAAGAAGGCATTTAACATGCTGGCCTTCATTGGTCAAGGCATTGAGTATAGAAGTTGGGATGTTATGTTACAGTTGTATAAGTCATTGGTGAGGCCGCACTTGGAGTATTGCGTACAGTTTTGGTCAGACTGTTATAGGAAAGACATAGTTAAGCTGGAAAATGTGCAAAGAAGGTTTATGAAGTTGTTGCCAGGACTGGTAGGCCTGAGTTATAGGGAGAGGTTGGACAGGATAGGACTTTATTCCTTGGAATGTTGGAGAATGAGGGGTGACCTTTTTGAGGTATATAAAATCATGAGGACCATAGATAGGATGAATGCATATAGTCTTTTTCCCAGGAATAGGGAATTGAAAACTAGAGGGCATAGGTTTAAGGTGAGAGGGGAAAGATTTAAAAAGGACCTGAGGGGAACTTCTTCGTGCAGAGAGTGGTGGGTATATGGGATAGGCTGCCAAATAAAGTGTTTGAGGCAGGTACAATAGCAGCATTTAAAAAAACATTTGGATAGGTACATGGATGGGAAGGGTTTAGAGGGATATGGATCAAATGCAGGCAATTGGAACTAGCTGTGTAGGCACCATGGCCAGCATGGACCAGTTTGGGCCAAATGGCCTGTTTCCATGCTGTATAACTCTATAACTCTATGACTCTAAGAAGCTTGATACCGTCCAGGACAAAGCAGCCTGCTTCATTGGCACTCCATCCACAAGTATTCATTCTCTCCACCAGTGACGTTCAGTAACAGCAGTATATACTATCTACAAGATGCACTGTGGAAATTCACCACGGTTCCTGAGACAAGGTTCCTTTCAAACCCACGACCACTTCCATCTAGAAGAACAAAAGCAGCAGGTACATGGGAACACCATCGCCTGCAAGTTCTCCTCCAAGCCACTCACCATCCTGAATTGGAAATATATCGCTGTTCCTTTTCTGTTACTACAATTCCCTATCTCAGGACACTGTGGCTCAACCTACAGCACATGAACTGCAGAGGCTCAAGAAGGCAGCTCACCACTACTTCCTTAACCTGCCAGTGATGTTCATGTCCCATGGGCTCATAAAACAATTCTTTTGAACATCTCAAATGGATTTTCTCTCCACCTTTGCTTCTCCAAGTAGAACAAACCCAGCTTCTCCAATCTATCCATGTAGTTTATCCATCCCTATGCAATGAACCATTCTTGTTAACCTTTCCTGCATCCTCTCTAACACCTTCACAGCCTTCCTACAATGCAATGACCGGAGATGGACACAATACTCTTGTCAAGGCTGAAACCACAATCTCATGCTGCTGCAGGTGAAGTCACCTCTTGCATTTGTCTTTGGCTGAGACAAGAAAAGCATTTTGGGACAGAATGGCTATTCTACGTGACTAATGGGTCTGCCATAACCTCTGTTGTTTAGCCTAATCTCGCAATGAACAGAATTAAATTTAAGAAAAATGTTTGTCTACTATCAAGTTTTGCAAAGATATTTCCTTTGCAATTACAACCAGAAGCTTTCAGCCTGCTGCCAAAATACCTTTTTCAAGTTGATCACTCAAGGAAATGAAAAGTATCAAGGACAAAGCCAAAAATGTTGCGGCAGGAGGTAAAATGGCTTCAGCAGTGTAATGAACAGATCCAGTGTGACACACCATGTGGTACAACGAGTGCTTGAGCAAGCTTTTAATATTTTTAATGCCCTCTTGAACTACAGAGGTGCAATCTATCCAGCAACTCCAGATTAAAGCAATGTCAGCTGCTCGTTCATCTAGCACAAGAACACAAGCAGCTTTTCTCATGTCGTTATTTGACTTATTTCAAGAAATAACCAAATTATGGGTTGACCTGGTTGATAAAAGTTTGTTTTAAGTTAAATTTGCAACCGTCTAAGAAAGAAGGGTGTGTATATGGGTCTGAAAGTGTTAATACTGGGGAGTGGCATAATGGTGATGTTATACACACTTGTGGGCGGAGCAGTTTAGTGAGACTTAACTTCCAGGTCCTCCTCAGAGTGTGTAACAATGTCTATCATGTCAATATAATTAGTTGCCAGCAAAAAGAAATACTTCATGCTAAATTGAATATTCTTTATTGTCACGTACATTCAAAATAAAATGCAGTGAAAAGTGTGAACTGTTACTCGTACATAAGCACCATACACAGAATAAAATGAACAAAGGTAGCTTTTCGAGAGTCCAACTTTCCCTCTTTGCTTCAGAGATAGCAGGAACTGCAGATGCTGGAGAATCTGAGATAACAAGGTGTAGAGCTGGATGAACACAGCAGGCCAAGCAGCATCAGAGGAGCAGGAAGGCTGATGTTTCGGGCCTAGACCCTTCTTCAGAAATGGGGGAGG
>NC_063332.1:13348185-13380151 GCF_021869965.1 Rhincodon typus | reverse complement strand
TCCTCTGATGCTGTTTGGCCTGTTGTGTTCATCCAGCTCTACACCTTGTTATCTCTATTTCCTTCTTTGCTGTTGTACCACCACCAGAGTCTCACTCCGGGCTTTCCAGCCCATGCTATGCCTCCAACAGTGTCCTGCTCCAGTCTGCACCATGCCGTTGTCAGGGGCCTACTCCACGTTCCAGGCCCCACAGGCCGACCGACCGACTCAGCCCCCACCTCCAGAAAAGCCGTCGCTGCTCCGGAGCCCATCAAAGCCGCCTCCCCACCAAAGAGCTCTCTCGGGCACCCGTCTTTCCAGGGGCTAGGCCCCCACGATGCCCCGGCTATGCGGTTCCACCACCGCTCCGGGGACTCGCTCCGACCCACGTGCGATCCACCAGCTTCGCTCTGGCCTGCACGCTCCGCTGCCGCTGCAGAACACGGCCCATGTGCTCAGCTCCCGCCCGGTCAACGGAGGCAACTCCTTTCTTCAGGTTAGAGTTTAAACAGTTGAAGTTAAAAGTAGTTAAGGGGTGAGAGTGGGACAAACTGCAAAGGGAAGAGGGAGAGAGAAAGAAGAAAAGGAAAAGGAACTGGCGAGCAGAGGAGCTCTGACTGGAGCATCTTATCCTGCTGCCATCTTGCTTCTCCTCCTAGTTAGTGGTTTCCTCTATCACATTATACCATATGGTCGTCTGTAACTACTTACCACGGAGTGGGCTTAGTTGATGTACAAGAAAGGGCATTTTCATGAATATAACGATGACCTCGCTGCATACGAGCAGAAAAATACTTCCTCCATTGTTGCTGAATGATGTCCATTCTTCCTCAGAATTCACAATGCTAAGGTGATAGAGCTCCATTGAGCTGAAAGTCTTCCTCACTTAGTTCAAAGGGCTGAGTGGCCTACTCTTGTTCCTTGTTCATATGTATGTATGAGATTCTCTGCCTTAGGAGGCAGTGGAGACAGTGTCATTGAGTGCTTTTAGGACAGAGGTGGATAGATTTTTGTTAGACAAGTGAATCAAAGGTTTTCAGGGGGAGATGGGATTTGGAGTTGAACAGATCTTAGCAATAATCATTTTGAATAGCAGACCAGGCTTGAGGGGCAAATAGTCTCTTTCTGCTTCCAATCCCATTTATTTTTACACAAATATGCAGATATCAATAAGACAAAAAAGCATCATCTAAATTTCTCCAAATTCCTCTTTTGTCCCTTGGAATCAGTTGTAATGTTAAATTTCTAATAATGATTTCAGCCCCAACTTATAGAGTGGACAGGGCCTTCTCACAAAATCACTCCTGATCATTGGAAAGCTGCTGTGTTCATCCAGCTCTGCACCTTGTTATCTCAAATCCTCCAGCATCTGCAGTTCCTGCTATCTCTGAATCAGACTAATATAGCAGGCACCCCACCGTGATAATGGGTAATTGTAAAATCAGTCAAGTAGTACAATAATGAAAAATGTCAGGCTTATGGCAACACATGGAATGAAATAGCAAACTTTTTTTTAATACTTCAGACAAATTCTTCAATGCTTTAAATGGGAGAACTTTTAAATTCCTTGACATCTTGACAGCTCCTTCAACAGTTGCTTTTGAAAGTTCCACGTGATACTTTTTACGGGTTCTTTTGATACTTTAGAAAGGTCCTTTTTAATAGGACAGTGAATAATGACAGGTTTGTGGACAGTTACAGTGAGCTTGACAGTTATAGAGATGTGGTGGAATTTCTTCAGCCAGAGGATGGTGAATCTGTGGAACTCATTACCACAGAAGGCTGTGGAGGCCGAGACATTGAGTGTACTTAAGACAGAGATAGATAGGTTTTTGATTAGCAAGAGTTATGGGGAGAATGCAGAGAATGGGATTATAGCCAATGAGATGAGGAGCATGCGATCAGGGATACTAACTCAGCCTGTCTTGGACATTACGCCATCCAACACGCTCACCATGTCTTAACTGAATCAGGGGTAATTCCACCCTTTCAACTTTATTTTATCTCATCTGAGTTCTGAGAATTGCCAGAATGGATCCTGGGTGAGTTCGCTCAGTAGGTGTTGGGACAAAGGTTGGTGGCAAGAGGGGCAGGGATTGGCATGAGTTACCACTAAGTTGGCTTAGGTGGACATAAAGGGTCTTGGGAGGCAGACGAACATGTGGCTCCAACAGCCTTGGATGTCAGATTTTCTGCCCTGCAAGGGATGATGGTTGTGTGAATGCATTATATTGGATAGTGGGTGAATGATAGTGGGTGAGGGGACATGAGTTGGCCTGGAGGCAATGTGTGTGGGAATACAGCATAATAGATTGATAATATAAGATTATTCTTTTTCCTTTGTTCACAGGATGTGCGTGTCACTAGCTAGGCCTGCCTTTATTGCCCGTCCCTAATTCTCAAAGTGCAGTTAAGAGCTAACCTCATTGCCGTGGGTCTGCAGTGACATGGAGGCCAGTCCAGGTAAAGATGACAGTTTCCTTCCGTAAAGGACACCAGTGAACCAGACGGTTTTTACAATAGTCAATAATTGATTCTCAGCTTTTCACTGAGTTCAAATTTCACCAGCTGCCACAGAGGGTTTCAAACCCAGGTCCTGGGAATATTAACGTGGGGCTCTGCTAGCTTGCTAGAACAGTGATGTTACCACTACACCCACACCACCGCCACCAACGCCGCATTGTCACATCCCTCCCGGGGCCGTAAATCTGTCATCAAGGCAGTCATTCCCAAAAGTCGGGATCATGGAGCCAGGAATCTTCAAGTGTCTCACAGATAAAAATCCAGGCCAAAGGCTTGCATTTAATCTTACAGCTACATCAATTAATTTTTGACCCATTAACCACAGGAAGCAGAGATAACAAGGTGTAGAGCTGGATGAACACGGCAGGCCAAGCAGCATCAGAGGAGCAGGAAGGCTGACGTTTCGGGCCTAGACTCTTCCTCAGAAATGACCATTTCTAGGTCAGCCTGGTTTGAACGGACATGGAAATATTGCCTGGATGTAGTGCTTTGATATCGCCATCTCAAATCAAAATATCTCTTGCATTTGACTGCTTTCTTTAATGGTGAAGGAGATGGCTTCAGTCAGGCTTCCTAATTCTCCATAAATGTATAAATGTCAATAAATGTCCCTGGGCTGACAAAAACTGGGACAAAAGTAAATATGACAGATTCGATTGGAAAGATTGATATGATGGGTTGTTCCCACTGGACCAATGTCTCAGAAAGCTGTGCTGATGAGGAACAGTGACTGATGGCAAATATAAATTCCCTCGCTAATGCGGCTTGTGAAAATGTTAGCACAGCATGTCACCAGACTTGCGATCCCCAGGCCCGGACTTGTGATTCGGAGATGAGAGTTTAAATCCATCCACAGCAGCTGGTGAATCTCCATTCAGTTGACACAGAATCCCAGGAAACAGAAGCAGGGGTGGGCCATTCAACCCTTCAAGCCTGCTCCACCATTCAATATGATCATGGTCGATCATCTGACTGACACCCTGTTCCTGCTTTCACTATACCTTTCAATACCTTTAGCCCTAAGAAGTATATCTAACTCCTTCTTGAAAACATTCAATGTCTGGAGTCAACCCCTTCCTTTGGCAGAGAATTCTATAAGCTTACCACTCTCTAGGTGAAGAAACATCACCTCATCTCAGTCCTAAATGGCTTCCCCTGTATTTTTAATCCCTCATTCTGGACTCCCGGGTCATTAGGAACATCCTTCCTACATGTACCCTATCTATCCTGTTAGAATTTTATAAGTTTCTGTCAGAATGCCCCCTCATTCTTTTAAACTCCAATGAATGTGATCTTAACTGATCCAATCTCTCTCCATACGTCAGTCCTGCCACCCCAGAAATAAGTAAATCCTCATTGTATTTTTCCCACAGCTAAAACATCCTTCCTCGGGTAAGGAGACCAAAACTGCACACAATTAATCATACTTCCAATCTAAAAGCTGGTCAGTAATGGTGTCCATGCAACTACCAGATTGTTGTAAGATCTAAACTGTTTCATTAATCTGAAGGAATTGACCTGACTGGATCTTGATATTATGTAATTCCAGATTACAGTGATCATAGAATCCCTACAATGTGGAAATATGCCCCTTCGGCCCAACAAGTCCACACTGACCCTCAGAGCATCCCACCCATACTCATTCCCCTATAACCAACCTAATCTACATCTCCCTGAACACTAAGGGTAATTTAGCATGGCCAATCCACCTAGCCTGCACATCTTTGGACTGTGGGAGGAAATCCACACAGACACGGGGAGAATGTGCAAACTCCATTCAGACAGCCGCTCGAGGGTGGAATCGAACCTGGGTCCCTGGTGCCGTGAAGCAGCATCGCTAACCACCATGCCACCCTAATCTCACATTTATTTACAACATATATCAACAACTTACAGTTAGAAAGTTACAGCACAGAAACAGATCCCTTGGTCCAACCAGTCCATGTCAAATATAATCTCAAACTAAACTAATCCCACCTGCCTGCTCCTGGCCCATATCCCTCCAAACCTTTCCTATTCATGTACTTATCCAAATGTCTTTTAAATGTAATTGTACCCACATCCACGACTTCCTCAAGAAGTTCATTCCACATATGAGCCACAATCTGTGTAAAAACAGTTGCCCCAATGTCTTTATGAATCTTTCTCCTACTTTAAAAATATGCCCCCTAGTCTTGAAATCACCCATCCTAGGGAAAAGGCAACAACCAATTATCCTATCTATACCCCTCATGATTTTATAAACCTCAATAAGGTCGCCTCTCAACCTCCATGCTCCAGTGGAAAAAGTCCCAGCCTATCCCACTTTTCTTTATAATTCAAACCTTCCATGATAGAGGAAACAATGGCCTAGTGCTATTATCGCTGGACTGTTAATCCAGAGACCCAGATAGTGTTCTGGGGACCTAGGTTCAGATCCTGCCATGGCAGATGGGGGAATTTGAATTCAATAAAATATCTGGAATAAAGAGTCTAATGATGACCCTTGCTGATTGTTGGGAAAAATCCATCTGGTTCACTAATGTCATTTAGGGAAGGAAACTGCCAACCTTACCTGGTCTGACCTACATGTGATTCCAGACCAACAGCAATGTGGTTGACAAAGTGGGCAATAATTTCTGCCTCGCCAGTGACACCCTTATCCCGTAATGAATAAAAGAACCTAGCAACATCCTGGCAAATCTCTTCTGAACCCTATCTAGTTTACTAATATCCTTCCTATAACTGGGCGACCAGAACTGGACACAGTATTCCAGAAGCAGCCTCACCAATGTCCTGTACAACCTCACCATGACTTCCCAACTCCTAAATTCCGAGTCTATAGATGACACAAAACTAGATGAACAGGCAAGTGGTGAGGATGACACATAGAGTCTGCAGAGTGAATATAGACTGGTTAAGTGAATGGACAAAAGTTTGGCAGATGGAATATAATGTGAGGTTATGCACTTTGTCATGAAGAATAGAGGAGCTAAAAATGATTTAAGTGATGAAAAACTGCACGGAAGAATTTGAGGGTCCTCATCGATGAATAGCAAAAAGCTAGCATCCAACTTCAGCGGGTAATAGGAAAGGCAAGTGGAATGTGGCCTTTGCTACAAAGGGAATAGAGCATAACAGTAGGGGCTTTTTGCTAAAATTGTACAAGGCAGTAGTCAGACCACAGCTGGGGTATTGTGAACCGTTTTGAGCCCTTTACCTAAGCAAAGATATACTGGCATTGGACGCAGTTCAGGGGACTTTCACTAGACTGTTACCAGGTATGGAAGGACAGTCTTATAAGGAGAGATTGAGGAGATTGGGCCTGTACTCATACTAGTATGGAAGAATGAGAGGTGACCTTATTGAAAGATTCTTAGGCGATTTGACAGGATAGTTGCAAAAAGGTCATCTATCTTTGTGGGAGAGTAGCAGACTAGAGGGCATATTGTCTAAATCAGGGGTTATCCATTTCAGACGGAGATGTGAGGGAATTTGTTATGTCTCAGTGGGTAGTGAATCTGTACAATTCTTTACCACAGAAGGCTGTTGAGGCTGGGATGTTAACTACATCCAAGGCTGAGAGAGACAGATCCTTAATCAATAAGTGAATCAAAGGTTATAGGGTAAAGGCAGGAAAGTGGAGTTAAGGTTTATCAGATCAGTCAAGAGGTGGAGTCGACCCAGTTACCTGAAAAACTTACATCTGCTTCTACTTCTTGTGGTCTTAGAAGTGATTTCTGAAATGACCCTGCAAATCTTCAGAATATATGTCAGATTCGCCCCTTCTCAAGGAGACTGAGGGATTGGTAATAAGTTCTTGCCTTGCACACCTGCCATGAATTAATCAAACAAAAGTAAATGTGAATATAGATAATGTGTGTGGGAGCTGAAGGGCTTAGTTCTCGCTGATGCAAAAAAAGCATGGAGACATTAGAGGACAGATATTAGGAACAGGAGGGTGAGAGACATCATTAGTGACAGAATATCACAAAGAAAAAGAATCATTGGAAAGTGTCAAATGGCAATGATCGTGACAGAACAGAGAGAGAAAAAGTGACATGATTTATCCGACAGCTGTAAGTCATTGTAAAGGGAGAACAAAAGGGAAGTCGGGATTCAGAGAGCGACATCTAATAAATATGGAACAGACGTTCATGTTTTGAAAGGCAAATACCCTTGGCAGGATGAGTGCTTCACTGCCAGTTACTGGGGGCATGGCCTGTGTGGCATACTGTGTTAAGAGGGTCACTTATACAGGCATTCCTCCGAGACCATAAGAACATAAGAAATAGGAATAGGCCATTTGGCCACGAGCCTACTCCACTATTCAATAGGATCGTGGCTGATTCAACACTCCTCCCATCCACTTTGCTGCATTTTCCCCATAACCTTTGATTCCCTGGCTGATCAAGAATCTATCTCAGCTTTAATCTGTGCCCCCCACAGCTCTCTGTGGCAAGGAATTCCAGAGATTCCCAACCCCCTGTAAGAAGAAATGTCTCCTCATCTTAAATTGTCACCCCTTTATTCTGAGATTATGCCCCTGTAGTTCTAGACTCTCCCATGAGGGGAAACATCCTCTCAGCATTTACCCTGTCAAGCCCCTCAATCTTATATGTTTCAATGAGATCACCTCTCATTCTTCTAGACGCCAGTGTGTAGAGTCCAAACCTGTTTAGTTGTTGCTCATAAGACAATCCCTCTATACATGCAATTATCCTCATGAAGTCTCTCTGAACCTGCTTCCAACTAAATGATATCTTTCCATAAATAAGGCAACCAAAACTGCTCACGTTACTACACACTCCAGAAGTAGCTGAGGCTCTGTTGACCCTTCATTGCAAAGCCTCCCTGACTGATGTGACTCCCATTTTCCGAAGGCGGACCCTGGAAGTTCAAACCACAAAAATTGAACATTGCACACCCAAGTTCAAGCTGAAACATTCTGCCAGCATGGGGTGATATTTAAAGTGTCGGGCATCCAGCTTGCAGGGAAGGTGATTTTGAAGAATTCCTGGTGCTGCGGGGTGTTAGGAGGTACCCAGTGGATGTGACAACGAATGCTGCTGTATAGAACATAGAACATAGAACATAGAACATTACAGCGCAGTACAGGCCCTTCGGCCCTCGATGTTGCGCCGACCTGTGAAACCAATCTGAAGCCCATCTAACCTAAACTATTCCATTATCATCCATATGTTTATCCAATGACCATTTAAATGCCCTTAAAGTGGGCGAGTCTACTATTTTTGCAGGCAGGGCATTCCACGCCCTTACTACTCTGAGTAAAGAACCTACCTCTGACATCTGTCCTATATCTATCACCCCTCAATTTAAAGCTATGTCCCCTCGTGCTAGCCATCACCATCCGAGGAAAAAGGCTCCCACTGTCCACCCTATCTAATCCTCTGATCATCTTGTATGTCTCTATCAAGTAACCTCTTAAAACCTTCTTCTCTCTAACGAAAACAGCCTCAAGACCCTATTCACAGGAAGGTCAGAAGATTTGGCCCCTGTCCAGGTGATTTCATTGAAATATTCCAGATTCTGAAGGGGCATGACAGGATTGACAGTGGGAAAGTTATTTCAACTGACTGGGGAATCTAGAGCACAAGGTAAACAGTCTCAATATAAGAGGGCAATCATTTAGGACTGAAATGAAGAGAAAGCTCTTCACTCAGAAGGTGTGAGTCTCTGGAAATCTTTTGTTTTTTTTAAATTTATCCACAGGACATGGACATCATTGGCTAGGCCAGTATTTATTATACATCCCTAATTACTCAGAGGGCAGTTGACAGTCAACCGCAATGCTGCAGGTCTGGAGTCACATGTAGGTCAGACCGGGTAGGAATGGCAGATTTTCTTCACTGAACGACATTAGTGAACCTGATGGGTTTTTCCCTCGACAATCAGCAACTGTTTCATGGTCATCATTGGACTGTAAATCTCAGTTTTTCTCTATATTGAATTCAATTCCACCATCTGCCATGACAGGATCTGAACCTGGGTGCCCAGAACATTACCTGGCTCTTGAGATTAATAGTCCAGTGATAACAACAAGCAACATGGTGGCTCAGTGGTTAGCAGGTCATACCTCACAGTATCAGGGACCCGGGTTTGAATCCAGCCTCAGGCGACTCTCTGCGAGGAGTTCGCAACATTCTCTCTGTGTCTGTGTGGGTTTCCACCCACAGTCCAAGGATGTGCAGGTTAGATGGATTGGCCATGCGAAATTGCCCACAGTATCCAGGGATGTGCAGGTAGGTGGATAAACTGTGGGAAATACGGACTACAGGGATAAGATAGGGAGGTGGGTCTGGGTGGGATGCTGTACGGAATGTCGGTGTGGACTCTATGGGCCGAATGATCTGCATCTACAATTGTAAGGATTCTGTGATACCACTAGGCCATTATCTCTCCCAGAGGTAATGGACCATTATTGGACAAATGTAAAGCTGAGACAGACAAATTTTTGGTCTCTCAGGGAATCAAGGGATGTGGGAAATGGCCTGGAAAGTATCCCAAAATCATCCACAAATCAGGATGAATGTTGGAGCGGATTTGATTGGCCCTGTACTCTTCCCCTTCAAATAAAAGCAAATACCATGGATGGTGGAAATTGGAAATATATATGGAAAGTGCTGGAGAAACTCAGCAGTGATCTGTGAGAGAGAAACAGAGTTAACATTTCTAGTCCAGTATGACATCTTTGGAATGGAACTAGAAAAGTCATACCAATGTTAACTGTTTCTCTCTTCTCAGGTGATGCAAGACCTGCTGAATTTCTCCAGAACTTTCTGTTTTTTGCTCGGTCTTCTCCTTCTCCCAGTTCTTCATTTCCTAAATTCTTCCCACAACCACATGGAATTATTTCTTCTAATCCACGCTACCAATCATTTAATCATTTTAAAACGCCACAATTCGATCATCCCTTAATCTCCTATACTCAGTGGAATACAAGTCTAGTCTATGTGGCCTTTCTTCATGATTTAATTCTTTTAGCCCCAGTGTCATAAGTCAGTGTCGTAAGGAACTTCACACAGCAAACCTTGAACAGGTAAGTGTCGATGTGTTGTGTATATCAGGGAACTGTGTGGCATTTCAGTGATGTTGTCAGAGTCTCAGTTTAAACAGCTTTCTGAAACCTCCGTGGGCTTCTCAGGGACTGCTGTAACTGCTGACTGGAGATCTGAATAGGGTTTTAAATGGACAAAAATCCAGAGTAACCGAATCCACATATGTTTTCAATCAGTTTGTGCCCACATTACACCCACATATTGATCATAACTGAACAAAAATAACGAGCTGATTATTGTTTCTCTTTCCAGATGCTGACTCAAGGCCTGATTCAGATTCTAGCCCCATTGTGTATGTTCCAGCAATTTTTGTTTTTATGTCAAATTTCCAGAATTAGAACTGATTGTTTTTAAGCTCCATGGCATGGTTCCTTGTCTACTGTAAAGCTTCCATTTAAATGAAGCGGGCGCTTTTCAGTCAGTTCAGCCAACATGTTTCAAGAGTCTCAGAGTGATATTTGAGATTGTTAGATTTTGATAGTCTCCGCTATTTAGCTGCTACAGCTTCAATCTTCCTCTTTATGTGGACTACACCATATTTCAAATAGGAAACTGAACTCAGACCTGGTCAGCCCTCTCAATTGGTGGCAAAAAATACTACATCAAAAAATAGGGCAAGGGAATTAATCCCAACATCCTAAATTTATCCTTCAATTAACATCACCCATACTGAATCTTTTATGATGATAATATTACTGTTTGTGGGATAATGTTCAGTGGAGATTGTTAATCCAGAGACTGAGATAATGTCTGGGGACCCAGGTTCAAATCCTGCCACGGCAGATGGTAGAACTTGAATTCAATAAATATCTGGATAAAAGAGTCTAATGATGGCCATGAATGCATTGCCCATTGTTGGAAAAACCCATCTGGCTCACTAATGCCCTTTAGGGAAGGAAACTGCCATCCTTACCTGGTCTGGCCTACATGTGACTCCAGACCCACAGCAATGTGGTTGACTCTGAACTCCCCTCTGAGCAATTAAGGATGGGCAATAAATGCTGCCCAGCCAGTGATGCCCTCATCCTGTGAATGAATCTAGGTTAAAAACAAAACTTCACTATTTACAAATTGCTTGTTGTATTTCCTACCCTACCATAGTAATTCAAGTAAAGGTAAAGTCTCCGTATTCCCACCAGATCAAAGGGTCGCTCTGTCATTAGAAGGAGATGACTAGTGGTGGTTTAATGTGAGGGTCACTATGCCCCAGATGAGGGAAGAGGTTGAGAAGAAAAGTCCTTCATGGTAATACCAGTTGGTGCACAGACTGAACCCTTGTAGTTGGCATTACACTGCATTGTAAACCCACCACCCAGTTGACTGAGCTAACCAACCTACTCTATGATTCATGCAGTCATTTGTTAGTAGTAAAATGATTTGGGACACATTGAGGGGATGCAATTATGTCTTTCTTTTATACAGCCTCTGGGAAGAGTCATCTCCCAAGCAGTAAAAAACTTCGTTAATGGGTATCAGGGGGCAAATCTCTCCAATGGCTGGAATCTACCCGTCACAATGGAAGATGGTCGTGGTTGTTGGAGGTCAGTCATCTCAGCTCCAGGACATCACTGCAGGAGTTCCTCAGGGTAGTGTACTCAGCCTAACTTTCTTCAGTTGCTTCATCAATGACCTTTCCCACATCATAAGGTCAGAATTGGGGATGTTCGCCAATGATTGCACAAAGTTCAGCAACGTTCATGACTCCTCAGATACTGAAGCAGTGCATGTCTAAGTGCAGCAAGACATGAATAGCGTCCAAATTTGGGTTGACAAGTGGCAAGTAACATTCACATGACAAAAATGCCAGGCAATGACCACATCTAACACAAGAAAATCTAAACATCACCCCTTGACATTTAATTCTCTTTTTACTCATTCACAGGATGTTAATGTCACTGGTAACGCTAGTATTTATTGTCCAGAGGGCTGTTGAGAGTCATCCACATTTTTGTGGGTCTGGAGTCATACCTAGTCCAGACTGGGTAAGCATGGTAGATTTCCTTTCCTAATGGACATTAGTAAATCAGATGGGTTTTTCCCAACAATTGGCAACAGCTACACGGTTGTCATTAAACTCTTAATCCTAAATTCAAATTCCACCATGGCAGGATTTGAACCTGGGTCCCCAGGACATTATCTGGGGTCTCTGAAATAATAGTCAAGTGACAATACCACTAGGCCAACACTTACTGTTGCTGTTATGATCACTGAATCCCCCACTATCAACATCCTGGGGGTGACCATTGACCAAGCCATAAACATACCACAGAAAGAAGAGCAGGTCAGAGGCTAGGAATACTGCAGCAAGTAACTCACCTCCTGACTCCACAAAGCCTGTTCACCATTCACAAGGCACAAATCAGGAATGTGATAAAATCCTCCCCACCTGCCTGAATGGGTTTAGCTCCAAAAACACTCAAGAAGATTGACACCATCCAGGAAAAAGCAGCTCATTTGATTGGAACAATGCTGCTTTCACCATCAACGTTCAGTGGCAGTTCAATGGCGTGCTACCTAAAAAATACACTGCCAAAATTCTCCAAGGCTCCTTCACCAGCACCTTCCAAACCAATGACTTACCAACTTGAAGGACAAGGGCAGGAGATACATGGAACACCGCCGCCTGTAAGTTTCCCCTGTAAGCCACTCACCATCTTGATTTGGAAATATATTGCCATTCTTTCGGTATAGCTGGGTCAAAACTCCAGAACTCTCTCCCAATGGCAATGTGGATGTAACAACTTCAAACAGGTTGCACCAATTCAGTATGGCAGCTCACCACCAACTTCCAGCCAGTGATGCCCACATCCTATGAGTGAATAAAAAAAAAAATTACAATAGCCACCTGGTGCATTGGAATCGGCTGTAGAGATTCTCATCAATGGCAGTCAGCGCTCATCGGAGGAACATGAATATTCATGGACTTTCTCCATATCAGTTTGCTCCCAGTGCCCTTTGAACGACTAACCAGCTTGCCGAGCCCTCCAAAGCCTGTCTTTTTTTTCTGGAGGTCAGTCACCGCTCCTCTAAGTATGACGGTCAAAGCTTCAAGTTTCAGTCCATAACCTGGGCTGCCATGCCGATGGTGTACTGAGGGAGTGCCACTCTATTACAGAAAGCATCCTGCAGCACCAATATTAATCCAAGGAGCCATCTGTTCTCTCAAGTAGACAATGGCAGATCCTGTGAAATCTCCACGACAGTGCTTATCCTTCAGCCAACACTTGCAATACAGATTAGTTGACCATTTGTCACATTGCTGTTTGTGAGGTCTTGCTATGTGGAGTCAATTGGTGTATTAGTCAACATCACAAGACACCACGTAAATGTGTGCCCCTTTCTTTCAAATAGAAGCAGAAATTGCTGGAAAAACTCAGCAGGTCTAGCAGCATCTATGGAGAGAGAGAAAAGTAGAGTCAAAGTTTTGAGTTCAAAATGACTCTTCTTTGGAAAATTTATTTCAAAACCAGCTTTGAATCAATTCCACAAATTACTTGATGTGAGAAATTCCATTTCTTCTTACTTTTTTTTAACAGGTATTTTAACTTACAAGGAGACCAATTTCAAGTTACAAGCCTTACTTGCAGTAAAATGCATTTTATTGAAGTATAATCAGAGTTTGATTGTTGTGGGTTGCATTCTGACTGATTCACTTTTCCTCCCAAAAAACAATTTGAGTAACAGAGCTCGTATCTGCCAGCAGCATTATGGATTGTCATGTCGTCTAGTTTTTATTTTGTCCGATGGGCCTGGGCTGCTGCCATAAATCCTCCTGTTGGCAGACAGTTTGACTTGCATTTATTTTTGTTCTGATATGGCATTGCACGTCCAAACTTTTTTTTTGATTTTGCAAAAGATCCCCTTTCTAATTGTTCCACTCGCTAGTTTCTGTATCTGAGGTTCTCTTCTGAGCCCCGTAATCTCACGATTCAGGAGATTTATCATTTGCTGCTTTAAATATTCCAGGGTTACTTTCAATAGCATTGAACATGTCAGATACTGTTTTTCCTTTTTATTTGCAAAAATTGAGGGGATGATTCATTTCACTGCCATCATGATTTAAAAATAAAATAATTTCGCAGGGAACGAGATACTGACAGGTCTGGCAAATTCGATAAAGAGGTCAAAGTCTCGGAATAGAGAGTGAGCCAGTCAGGGCTCGAGGTGTTAGGACTGATGAGAGGAAAATTCTCTTTACTCAATGGTTTTGAATCAGTGGAATTTCCAACACAGACAGCCATGGACACTCAGCCATTGAATGGTTCCAACCTGAGTTTGATAGGTATTTTTGCCTGTTAGGGGAATTGAAGAACATGGGAGCAGGAGCATATGAATTCAGAGCAGGAGTAGGCCACTCATCTCCTTTGAGTGTAAACCAATAAAATAGCTGATCCAAACACACCACCTTCCTGCCTACACCGCACTTGAGGCTGAAGATCATCTGTGATCTTATTGGATCATTAAGCAGGTCCAGGGAGCTTATGGACTTGCCTTGTTTACTTACAGTCTTAAGGAAGCAAAAATGCCAAAGCAGCTTAGTCAGCATCTGAAGCAGAGCAGCTCGGTGATAGCATGTTTCTGCTTCTCAACACTTGTCGCATATATTCCTGCAGACTACATCACATGACCTGCCCCTGTGGCCCTCCCATTGGCCATCCGACACTACGTTTTCCTGCCAGTTGGAACGTGACAAGGCTTATTGTGCAATTGGATGGTACTTGATTGTACGTTGAACATTTTTCTCCCTTCAACATTACTCGACCCCGGGGAAACACCCAGAGGGTGGTGGGGCTCTGGAAAGTACTGACTGGGAGGGTAATAGAGGTAGGAAACCTCGCAACCTTTAAAAACGTGGATGAGCTCTTGAAGTGGCATAACCTTCAAAACTATGGGCCACTTGCTGGAAAGTGGGACTGGATTAGAATAAAGCCTAGTTCTGGCGATATAGACGTAATGGGCCAAAGGGTCTGTTCTATAGTGAATGACTCTATGATTCATGTCTCACTGAATTTTAGTATCATAGAATCCCATTCTGATGAAATGTCATCAACTAAAACATTCAGTTATTGTCACCTGCCAAAGGGCTGGTTCATTCTTCCTTACAGAATTGTTGTGTGTGAAGCTGACCAGATGAACCCCAGGGATCTGAAGGAGATAGCTGAGGAGATTGTGGAGGCATTGTTGGTGATCTTTCAGGAATCATTGGAGTGAGGGAGGGTCCCAGAGGATTGGAAAATGGCTAATGTAACACCCCTGTTTAAGAAGGGAGGGAGGCAGAAGACAGGAAACTATAGGCTGCTTAGCCTGACCTCGGTCATTGACAAGATTTTAGAGACCATTATTAAGGATGAGATTACAGAGTACTTGGAAGTGCACGATCAAATAGGGCTAAGTCAGCATGGCTTTGTCAAGCAGAAGTAATGGCTGACAAATCCATTAGAATTCTTTGAGGAGGTATTGAGCAAATTAGACATGATCTATTTGGATTTCCAGAAGGTCTGTGACTAGGTGCCACATAGCAGACTACTAAATAAGACAAGAGCCCATGTTGTTAGAGGAAAGGTACTGGCATGGATAGAGGGTTGGATGACTGGCAGAAGGCAGAGAGTGGAGGGGTCTTTTTCAGGTTGGCAGCCGCTGATTAGTGAAGTTCCACAGGGTCAGTGTTGGCACCACAATTACTCACATCACACATTAACAATCTGGATGAAGGAACTGAGGGTATTGTTGCTAAATTTACAAATCACATGAAGATAGGTGGAGGGAAAGGTAGTGTGGTGGCAGAGAGACCACGGAAGGAATTGAATGTGTGGGCAAAGGAGCAGCAGATTGAACACAACACGGGCAAGTGTGATGTTATGTACTTTGGTAGGAAGAATAGAGGCCTGGACTATTTTCAGATAGGGAAAGGTTTCAGAAATCTGAAGCACAAAGGGACTTAGGAGTCCTAGTTCAGGACTGAGTGACAGTGAAGGACACTGTCTTAAAAAAAACCAAAAGATCTGCAGATGCTGTAAATCAGGAACAAAGACAAAGTTGCTGGAAAAGCTCAGCAGGTCTGGCAGCATCTGTGAAGGAGAAAACAGAGTTAATGTTTCGGGTCCGGTGACCCTTCCTCAGAGCTGTCTTGCTTGGAGCATAAATGGGTGCACCATGGTTACAGTTTTCACATTATAGATATAACATTTGAGCACTTTTTGAATATATTTGCATACACTTACAAATGAGTTGATGTGTGATTGTACATTCAGAAAGAATGGGCTCATTATGAAAAGTGCTCTTCTCAATGATACTGAAAGCAGCCTGCTGAAGTCCATCTCAATGTGGTGTCATCAGGAACAAGGCTGTAATCTGATTTGCGAGGCCATAGAGGGATTCTTCCATCTCGGGTTGACACATGATGATCTGTTTTATATTGCTCGAAACACTGCGATGCTCCTTCCTTCTTTCTTTGTCCCTCTTGACCCGACACTCCGTACACAGGGAGGTCAGTAGTTGCATGTCCAGAAGCTGAGCGCAAGTCAGTCACAGTGTCACGCAAAGGGTTACATGTAGACATTATAGAGCAGGAAGCTCCATATGCACTGGGGAACATTGTTGGTCTGCTGTCTCCTGTGGCCTCTCTTTGACAGCATTTACTTTCCACGTGGCTAAGGATATGCTTTATGTGGAAAGCACAGCTGTATGGAAGCTAGGGATGTTGCTCACTGAAGAAACTGAAGCAATTGCTGCTGCGCAGGTCCTTTCAAGGAGTTGTTGCCACTTCACAGTGGCCTCACCCTGGGCAACGTGTCCCATCTGCATGTATGGTGGTACATACAGTTGTATCAGAACGCATTGGATATAGAAGTCATAAGTCCGATTGCCAATTTCAGCATTCTGGGCGTGGTTTGAATACGGTCAGAATGGAGTATCTGGTATCTCAGTGACAGGCAGTGGCATTCATGTGAGGGGGCCAGATTGTGAAGGAAGTCTTATCCCCTTGTATTTGTAACATGCTGAGCTGCATGGTTGTGATGGTGAATATTGCAGCCATATTCATCTGCCATAGTCATGAAGATTTTCTGTCTTCAATCGACATACCTTACCATCCCAGTAATCAGTCTGGTGAACCTTCACTGAACTTCGTCTGTGGCAAGTATATCTTTTCTTAGGTAAGAAGACAAAAATTGCACATAATATTGCAGGTATGGTTTCCCCAAGGCCCGATACAGCTGCAGAAATACAGCTTTGCTCCTATAATCAGAACTTTTTGCAACAAAAGCCAACATAACATTTGCTTTCCTAATTGTTTACTTTCACTGCCTTTTGTACAGGACACCTAGGTTCCTACATACCTTGACCCTAACCCTATCAACGTTGTCCAATCCATCTCCTACTAAATAATACTCAGCCCTTCTGTTTTTCCTACCGAAGTGGAACAAAATCACACTTATCCAGAATGCACTATATCTGCCATGCTTTTACCCATTCACTCAATTTATTGAAATCATCTTAAAAGCTCCTTACATATTCCTCAACACCCTCAATCCCACCTAGCTTTGGTTATCTGCAAACTTGGCAATAATACATATGATTTTTTTTTTAATCCAGATCGCTGATATTTACTGTGAATAGCTGGGGCCAAAGCAATGATCCCTCAATACCCCACTAGTCGTTGCCTTCTACTCAGAACAAATGGAGATGAGATTAATACAAATTTATTCTTATCCATCTGGGGCTTTGTGACCCTCGACCTTTGAAAATAGGAATTAAATTTGACAAAAGAGGAGAGAATACAGAATGAGTGGTTGCCGATTGTCTTTCTGTAATACATGCACAATTTTCCTTTCCGGGTTTAACATTGCCCATCTCCTTCCCCCTTCAACATGTTCCTACTCTCCCTCTCTGGACACACCATTTGAAGTTGCCATCCTTATGCCCAGTCAGCAAGGAGGACTTGCGCTGAATCTCACTTGCCACTGAAATTGAACTGCTGCCTCTCACTTGAAAGGCAGAACAAGCTAGCTTCTAGCTATTTGGCCTCCTCCTGTTCTTTGTGTATTTTCTTTGTGAACAATCTGCCTGCTGGCCCATAATTAGGTTAACGTCTTAACATGAGCGGAGGATGCTACAATTTCATCGATATCTGGCTTGGTGATTGATACGTTCAATACTTTCTCAACAGGACTTGAAAAAGCCACAAACTGGTATTAAACTTAGACAAAACAAATGCCACAAATTTGCTGCCTCTGAGGGTAAACACCAAAGTCTGTCTTCGTTACAGTTAAATGGTAAGGAATCTTAATTCCATTCGATGTATTCTTGGCGATTTTTGTGTGTCTCCACTTCTGTGTAGAATAATAAAAGATTTGCTCCTGCTTTTAAATAAAGCTTTATGATACCTGAATAATTGTGCAACTGAATTTCTCTGAAACTGTTCTCTTAATATTAAATAATAAGATTTATTACGTTCACAGGTTTTGAATGGAAAAAGTCAGCTACAGTCTAAAAACTGAAGAAGAATCATCCAGAGATGTAAGAATTAAAATATGCATTATATATGTCAAAATACCAAAATTCTGATTTTCGTTAATAACCATTGTCTTTGAGATTTTAAATGTATTGCAATTTTTTGGATGGGCAACCAACTGGAGATAAAAATAAGTCAACTGAAACCACTCCAGCCCAAACACTTCTGTCGGTCACATAACTTCCTCTTTATGACCCTGATGACTGATCTGCTTTATCCTATGACCTTTATAGCCAGGGGAATGTGCAGTGGGACCTGGGTGTCCTTGAATACCAGTCGCTGAAAGTAACCATGCAGGTGCAGCAGGTGGTAAAGGAGGCAAATATTATGTTAGCCTTCATTGAGAGACAATTTGAGTAAAGGTGCAGGGATGTCTTGCTGCAACTGTACAGGTCATTGATGATACTACACTCAGAATATCATGTGCAGTTTTGGTCTCCTTATTTGGGGAAGGACGTTCATGCTACAGACGGAGTGCAGCAAACGTTTACCAGACTGAATGCCTGGAATGCAGGACTGGTGCATTAAGGAGAGACTGGATCGGTTAGGAAGATATTCACTGGAGTTTAGAAGAACGAGGATCTCATTGAAGTCTATAAAATTCTACCACGACTGGACAGAATAGATGCAGGAAGGATTTTCCCAATGGCAACGAAGTCCAGAACCAGGGGTCACAGACTAAGGGTCAAGGATAAACCATTTAGGATGGAGGAGAAATTTCTTCAACCAGAGAGTGGGGAGGCTGGGGAAATCATTATCACAGAAAGCAGTCAACGCCATATGATTTCAAGACAGAGTTGGAAGAGGAGGTGATAGCCCAGTGGTATTATTGCTGGACTGTTAATCCAGAGACCCAGAGCAGCATCTAGAGGAAAGGAGCAGTTAACATTTCAGGAATGACCCTTCCATTTTCCTGTTTCTCTATCTTGGATTCCAGCATCTGCACTTTTCTGCATCTAACTAAGGTTCTAGGGACCTGGGTTTGAAACCTGCCATGGCAGATGATGGAATTTGAATTCAATAATTTAAAAAATAATCTGGAATTAGGAGTCTAATGATGACCATGAATCCATTTTCGATTGTCGGGAAAAAAACGTCTGGTTCACTAATGTCCTTTAGGGAAGGAAACTGCCATCCTGACCTGGTCTGGCCTACATGTGACTCCAGACCCACAGCAATGTGGTTGATTCTTAACTGCCCTCTGGGCAGTTGGGGATGGGCAATAATGCTGCCTGGTCAATGATGCCCTCATCCTGTAAATGAATTTTTAAAAAGCACTTGGGGTTAAAGGGATCAAAGGATATGGGGGCAAAGGAGTAACAGGCTATTGAGTTGGATGATCAGCCATGGGTGGACAGTGGAAGCCTTTTTCCTCAGATGGTGATGGCTAGCACGAGGGGACATAGCTTTAAATTGAGGGGTGATAGATATAGGACAGATGTCAGAGGTAGGTTCTTTAGTCAGAGAGTAGTAAGGGCGTGGAATGCCCTGCCTGCAAAAGTAGTAGACTCGCCAACTTTAAGGGCATTTAAATGGTCATTGGATAAACATATGGATGATAATGGAATAGTTTAGGTTAGATGGGCTTCAGATTGGTTTCACAGGTCGGCGCAACATCGAGGGCCGAAGGGCCTGTACTGCGCTGTAATGTTCTATGTTCTATGTTCTATGATCATAATGAATGGCAGAGCGGGGTTGAAGGACTGAATGGTCTACTCCTGCTCCTATTTTCTATGTTTTGATGTTTCCCTTTGAGGAACAGTGACCATATGCCCCTCGATTCCCATTACATTTTTCTTGTTTCTGTCATCCTTCCTCTTCTTCTTGTTCTCATCACACAGATGCACACAGACAGTTCCACACAAGAGGCCCAGACTGGAGGCCAGCACAGTGATGTAGGACTCAACAAAGTTACAAAGATGGGGATTGGTGAAGCCAGGGAAGGATATGAGATTGAGTGGGAAAGCGTTCCACAAATGTGAGCCTGAATTAAGTCTTTGGCTGCTTGTGGTAGAAACATAGAAACATAGAAAATAGCTGCAGGAGTAGGCCATTCAGCCCCTCAAGACTGCACCGCCATTCAATACATTCATGGTTGATCATGCAGTCTCAGTATCCCATTCCCACCCTCTCTCCACCCTTGATCGCTTTAGCCGCAAGGGCCACATCCAGCCTCCTTTTGAATATATCTAATGAACTGGTCCCAACAGCTTCCTGTGGTATAGAATTCCACAGGTTCACAACTCTCTAAGTGAAGAAATTCTTCCTCATCTCAATCCTGAATGGTTTAGCCCTTATTCTTAGACAGGGACCCTTCTTTTGGACTTCCCCAACATCAGGAACATTCTTCCCCTATCTAGCCTGTCCAGTCCCAAAGGAATTTTATATGTTTTTATGAAATCCACCCTCACTGTTCTAAATTCCAGTGAGTTCAAGTCCAGTCGATGCAGTCTTTCTTCATATGTTAGTCCTGCCATCCTGGGAATCTGTCTGGTGAACCTTCGCTGGACTCCCTCTACAATAAGAATGTCCTTCCTCAGACTAGGAGTCCAAAACTGCACACAGTACTCAAGATGTGGCCTCACCAAGGCCCTGTATAACTGCAGCAAGACATCCTTACTCCGATGCTCAAATCCTCTCGCTATGAAGGCCAGCATGCCATTAGCTTTCCTCACTGCCTGCTGCACACACATGCCTACTTTCAGCGACTATTTTACCATGATACCCAGGTCTTGTTGCACCTCACCTTTTCCTAAACTGCCACCATTCAGATAATAACCTGCCTTCCTGTTTTTGCAGCCAAAGTGGATAATCTCACATTTATTCACATTCTTTTACATTTGCCAAGTATTTGTCCACTCGGCCAATCTGTCCAAGTCACTATGCAGCCTCTCAGCATCCTCCTCACAGCACACACTGCCACCCAGCTTAGTGTCATCTGCAAAATTTAGAGATATTGCATTCAGTTCCTTCATCCAAATCGTTAATGTATATTGTGAACAGCACTGAGGTCCCAGCACTGAACCCTGCGGCACCCCACATATCACTGCCTGTCACTCCGAAAAGGATCTGTTTATTCCAACTCTCGACTTCCTGTCTGCCAGCCAGTTCTCTACCCACATCAATACATTACCTCCGATACTATGAGATTTAATTTTTCTCACAACTCCCTCGTGTGGAACCTTGTTAAAAGTTTTTTGAACGTCCAGATACACAACATCTACTGATTCACCCTTGTCCACTCTACTGGTCATATCCTCAAAAAATTCCTGAAGATTTTTCAAGCATGATTTCCCTTTACTGATTCCGTGCTGACTAGAACTGACTCTGTCACCATTTTCCAAATGCTCAGTTATTACATCTTTAATAATTGACTCCAGCGTTTTCCCCACCACTGATGGCAGGCTAACCGGCCTATAATTCCCCATTTTCTCTCTTCCGCCTTTTTTAAAGAGTAGGGTTACATTAGCCAAATAGATAGATTCATTACATTTAAGGTAGGGGGCTTATAATCCAGCAATTTTGGCTATAAAGGTGAATTCCAAAAGCGCAAAGCATTATTTGGCTCTCCTGTTTCCAAGAATGGAAAGATTTAAGAGACTTTGTACCATCAAGGTTACTGCTTTTAGACGCTTATTATGGTTAATAGTAAACAGCGACCCTGTAAAAACCTTACTAGATTCAGAACAATAGATATCCAATCAATAGACAAGGGTGTCCACATATCTCTGCCGTGATGACATTTTACTTGAAAGTTCCCATTGTGTATTTGTAATGATTTCTCAGATCGTGAGAAAACAACGGCTTTCACTGTTCAGAACATCATTATAAAAAAAAAAGACAAGACTACACTGTGTCACTGGTATGTGTCATTAATTATGCAGACAACAACTTGCATTTAGGTAGTGTCTTGAACGTAGTAAGACACAGAAACATTACCAAATTGTATTTGACACAGAACCGCATAGGGGATATTAGGAAAGGTGACAAAAGGTTTGGTGCAAGAGGTAGGTTTTGAAGAGCATTTTACATAAAGAGGTAGAGGGGTGAAGGGATTTGAAGGGTGCTACAGAGATGAAGCCTTGGTAATGAAAAATTTAAGACAGAGATCAATTGGAATGCCACAGTATCTGTACTAGAGCTTCGATTACTTACTATCTATATTAATGAATTGGAAGAGGGGGGACAGAGTGTGATGTACCCAAATTTGCTGATGTTACTAAAATAAGTGGGAGGACATTTTAAGATGAAGACATAAGGAATCTGCAAGAGATAGATTGAATGAGTGGGTAAAAACCTGACAAATGGAGTTCAATGCAGTGAAGTGAGAAATCATGCACTTTGGTAGGATCAAAAGGCAGACTCTCATTTAAATTGACAGGGACAACAAGAAAAGTACATCTTCATAGAATCCCTACAATGTGGAAGCAGTCTATTCGGCCCATAGAGTCTACATTGACTCTCTGAAGAGCATCCCACGCAAACCCATCCCCTTACCCAATCCCTGTAATCCTGCATTTTCCATGGCTAATAAACCTAGTCTACACATCCCTGGACACTGTGGGGCTATTTCGCATGGCCAATCCACCTAACCTGCACATCTTTGGACTTTGGGAGGGAACCGAAGCACAACACAAACAGTTGCCTGGGGCTGGACTCAAACCCAGGTCCCGGGTGCTGTGAGGCAGCCGTGCTAACCACTGAGCCCCAGTACTGCCCTTGTGAATGAAAAGAAAAAGGCTAATGTGCAGGTGCAGAAAGTGGCTCAGAAAATAAATGGAATGTTGGCCTTTATTGCAAGGGGTTGGAGTTTAAAATAGGGAAGTCTTATTAGAACTGTGCAGAGTGTTGATGAGGCCGCACCTGGAGTACTGTGTACTGTTTAGGCCCCCATATTTAAAAAAGAATGTATTGGCATTGGAAAGAGATTCACTGGGATGAAGGGGTTGACTTATCAAGAACCACAAATAAGTTTAGCCCTTTGTTTCTTGCAGTTTAGAAGAATGAGGGGTGATTGCGTTGAAGAAGACAAGATTCTTAGGGGGCTTGACAGGGTAAATGTTGAGAAAATGTTTCCATTCAAAGGGGAATCTCAATCTAGGGAACAGAATTTAAAACTGGTATATGAAGGAATGTCTTCTCTCGGGAATGCCTGAAAATCTTGACCCTGAAGAGTTGTGAATGCAAGAAAATATTTAAAGAGGGTGCAGCTAGATTTTTGAAATATCAAGGGATTGAGGGCTGTGGTAAGCTGGCGTGAAAGATGGGTTGAGGCCTGCAGCAGATCAAACAGGATCTTATAGAATGCCAGAGTCGGCTTGAGGGCTGAATGGCCTGCACACACTTCTATTTCATACCTCCTTGTGAAAGCAGAGATACTAGTGGTACAGTAAATAAATCTGAGAATAAATGAGAGGGCAGAGTTGTAGCGGAGCAGAAGCGTTGGGGGGTTATAGTGCTGGAGGAATTTATATTGATAGGGAAGGCAGAGCGTTTGGAGAAATATGATATTAACATAATTTGCAAGTCATAAAATGTGTTGTGATTCATACAGGCTGTTCAAAATGTATGCTGAACGCAACACAGGAAATGTGAAGGCAATATGTTCTCCCCTTTTCCCTTCTGTGCTAACCTGGTATTGGATGTTGTTAATCCAATTCAATTTATTTTTAATTCAATACAGCACAGGAACAGGCCCTTCCACCCGCCAAGCCTGCACTGATTCCTATTCCTTATTTAGACCCACTACATATTGCCCATACATGGTTTCTATCCGTCTGTTCGCCTCCTGTTCATGTATCCATCAAAATAGACCTTAAACATTGCTAATGTGCCTGATTCCACTGGCAGTGTGTTCCAAACATCCACCACTCTCTGTGTGAAAGATTTTCCTCGCATTTCTCCCTTAAAATTTCTCGCTCTCACCTTGAACCTGTGCCCTCTTGTAGTCAACCTTTCCACTCTGGGAAAAAGCCTCTGACTATACACTCTTTCTACGTCTCTCATAATTTTGTTAGCCTCTATCAAGTCGCCCCTCAGCCTCTGTCTTTCCATGTGAAAACAATCCAAATTTATCCAACGTCTCCTCATAACTAAAACCCCCCAACCAGGTAACATCCTGGTAAACTTTCTCTGCACCCTCTCCAAAGCATCGATGTCCTTCTGATAGTATGGTGACCAGGACTACATGCAATATTCCAAACAGCTGGCCAACTTTTATCGTCGAAGCCCCAGTCGATGAAGGCAACCCTTCTTGACCATCTTATTTACCTGTGTTACCTTTTTCATGGATCTGTGGACCTGTATGCCCAGAACCGTCCGTTTGTCAATGCTCCTAAGGGTTCTGCCATCTATTGTATAATTTTCACCCGAATTTGATCTTCCAAAATGCATCACCTTGCATTTTTCTGGATTAAACTCCATATACCATCTCTGTGCTGAAATCTGCAATCTACTTTTTTTTCCTTTATTCACTCACGGGATGAGGGCATCGCTGGCTAGACTGCATTTATTGCCCATCCCTAATTGCCAGAGGGCAGTTGAGAGTCAACCACAGTGCTGTGGGTCTGGAGTCACATGTAGGCCAGACCAGGTAAGGATGGCAGTTTCCTTTCCTAAAGGACATTAATGAACCAGATGGGTTTTTCCTGACAATTGACAATAGACGATGGACGATGGACGATGGACGATGGATTCATGGTCATCATTAGATTCTTAATTCCAGATACCTTTTTTATTATTGAATTCAAATTCCACCATCTGTCATGGTCGGATTTGAACATGGGTCCCCAGAACGTTATCTGGGTCTCTGAATTAACAGTTCAGCGATTATACCACTAGGCCATTGCCTCCCCTTACATCCCAGTGTACCCTAATGCCTGGAAGAGTCCAGTGGAGATACACAGGGATGTATGACTGCAAAGGACTGTGCTTTGTGAACATCAATAATATCAACTGAAAGTGTATTGAAGCACCTCAGAGAAGAATATATGGTATAGAGAAAACTTTACTTCTATTGTACATGCTGTAATTTTCAATTTGAAATTATTGTCCTCAGGGCTGTATGCCTGACATGGAATTCGTATTGTACTTTTGAACAGCATTATAATTGTACTGAGACACTGAAAAGTGGAACATGCAGCAGGGAGATAAGTTTAAATTTTATTGTCCTTTCTGCAATTTTCAAGTCAAAACGTTCGGTAGTGTACTTTGACAAATTTAATGAATAAAATATATTGTCAGCTAATGGCCAAGTTAATATCCCGTATCAGGTTAAACACCATTTAAATTGTGATGACTAATCTGCTTCCCCATAGACAACAAACAACAAATCACAATCCAGCAAGGGCTCCATTCAACTAACTGCCAATCAGGTTATCAAGCTTCACAATAAGGCCATAATTCAAAATAATAGGATGAATAGGGATAAATCAATTTGAAACTGAAACTATGCCAAACTAATCCATTTTGATTTATAGAATTAAAGTAGTAACTGTAGATGAGGTCCACAAAGGCACAAGCATCTGAATGAACCTTAACAATTTATATCAAACAAAAGAACATACAGAGAACAGTGGTAGCGGGCATCTTGGCCGACGATGTAAGACCCAGGCACCTATTAGAATTTGTAGAATCATACAATCCCTGCAGAAAGGATGTACTGGCACTGGACGGGGTGCAGAGGAGTTGATTCTGTAGTTGAGAGGGTTGGTTTATGAGGAGAGTTTGAGTAGACTGGTTCTATACTCATTGGAATTTAGAAGAATGAGGGGGGATCTTACAGATTCCTATAAAATTACGAATGGAATAGATAAGATAGAAGCAGGGAGGTCATTTCCACTGGTGGGGAAAACTGGAACTGAGAGGCATAGCATGAGAATAAGGGGGAGCAGATTTAGGACTGAGTTGAAGAGGAACATCTTTACACAAAGGGTTGTGAATCTGTGGAATTCCTTGCCCAGTGAAGCAGTTGAGGCTACCTCGTTGAATGTTTTTAAGGCAAAGACAGATAGGTTTTTGAACAGCAAGTGAATCAAGGGTTATGGTGGAGTGGGTGGGTAAGTGGAGCTGAGTCGACAAAAAGACCCACAGGCCAGATACCTTCCTGCTCCTATTTCTTATGTTCTTATGCAGAAAGAAGCCATTCTACCTGTCAGGTCTGCATTAACCTTCCAAAGAACATTCCCCACCCCAGCCCAACCACCTACCCTAACCCTGTAATAACACATTGACCATGGCTAATCGACCTAAACTGCATGTCCATGGACATGCAGTTTAGGTATTTTGTATTATCTGACGTAACTATGACATTACTCCTATACTTACATTGTAATAAATTTCTTTTTGTTCGTTTGAATTTTGTGCTGTTGGAACGAGCAGTGAGTGAACATTGTAACTTTCAGCGGAGAGGCAGTTCCAAAGGGTTATTATATGCACGACCCAATGCTGCCATCACCCACTGTAGCACTAACATCTCAGATGCTGGCAGTTTCTAAGAAATTCTTGGGATCTACCTTGATGCTCTGTAGAGTACTTGATCATTGTTTGTCTGTCAGCCATATTTGCTTCATGCATTCTGAGGAAGGGTCACCAGACCTGAAACGCTAACTCTGTTTTCTCCTTCACAGATGCTGCCAGACCTGCTGAGCTTTTCCAGCAACTTTGTTTTTGTTGTTGTGTTTGCTTCATGCTAAGTTTGGGATGCTAAAATATAAATCATATCTATCTTTTCCAAATATGAACCTTTCTTGTCAGTAACCTTTGCATGTTTGTGTAAGTGCATTGCGTAAGTGTCAGAAAATAATTATTCGCTGTTGACTAAAGAAACCTGGCTAACTTGCTTCTAATACTTTTCAGATTGTACAAAATCTATACAATGGGTCATATCTACATAGGCCAGAAGTTAGGAATACTGCGGCGAGTAAATCACCTCCTGATTCCCCAAAGCCTGTCCACCATCTACAAGGCACAAGTCAGGAGTGTGATGGAATACTCCCCACTTGTCTGGATGAGTACAGCCCCAACAACAGTCAAGAAGCTTCACACCATCCAGGACACAGCAGCCCGATTGATTGACGCTACATCCACAAGCATTCACTCCCTCCACCACCGACGCTCAGTAGCAGCAGTGTGTACTATCTACAAGATGCACTCCAGGAATTCACCAAAGATCCTCAGGCAGCACCTTCCAAACCCATGACTATTTCCATCTAGAAGGACAAGAGCAGCAGATACATGGGAACACCACCCCCTCCAAGTTCCCCTCCAGGTCACTCACCATCCTGACTTGGAAATATATCGCCGTTCCTTCACTGTCACTGGGTCAAAATCCTGGAATTCCCTTCCTAATACCATTGTGGGTCAACCAACAGCAGGAGGGCTGCAGCAGTTCAAGAAGGCAGCTCACCACCACCTTCTCAAGGGCAACTAGGGATGGGCAAGAAATGCTGGCCAGCCAGCAATGCCCACATCCCACAAATGAATAGAAAAATAAATTATCATGCTTGTTAAATTTAGGATGTATTGTGACCAGTGGAGGACCGGGAGTTGAAAAGAAAGTAGACCTTCCAGCTTAGTTGGAACAACATATTCTGTAGCTAAAGCCAGAGGAACAGTGCAGTACTTTGCAGCAATTAAATGTATTAACCTACTGGGATTTTACCTACTTGAGATAGCCCTGTCCGATATTCCGATACTAATTCTCTCACTTGCTTTACCATTACAGCAACAGCAACAGCATTAGCACCAAAGCAAGAACAGTTAGCAATGGACAATGAATGCTGGCCTAACCAGTGATGCCCACATCCCATTAATAAATAAGGGGGGAGGTGATAGTCTAGTGGTATTACCGTGGGACTGTTAATCCAGAGACTCAGGTAACGTTCCGGGGACCTAGATTCAAATCCCGCTATGGCAGATGGTGGAATTTGACTCCAATAAAAACAATCTGGAGTTAAGAGTTTAATGATAACCATGAATCTGTTGTCAATTGTTGGGGAAAAAAACAATCTGGTTCACAAATGTCCATTAAGGAAGGAAAATACCATCCTTACCCAGTCTGGCCTGCATGTGACTTGAGATCCACAGCCATGTGGTCAACTCTTGCCTGCCCTCTGGGCAAATAGGGATGGGCAATAAATTTGGCCTGGCCAGTGATGCTGTCATCCTGTGAATGAATTAAAATAGAAGAAAGCACTAAATTATAAAAGGGAGCAGCGCAAAACATTGCCAAATCAAATCCAATAGTAATATCAAAACAAGCACCAATATCAACACTGAACTAACACTGGTGTCAATCCCATTAGTAATAGAGACACGAGCAACATTGCTAATGTTAGAAACAGCTAGACAAGGTGGAATTATACCTATTGACTGTCATGTTGCTATGCTGAGCTGTATGCAGAAACTCAAGTAAAGGGCCAAATTCAGAATTGCCAAGTTTGAGAGAATAAAAATGGACAGTTCAATGCTTTCCATTGTCAGCGAAATGTATATCCACAGCTGCTGGTCATTTGTCATTAAACTGTCTCAATGTCCATCTCCATAAAGGATTGTGCCAGGTTGGGGGAGAGATGTGGCAGCTCCAAATATGTGAAATGTATCCCAGAGTGCAGTGATAAATTTCCCCTGAAATGAGGCAACATCATTCTAGGCAAGTTCATTTTTAATTGCCTGTAGGCTGTAATTCTGAAGAACTGAGGGAAGCATGTAATAAGTTAAAGTTTTGATGCTCTGCGGGATATGACAGCATAGATTTTGTCAAAGTGAACTTATTTTTTATTTACTTGTGAGTTGTGGGCATCTTTGGTTGGCCAGCATTTCTTGCCCGACCCTAGTTGCCATTGAGAAGGTGGTGATGAGCTGCCTTCTTGAATCGCTGCAATCTACATGCTGTAGGTACACCCAAAATGCCATTAGGGAGGGAATTCCTGGATTTTGACTCAGCGACAGTGAAGGAACAGCTATATATTTCTAAGTTAGGATGGGGAGTGGCCTGGAGAGGAACTTATAGGAGGTGGTGTTCCTATGTATCTGCTGCCCTTGTCCTTCTAGGTGGAAGTGGTCATGGGTTTGGAAGATGCTGTCTAAGGATCTTCGGTGAATTTCTAGACTGCATCTTGTAGATGTACACACTGCTGTAACTGAGTGTCAGTCGTGGAGGGAGTGGATGCTTGTGGATGTAGAGCCAGTCAATGGACTGCTTTATCCTGGATGGTGTCAAGCTTCTTGAGTGTTGTTGGAGCTGCCCTCATCCAGGCAAGTGGGGAGTATTCCATCACACTCCTGACTTGTGCCTTGTAGATGGTGGACAGGCTTTGGGGAGTCAGGAGCTCAGTTACTCACTGAAGTATTCCAAGCCTCTGACCTGGTCTTGTAACTACTGTGTTTATGTGGTGAGTCCAGTTGAGTTACTGGTCAATGGTAACCCCAAGGATGTTAAAAGTGGGGCAGTTAGTGATGGTGATGCCATTGAAAGTCAAGAGGCAGTGGTTAGATTGTCTCTTATTGGAGATGGTCATTGCCTGCCCTTGTGTGGCACAATTGCCACATGTGTAATTTTTAGACCTGCATTAAGTAAATTGAATCGTAAAATCTCAACCTGTGCCGAAATCACATACTAAACAGTTTGCTGCTAACAGCTTGGGGCAGCAAGGTGGCTCAGTGGTTAGCACTACTACCTTACAGCACCAGGGATCTGGGTTCAATTCTACCCTTGGGTGACTGTGTGGAGTTTGCCTGTTCACTCTGAGTCTGTATGCAGGTACTCCAGTTTCCTCCCACAGTCCAAAAATGTGCAGGTTAGGTGGATTGGCTAAGGGGAATGCAGGAATGGTGTAGGGTGGTGGGTCAGTGTGCAATGACCTTCAGAGGGCTGGTGTGGACTCAATGGGCTGAATGGCCTGCTTTCACACTTTAGGGATTCTAACCAAATATCCCATCATCATATACCATTTCTAATCGATCTTGTAGAAGGGACCTGAAATATTCTGATCTCTCTCCACAGATGTTGCCAGACCTGCTGAGTTTTTCCAGCAATTTCTAATTCTGACCAGTTTGTCCTGGACTAGGGGGAGTCTAGAACACAGGAGTGCACAGGAAAAAGGGCTGACTGTATAGGACTTCACCAGGAGGGTTGTGAATTCTGAGAATACTCTAACGCAGTGTGTTGTGGACACCCCGTCGCTGAAGACATTAAAAGTTGGAACAGACTGAGTTTTTGTCTGTCAGGGAATCCAAGGATGGGGGAAGTGAGCAAGAAAGTTCAGTTGAAGCCCAAGATTCCATATTTGTAATGAATGGCAGAGTAGGCTCAACAGGCCATTTGTCCTCTTCTGCTGCTATTTCTTAGGTTCTTATGACCTTTGTTAAAAATCATAGAATCCCTACAGGCCATTCAGCCCATACCAACCCTCTGAAAAGCATCCCAGCCAGACCCACACCATCCCTGTCTTTCCCATGGCCAATCCACCAAAGCTGTGCATCTTTAGACCATGGGAGGAAACCCACACAGACACAGGGACAGGGACAATGTGCAAACTCCACACAGACAGTCACCCAAGGCTGGAATTGAACCTGGGTCCCTGGCACTGTGAGACAGCAGTGCTGGCCACTGAGCCACCATGCCAACCTTTGCTGGTTCAGATGCTTTCTCCAATTGTTTATTAAACCCATCAGCAGCATCACTTTGGGAAGAATGAGTGTCACATTAAGATATAATTATAATACAACTAAAAACAGAGTGCTTCCTCCCTTCTCGTACTCCACTCGACATCGGGAGTGGAGAGGGGGTCTGCACAACGGACTCTGGGGCCATCATTGCCGCTACCCCTCCGTTGCCAGGAGTACCACGCTGGTCCTACCAATCTGCCACCGATGCAACCAGCGCTCCCGTCGATCCGCAAGGAATATCGATTCGGGCCTACTGCACCAACGCAGCTGAAGCCCAACGTCCCAGTTCCGAGGCCGATCACAGATGCTGCCTTCTGCGCCAACCGCAGAGGCTAGCCCACTGTTGCCACCATCTTGAAAGCCAGTGCCGTCATCACTGCCTCGAATCCTGTGCTGGTCGGTCCACCAGTGTCTAAGCCGCCTCAGTCTGGTGCCATCTCTCGCCCCTCGGCCCACAGTTACTACTGTGGCAAGCTCTGTATGGGCATGCTCTCCTCTCACTTGGATTGGCCGCTTATTGGTCACCTCCACTCAGCAGAGATTCAACCAAAGCTAAGAGGGAGTTTAATCCTATGACCTCATAACAGGTCTAAAAACGTCTGGTTAAAAAAAAATAGAACATTGAACATTACATCGCAGTACAGGCCCTTCGGCCCTCGATGTTGCGCCAACCTGTGAAACCAATCTGAAGCCCATCTAACCTAAACTATTCCATTATCATCCATATGTTTATCCAATGACCATTTAAATGCCCTTAACGTTGACGAGTCTACTACTGTTGCAGGCAGGGCATTCCACGCCCTTACTACTCTCTGAGTAAAGAACCTCTGACATCTGTCCTATATCTATCACCCCTCAATTTAAAGCTATGTCCCCTCGTGCTAGCCATCACCATCCGAGGAAAAAGGCTCTCGCTGTCCATCCTATCTAATCCTCTGATCATCTTGAATGTCTCTATTAAGTCAGCTCTTAACCTTCTTCTCTCTAACGAAAACAGCCTCAGGTCCCTCAGCCTTTCCTCATAAGACCTTCTCTCCATACCAGGCAACATCCTGGTAAATCTCCTCTGCATCCTTTCCGATGCTTCCACATCTTTCCTATAATGCGGCGACCAGAACTGTACGCAATACTCAAAATGCGGCCGCACCAGTGTTTTGTACAGCTGCAACATGACCTCGTGGCTCCGAAACTCAATCCCTCTACCAATAAAACCTAACACACCGTA
>NC_063332.1:13315360-13347785 GCF_021869965.1 Rhincodon typus | reverse complement strand
AAGAACTCAATAAGGTTTGTGAGGCACGACCTACCCTTCACAAAACCGTGTTGACTATCCCTAATCAAATTATTCCTTTCTAGATGATTATAAATCCTATCTCTTATAATCCTTTCCAACACTTTACCCACAACCGAAGTAAGGCTCACTGGTCTATAATTACCAGGGTTGTCTCTACTCCCCTTCTTGAACAAGGGGACAACATTTGCTAGTCTCCAGTCTTCTGGCACTATTCCTGAAGACAATGACGACATAAAGATCAAAGCCAAAGGCTCTGCAATCTCCTCTCTAGCTTCCCAGAGAATCCTAGGATAAATCCCATCCGGCCCAGGGGACTTATCTATTTTCACACCTTCCAGAATTGCTAACACCTCCTCCTTATGAACCTCAATCCCGTCTAGTCTAATAGACCGTATCTCAGTATACTCCTCGACTACATTGTCTTTTTCCTGTGTGAATACTGACGAAAAATATTCATTTAGCGCCTCTCCTATCTCTTCGGACTCCACGCACAACTTCCCACTACTGTCCTTGACTGGCCCTAATCTTACTCTAGTCATTCTTTTATTCCTGACATACCTATAGAAAGCTTTCGGGTTTTCCTTGATCCGACCTGCTAAAGACTTTTCATGTCCCCTCCTGGCTCTTCTTAGCTCTCTCTTTAGGTCCTTCCTGGCTAACTTGTAACTCTCAAGCGCCCTCACTGAGCCTTCACGCCTCATCTCTACATAAGCCTCCTTCTTCCTCTTGACAAGAGATTCAACTTCTTTAGTAAACCATGGTTCCCTCGCTCAACCACTTCCTCCCTGCCTGACAGGTACATACTTATCAAGGACACGCAGTAGCTGTTCCTTGAACAAGCTCCACATTTCAATTGTGCCCAGCCCCTGCAGTTTCCTTCTCCATCCTATGCATCCTAAATCTTGCCTAATTGCCTCATAATTGCCTTTCCCCCAGCTATAACTCTTGCCCTGCGGTATATACCTATCCCTTTCCATCGCTAAAGTAAACGTAATCGAATTGTGGTCGCTATCACCAAAGTGCTCACCTACCTCCAAAACTAACACCTGGCCTGGTTCATTACCCAGTACCAAATCCAATGTGGCCTCGCCTCTTGTTGGCCTATCTCCATACTGTGTCAGGAAACCCTCCTGCACACATTGGACAAAAACTGACCCATTTAAAGTACTCGAACTATAGCGTTTCCAGTCAATATTTGGAAAGTTAAAGTCCCCCATAACAACTACCCTGTTACTTTCGCTCCTAACCAGAAACGTCTTTGCAATCCTTTCCTCTACATCTCTGGAACTTTTCGGAGGCCTATAGAAAACTCCCAACAGGGTGACCTCTCCTTTCCTGTTTCTAACCTCAGCCCATACTGTCCACCCTATCTAATCCCCTGATCATCTTGTATGTCTCTATTAAGTCACCTCTTAACCTTCTTCTCTCTACAATCCCTGTTCTCTGTTACAATCTGGAGGGTGAGACAAGTGACCAGAGCCGTAATGGCAAATCCTACAGTCCTATGAGTGTTTAGCAGCTGGCTAAAGTATGTGCAGTAAAGGTCCAAGAAAGGATGGCTCCCAGAGAGGAGACACAATGTGAGAGCTTGCTGGGTAGGGAACAACAGCGACACCGCTTGAAGCAAAGAGTAGATAGCTGACACTGTAGCAGCAAAGGTCAAACTGGAAGACCATTTTCAGCAAGGAACCAAATCATGGAGCCAAATGAGGGCGGCATGGTGGCATAGTGGTTAGCGCTGCTACCTCACAACACCAGGGACCTGGGTTTCATTCCACCCTCGGGCAACTGTCTGTATGGATTTTGCACATTCTCCCATGTCTGCGTATATTTCTGCTGGGTGCTCTGGTTTCCTCCCACAGTCCGAAGATGTGCAAGTTAGGTGGATTGGCCATGCTAAATTGCCCATAGTGTTCAGGATGTGTAGAATAGGTGTGCTAGCCATGGGAAATGCAGGGTTACAGGGAAAGGGTAGGGGGATGGGTCTGGGTGGGATGGTCTTCAGACGGTCAGTGTGGACTTGTTGGGCCGAATGGCCTGTTTCTACACTGTAGGGATTCTATGATTCTATTCTATGTGGCTGATTGATAAGGTGCCACAAGGAGACTGCCCTGAAGAAGGAACCAATCTAACCCAGTAACTCTTTCTAAGGCTTAAGCTCTTTCCTCATCAAGTTGTCGTGGAACTACTCAGGAGGTTTAGCGTATTTGTAGTTAGAACTGATAGCCTGAAATTCAAATACACTGAGCCCAGCCACATGGCTTACCACCTTTCCCTTTATTTATCTTTAACCCACTGTCTCACCTCCACTACTAACCATTTGTCTTGTCTGTCAGGTTTAAACGCCAGTTTGGGGGAAAGTGGGGAGTTTGGTGTAATAATCTGGGTAGTTAATTATGGAGTCATAGAGTCATACAGCTCAGAAACAGAGACTTCAATCCAACCCGTCCAGAGCATGTTCCCAAACTAAATTAGCCCCACCTGCCTGCACTTAGCCCACATCCCTTCAAATAAAAACCGAAAGAACAGAGGATACTGTAAATCAGGAACAAAAACAAAGTTGCTGGAAAAGCTCAGCAGGTCTGGCAACATCTGTGAAGGAGAAAACAGTTAACGTTTCGGGTTGGGTGACTCTTCCTCTGAACTCTGAACTCTGAACCTGTCATTCATCTTATCTATCCCCCTCATGATTTTATAAGCCTCAATAAGGTCACTCCTCAACCTCCTACACTCCAGTGAAAAAAAATCCCAGTCTTTTCAATCTATATTTATATCTCAAACCCTCCATTCCCAGCAATGTCCTGGTAAATCTTTTCTGAACCCTATCCAGTTTAATAATATCCTTCCAATAACAGAGTGACATGGTAGCTCAGTGGTTAGCACTGCTGTTGCACAGGGCCAGGGACCTGGGTTCAATCCCACCCTCGGGTGACTATCTGTGTGGAGTTTGTGTATTCTCCCTGTGTCTGCATGGGTTTCCTCCAGCAGGCTAGGTGGATTGGCTATGCTAAATTGTCCATAGTGTTTAAGGGTGGGTTATAGGGGATGGGTCTGGGTGGGATGCTCTGGGGGTCAGTGTGGACTTGTTGGGCTGAAGGGCCTGTTTCCACACCATAGGGCTTCTGTGAACTGCACACAGTATTCCAGGAAAGGCCTCACCAGTGTTCTGTACACCCTCAATATGATGTCCTAATTCTTATAGGCAATGAAAGCAAGCGTGCTAGTGGTTTTGAGCATTTTTATTAGTGCCATTCTTGGTATTTTGTAAAGTGCTTTTCATTAATAATAAATAGTTACCCCAGTTTTACATAAAACAAATAGTGTCAGAAGTCTGTGATATGTCTAGCTCAGGGCCAGTAAATTGAGGGATAGACCAATTGGGAAGAGTTATTGCGATGACTTCACAAAAATTTCATCACATGTTACAGACTTTTTATGTTTGTCCATATGGTTAATTCAGTGCCCATGACAGAGTATTGTAGCAGTGCCCCTGTTGAGTGGTCAAACAACAAGATAAAATCTCAGAGCGATTCTGCTTCAAACTGGTGCTTGCCGAATTTGACAACCGGAGAAACTGGAACTCAGAGTTAATCGACTGAATTACAATTGGCACTTTTATAAATTCAGAAACTCTCTAAACCTTGGTTGAAGTTGAGAGTTTCCACTTTGCATTTTTTTTTCCCCTTCACATGCTGCCAAAAGTTTAAACGATTTGGAAGAGTAACTCCCACCAGTCTGTCTGAGGACAGAAATTTAAGTCCATAGTGTCCTGAAGGAAGAAGATTAATGATCCCAGGGAAGAGACTGAAGTTAAATAATGGAAACAATTAAATGGAAAATGTCAGTGAATCTGTTGACAATGGGCACAATGCACACTTTTATCCCAAACAGAAAGAGAAAGAATGAAACAAAGTAATGTTAAATAACCATAGGATGCCATAATCTCAACAAGGGGAAGTTGTTAGTGTAGAATCAAACACTGGAGGAGGGTATACATTACAGTGGGTAAGATGACTGGACTGGAATGCAAGTAGGCAAGGATGCATATGAGAACACTCTAGGGAAAAGCTCATTAAACCCGTTGCTGGATCTCTGTGAACACAATCAGTGGAAACATTCAGACTCTGTCATGAAACACAAAGCTTTCCTGTTCCCAGTATGATCTCCCCCCGCCCTTGGCAGTGGCAGAGATAAAGTTTCAAAGGTACTAATTGCAGTCATTTCAAATGAACATTCTTCACGGTTGAATCTAGAAATGGGAACAGGTAAATTTGTGAATTGACAGCTCCAAACCTATCCTAGCAGACCTCCCACCAGGCAGCCACTAGTAGACAAAAGCTCTGCTGCCCATAACAGAGTACTGTTCACCCCTGATCTCACTGGCTCTATATTGGTTGCTAGTCTGAGAAGGTCCCAGTTTTAAAATTTTCAGTTAGGTTTTCAAATCTCACTATAGTATTGCTTCCCCTATCTCCATGACTTTCCAGATTCCTACAATTTTCCTTGGCATCTACAGTCTTCCCATTTATCTGCATTCCCTGACCTTATTTTGCCTCAAACAGTCATAGAGTCAGGTGACAGGGAGGCAATGGCCTGGTGGTATTATCATTGGACTGTTAATCAAGAGACACAGGTCCTGGAGACCCAGTTTTGGATCCTGTCATGGCAGATGGTGAAGTTTGAATTCAATACAGAAAAATCTAGAATTAAGGGTCTAATGATGACCATGAATCCATTGTTGATTGTTGGAAAAACCCATCTGGTTCACTAATGTCCTTTAGGGAAGGAAACTGCCATCCTTACCTGGTCTGGCTTACAGCAATGTGATTGACTCTTAGCTGTCATCTGGGCAATGAGAGATGGCAATGCTAGCCTAGGAAGATGTGCCAGGAGCTACCGGCAGGACTATTTGCGTGCCAAAAAGCATAAACAGCAAGTGATAGACAGAACTAAACGAACCCACAGCCAACTGATCATATCTAAGTTCTGAATAAAAATGAATTTTAAAAAAATTACAGAAGAGTCCCTTCAGCCCATCGAGTCTGCGCCATCTAACTAAACATTCCAGCACATGGCCCATAGACCCTTGAGTGATAAAGTGTTTTTTTAAAGGTTGCGAGGTCTCCAACCTCTAATACCCTCCCTGGCTGAACTTTCCAGACTTCCACCATCCTCTGAGTGAAAATAAAATCTTCAATCCCCTCTGCCTTTCACTTTAAAATTATGCCCCCTTGTTATTGACCCTTCAACTAAAGGGAACAACCAATTGCAATTCACTCTGTCCATGCCCCTCTTATAATTTCAAACAAGTCCAGTCTTGACCTGCTCTACTCAAGAGAAAATAGCCTGAGCTTATCCAACTTCCATTCACAGCTAGAATGTTCCAACCAGGCAACATCCTGGTGAATCTCCTCAGCACCCCCTCGAGTACAATCTCATCCATCCACTAGTGTAGGGATCAGAAATGCAAACAGTATTCCAGCTGTTGCCTAACCAAAGACTAGACCAGCTCCAACATAACTTACCCGGTCTAAGAACCAATGCCATGGCCAATAAAGCCAAGTATCCCAAATGCCTTCTTAACTACCCTACAACCCGTCCTGCCATCTTCAGGGATCTGTGGACAATCACTACAAGATCCCGCTGTTCCTCTGAGCTCCCTAGTGTCCTGCCATTCATTGAATATCTCTTGTCTTGTTACTTCTTACGAACTGCTTTACCAAGGAGAAGCGATGGTCTAATCGTATTATCGCGAGACCATCAATGTTCTGGGGACCCGGGTTTGAATCCTGCCACAGCAGATAGTGAAATTTGAATTCAACAAAGAACTAAAAAATTGGAATTAAGAATCTACTGATGACCATTAAACCATTGCTGACTGTCAGGGAAAAACCCATCTTGCTTACTAATGCCCTTTAGGGGTAGGTAATCTGCCATTCTCATCTGTCTGAACTACATATGAATTGAAACGCACAGAAATGTGGTTGACTCTCAGCTGCCCTCTGAAAAAGTCTAGGAAGTCACTCAGTTGAATCAATAGTTACAAAGTCTCAAGAAAGAATTGGAACTGGAAGGACCACCTGATATTAACCTAGGCACTGAAAAAGACAAGGGCAGAAACAGTCCTGTTGACTCTGCAAAGTCCTCCTCACTGACATCTGGGAGCGAGTGCCAAAATTGGGAGAGCTGTCTCACAGACTAGTCAAGGAATAGCTTGACATAGTCATACTCATGGAATCATACCAAACGCCACATCACCATTCCTGGATATGTCCTGTCCCACCGGTAGGACAGACCCAGCAGAGTGGGCGGCACAGTGGTATACAGTCAGGAGGCAGTTGCTCTGGGAGTCATCAACATTGACTCTGGATCCTAAGAAATCTCAAGGCTTCAGATTAAACATGGGCAAGTAAACCTCCTGCTGATTACCACATACTGTCCTCCCTCAGCTGATGAATCAGAATTTCTCCACGTTGAACAACATTTGGAGGAAGTACTGAAGATGGCAGGGGCAGTTTCTCTGGGTGAGGGATTTCAATGTCCACCACCAAGAGTGGCTCGGCAGCAGGACTACTGATCGAGCTGGTCGAGTCATAAAGGATATAGCTGTTAGACTGGGTCTGCGGCAGGTGGTGAGGGAACCAACAAGAGCGAAAAACATACTTGACCTCATCCTTACCATCTGCCAGCTGCAGTTGCATCTGTCCATGACAGTATCAGTAAGAGTGACCATCGCACAGTCCTTGTGGAGACAAAGTCGTACCTTCACATTGAAAATAACCTCCATCGTGTTGTGTGACACTATCACCGTGCTAAATGGGACAGACTTTGAACAGATCTAGCAACTCAGGACTGGCCATCCATGAGGCGCTGTGGGCCATCAACAGCAGCAGAATTGTATTCCAGCACAATCTGTAACCTCATGGCCCAGCATATCCCCACTCAACCATTACCATCAAACCAGGGGATCAACCCTGGTTCAATGGAGAGTGCAGTAAGGCATGCCAGGAACAGCACCAGACATACTTGAAGATGAGGTGTCAACCTGGTGGGGCTACCCAAAAGGACTGCTTGCATGCCAAACAGCGAAAGCAGCAAGTGATAGACAGAGCTAAGTGATCCCACAACCAATGGATCAGATCTAAGCTCTGCAGCCCTGCTACATCCAGTTGTGAATGATGGTGGATGATTGAACAACTCACTGGAGGAGGAAGCTCCACAAATATCCCCATCCTCAATGATGGAAGAGCCCAGCACATCAGTGCAAAAGATAAGGCTGAAGTATTCGCAGCAATCTTCAGCCAGAAGTGCCAAGTGGATGAACATCGTGGCCTCTTCCAGTGGTCCCCAGCATTACAGATATCAGTCTTCAGCAATTTGATTCACTCCACGTGATATCAAGAAACGGTTGGAGACACTGGACACTGAAAAGGCTATGGGCCCTGACAGCATTCCGGCAATAGTACTGAAGACTTGTACTCCAAAATTTGCCGCTTTCCTAGCTAAGCTTTTCCAGTACAGTTAGAACATTGGCATCTATCAGGCAATGTGGAAAATTGCCCAAGTATGTCCTGTACATAAATTGCAGGACAAATCCAACCCGGTCAATTACCATCCTATTAGTCTACTCTCAATCATCAGTAAAGCGATGGAAGGTGTCATTAATAGTGCTATCAAGCAGCACCTGATCAGCAATAACCTGCTCAGTGACACCCAGTTTGGGCTTCACCAGGGCCACTCAGCTCCTGATCTCATCACAGCCTTGGTTCAAATGTGGATAAAAGAGCTGAATTCCAGAGGTGAGGTGAGAGTGACAGCCCTTGACTTCAAGGCCACATTCGACTTGAGTGTGGCATCAAGGAGCCCTGGCAAAACTGGAATCAATGGGTATCAGGTGCAAACTCTCCACTGGTTATAGTCATACCTGGCATATAGAAAGATGGTTGTGGTTGTTCGAGGTTAGTCATCTCAGCTTCAGGACATCTCTGCAGGAGTTCCTCAGGGTAGCGTCCTTGGCCCAACCATCTTCAGCTGCTTCATCAACAACCTTCCCTCCATAAGGCTCGAACTGGGAATGTTTGCTGATGATTGCATTATGTTTGGCACCATTCGGGACTCATCAGATACTGAAGGAGTGCATGTTCACATGCAACAAGATCTGGACGATATCCAGGCTTGGGCTGACAAGACGCAATTAACATTCGGGCCACACAGATGAAATGACCATCTCCAACATCAGACAATCTAATCACTGTCCTTTGACATTCAATGGTGTTACCATCACTGAAACCCCCACTATCAACATCCTGGGGGTTATCATTGACCAAAAACTCAACTGGACTCACCACATAAACACAGTGGATACGAGAGCAGGCCAGAAGCTGGGAATACTGCGGCAAGTAACTCACCTCCTGACTCCTCAAACCCTGTCCACCAGCTACAAGGCACAAGTCAGGAGTGTGATGGAATACTCCCCACTTGCCTGGATGAGTGCAGCTCCAACAACACTCAAGAAGCTTGACACCATCCAGGACAAAGCAGCCCCCACTTGATTGGCATCACATCTGCCAAAGATTGCAGCCGTTCAAGACAGTGGCTCACCATCATTATCATCATGATCACCGCCATTTTCTCAAGGTCAGTTAGAGGTAGGCAATAAAATAAATGCTTAGCCAACAATGCCCACATCCTGTGATAGAGTCAGAAAAACTTGACCATATTTGGCTGACTTACTAATCCAGAGCTGCAGCTAATGCTTTAGAAATATGAGTTTAAATCTCACCATGTCAGCTAGTGAAATTTAAACTTAATTAATGAAAGTCTGTAATTCAAAACTCATCTAAGCACTGGTGACCAATTTCCTATTATTGACTGAAATAAAAACCTATTGGTTCACTAATATCCATTAAGCAAGGGAATCTACCATTCTTACCCAATTTCACCTGCACATGACTCCAGACCCACTGCAATGGAATTAACTGACTGTTGAAATTGCACAATAAGCCTCTCTCAGCCACAACAGATGGGCAACAAATGCTGACTTTGCCAGTGATAACATCATTCATTGAAAGAATTAATAAAATAACTGCTTACCCAACACAAGGCATAAGTTCTGACAACAGACCACTGACCTGAAACATTGTCTCTCTCTGCTCAGAAGCTGGTAGGCATGATCTGCATGTCCATCTGCATGATCTGTCTGCTTTTATAACCTTAAACTTCCTTTCCTCGTTTAAGACATTCCTTAAAACCTGTCTCCTTGATCAAGCTATCTTTTTGCCTGGCTTGGTGTCAAATTTTATTTAGAGTCATAGAGTCATAGAGTAATACAGCATGGAAACAGGCCCTTTGACCCAAACTGGTCCATGCTGACCATTGTGCCCACTCACCTAGTTCCAATTGCCCCCGTTTGGCCCACATCCCTCTAAACCCTTACCATCCATGTGCCTGTCCAAACATTTTTTAAATGCTGCTATTGTACCACTTTCTCTGGCAGGCCATTCCATATATGCACCACTCTCTGTGTGAAGATGTTGCCCCTCGGGTCCTTCTTAAAGCTTTCCCTTCTCACCTTAAACTTCTGCTTCTAGTTGTCAATTCCCCATCCCTGAGAAAAAGGCTATATGTATTCTTCCTGTCTATGCCCCTCATGACTTTATACACAAATAACTTTTAATACATTTAATAACGTGAAGTTCTTGGGATAGTTGATTACAATAAAGATGGCATATTTGTTGTTGATATGGCCTCCTTTCAAGCACTTTATTCTTCATGGACAATAAATGGTTTGAGTCTTCAATCAGGTTACCATAATCTAACACCCCACCTTCAACTACCTGCTCCCACTGTCCCGTCATTAGTCACCTGGTACACCAATCATCATGGTGTCCCGCCTCCCCAGACAATTTTAAAACTGAATTTCCTGATTGGGTGATCTTTGAGTGTTAGTCTAACATTTTCACAGTCTTCTGGCCAACCATTAATTTTCACAGCATTGGAACACCTTTTCCTTCATTTCTTTTTTGACTCACTCGTGGGACACAAGCTTTGCTGGCTGGCCAGCATTTATTGCCTGTCCATAGTTGCCCTTGAGAAAGTGATGGTGAGCTCCGTTCTTGAAGCAATGCAGCCCATGTAGGTTCTCCCACAATTCTCTAAGGGAAGGAATTCTGGGACCTTGACCCAGCAACAGAAAAGGAATGGCAGTATATTTCCATGTCTGGATGGTGATTGTGGGGAGGTTGGACACTATTTGACACCATTCTTAACTTCTTTAGTTAACTATGAATGATTCATCCTTCTCATGGTGGCTTTATTTCTCAATCGGGTATATTTTTGTTAACCTCTGTGAAGTCTCAATTTAAATGCCTGCCACCTCTTATCTATTATCTTACCACTTAACATATCCTCCCATTCTATTTTATTCAACTCTGTCCTCATACGTTTGCCATTGTTCTTATTTAAGATTCAAAGTTTGGGATGAAGCCTCTCAGTCCATACCAGTGTGCCTTAACACGTGTACCTATCAAACAGCAAAAGCTGAGGAATCTAGTGCACAATGATAAGCCGTGGTTAATGTCACCTGAGACCAATAATTGGAATCACTGTGAACATCAGACACCACATGCTGTGCCCTGGAATTATGCCAATGCTAAACATCAACCCTGAGAAATCGGATAGACTTTTTAAAATTAAACTTTGAAGTAATACAGCGCCTGGACTCATTTAATATTGAACAACAAAGATCCCTATTCAAATGCCAACTTCTCATCCATTTATTCAGAGCAGAATAAAGCCTTAAAATAGTCAACTCCTTAACAGCTGCCTTTCTTAGAATGACAAGCCAATTCCCACAGCCCTCATTCCATATATTTTATACGCAAGGTCAGTCCTATTAGCCTCATCTCCAACCCCTTTCTTCGCCACATCACACACATCATGTTAGAAATAGATCAGGATTGGTAGTCCCTCAATTTATAAATATACAATTGAACACGGGAGATTCCATACTCTCAAGCCTTAAGTATTCTTAACACTCTATGAGATTTTTCAAGAATCGCTTAATGAACTATATGCAATGTACAGAGACCGTGGTGAGGATTTCCTGTCATTCATAGAACCCCTACAGTGCAGGAGCAGGCCATTCAGCCCATACCACCCTCACAAACAGCATGCTCCCCAGACCTACACTGTCGCTATAGCTTTGCATTTCCTATGGTTAATGCACCTAGCCTGCACACTCTGGGCAATTTAGTATGGCCAATACACATGATCTGCACATTTGTGGACTGAGGGAGGAAACTCATGCAGACACAGGGCAAATGTGCAAATTCCACACAGACAGTTGCCCGAGGTTGGAATTGAATCCAGTTTCCTGGTGCTGTGAGGCAGCAGTGCTAACCACTGAGCCACAATGCCACCCTATTCTGTTCATCCAATAGAAAGTGAGTGCATACTATTTGCACAGACCACAAGCTGTCAAAACTAATGTATCTGATGACATTTTCAGTCAGCCAAACTCTCACTTTACCAAAAGTCCTGTCGTGTTGTACTCACTCTGGTACTTTGTTTTCATACAATAAACAGGAGTCACAATTCTCCGTTCAATGATGGGAGCCCATTCTTCACGTTTATCTTCGTTGGCTTTTCACTGAGCTGTCATCCCAAACTTTGAATCTTAAATAAGAACAATGGCAAACGTATGAGGACAGAGTTGAATAAAATAGAATGGGAGGATATGTTAAATGGTAAGAGAGTAGATAAGAGGTGGCAGGCATTTAAATTGAGACTTCACAGAGGTTAACAAAAATATACCCGATTGAGAAATAAAGCCACCATGAGAAGGATGAATCATTCATAGTTAACTGAGTCACAACACTGAGCCCAACAATCCAGGCTGGCACACAGCACAGTACCATGGGAGTGCTGCAGTGACAACGCTGCGATCTCCTGGGTGAGATTTTAAACCGAAAACCCATTTGTCCTCTCTTGTGGGCATTAAAAATTTTCTCAATGAAGAACTGTGAGCTCACTCCTGTTCTAGTTAAAACCTATCCCTCAATCAACATCAGCAAAACCAACTGGTGCTGCAAAAAGACACATTTATCTAAGATTTTCATCTGTACTCATCAGGACAATTTGCAACAAGACCACTTTAAGGGGAAAACCATCATTTATGCTGAGAGTGCCTATTGGTTGGCAAATGGACTATAATTTGTACGGATGTTGCCATGGAAAATATATTGATCAGTTATGATTGACAGGTAACTGTGAAGCATTATTTAAATTTTAAACCACTCAGGTTGACTCTGATTGGTCAGAGCATTGCCCTGAGAAATGGATCAGCAATTGGCTGTCATCTATTTTGTTAAACTGAATCAGTCACATTGTATTTACATGCTCTTTCTGTTTACAAACAACAAGGGCCCATGCGTTAATATAAGTACTTTTATTATACCTAAGTATGCCACACGATGTGCCTGCCTGACAATCTTAAAATTAGAGGTCAGTAGCTTTAGACAGAAAAAGCATGTCAAACTTCCTCAGAATCTTATATGTTTCAATGAGATCCTCTCTCATTCATCCAAACTCCAATGAACAAAGATCCAACTTCCTCAATTGTTTTGCATAAAACAAGCACTTCATCCCATCTTCTTTGAACACCTTCCAATCCATTAAGTTGTTGCTTACGTTTGGAGACCATAATTTTACTTAGGGCCATGATGTAGCGGTGCCAGTGTTGGACTGGGGTGGACAAGGTCAAAAATCACACAACACCGGATTACAGTCCAGCAGGTTTATTTGAAGGCACTACCTTTCGGAGTCTCGCTCCTTCTTCGGATGTCAGTGAAGGAGTGAGACTCCAAAAGCTTATGTCTTCAAATAAACCTTTTGGACTATAACCTGGTGTCATGTGATTTTTGACTTTACTTAGTGCCAAACGTTGGTAACCACGGCAGGTAGCTTGAGTCAGAAAACCTCTTAATTCCATACATCCGCCTCTGTAAGAAATGTTCAAGTATTTTTTCTGGTGATGGTGCAGTTGTGAGATGGAGTCCCACCCAATAACCCCAATGCAGTCATCCCAGAAGGGCTGGTTAGAAGGCCTGCACAGTTCTCTGCTACTATGTCCCTGTGTCAGACATCTTAGGCTCTCTAAGTTTCACCATTCACCTCCCTTCAATCCTCCCACCATTCCCACTCCACCCCACGACCCACCCACACTCCCCATGGTTCCCTCTCCAAACAACCCACACAGCCTTTTAAAACATCTCTGCTAATTCAATGGCAATGCATAGCCTCAAACCAAACCCATGATGCCTTATGCGGTTCAAACCAAATCAATCCCAACTCATGCTTCACCCCCATCTCCCCAACTACCCTTTAATGGATCTTCATACAGCTCATGCCAATTCAAAATCAATCAATGCCCTTTCCACATTTGCACTAAGTACAGAACCAATGATCCAGATAATAACAATGGCATGTCTGGAACTATGAAATGTGGGAAAAAAACATTTACTCACAAATCATCTCTTGAGCATCCAGTGAATTTCGATCCTGGATGAACCCCCCCCCTGTTGTTATGTTCCCAGCATTTTTTATAATTCACTCATGGAATATGGGCATTGCTGGCTGAGCCAGCATTTATTGCCTGTCCCTAGATGCCCTTGAGAAGTTGGAGGTGAGTTGCCTGCTCAAACTGCTACAGTCCATGTGCTGTAGGCAGACCCACAATGCCATTAGGGAGGGAATTTCAGAATTTTGATCCTGGAACGGCGATATATTTCCAAGTCAGGATAATGAGTGTCTTGGACAGGAACGTGCAGGTGGTGATATTCCCATTATCTGCCGCCCTTGTCCATCTGGATGGAAATGTTCGTGGGATTGGAAGGTGCTGTTTAAGGATCTGTGGTGAATTTCCACAGTTTATTCCACAGCCACTGAACCACAGTAGTGGAGGGAGGGGACGTTTGTGGATGTGATGCTAAAATAGCGGGCTGCTTTGTATTGGGTGGTGTCAAGCTTCTTAATGTTGTTGGAACTGCACCCATCCAGACTAATGGGGAGTAAATTGCTTCATATATTTAACCTCAACCAGGACTCCCATGAATTGCCAACAAAAGCTTTTCAAGCTATGGGCTTTTCCTCCTGAACAGAAAAAAAACAAATCCCATTTCTTCCAACTGAAAGCAAGCTAGTGTGCTTCAGTGTTTACTCTGGCCACTTGTAAAAGCAAATTCCCATTATCACCCAAGAGCTTTCTCTCTCATGCTGGTTTTAAAAAAAGACATGGATCGAGAAACACTAAAAAGTTAATCATTAAACCCCTACATGTTCACAGACCAAAACCCAGATACCACTAATTCAAAATCTGATCTCCAAAATAAGTGATAACCTATGTTACTTACACAGTTTATATCACACACAGCTGTTAGATCTTTAAAACATTTGGTTAGCTATGACTCACCCTTTATAAGTCCATACTGCAATCTCAGTTCACATTTGTCCAAATGTTCAGTAACTCTGTCCTAAATAATACATCACAGTAACTTCCCCACAACAGAGATTAAACTAATAAGCCTGTTTCTGAACTCATCCCTCAGAGCCTTTACACATGACGGAGGGATATTGACAAATTTCCAATCCAAGGATATAATTCATGAATTAAGAGCATTTAGCATCCCCTATCCACTGGCATACATGTGCCAGAACCTAAAGGGGGAGGCATTCATGAGTGAATTTGTCAGGGTCAGTGTCTTTGATTTATTCCATAGACTGAGAGTGGGTCTAGAGCCCGCCATTACTACTGATACTTTATTAAATGCTCTTATATAGCCTGTGGTCATCCAGGCCGCCTTGAGGAATTGTCACTGCTATTCACTTATCAGTAGCGCACAAATGCATGAAGCAAGTGTCAGGCTTCTGGTTTTATTAAAGCAAAGATTATTTTCTCTTTCTCCGTTGACAGACAGCGGTAGCTTAATTGACAGGATGATGGCAGCAATCTTGAAGGTCTGAGCAATTGTACATTGCACCCGAGTAGCTGTGTACAGTCCCATGACGAGCAGACACCATCTCAACTCTATCAAGTGAGTGACTTGTTTGTAGCCAGCAGCAGCACATCAAAACTAATTTCCCAGCTCCTTGTGGCGTGCCACAATGTTTTTTGGGTTAAAGCGGTCAATTTAGCCTGCAATTTTCCACTACAAACAGAAGCATTAAACCATCAGGAAAGGTATTGGCCATTCAGCTATTTAACACTTCTTCATTATCCCAATTGATTTTGGCTCACCCTCACTGGCACCCAAGGCCTCCAGCTTTGCACCATGTCCTTCAGCACCTGTACATTAGAAAAGTCTCATTATTGAAAACCCTAACTAACAGCAGCAAGATTGATGTTGTGGTTAACACACATGATACTAGGAAGGCACACTTTCATGTTTCATGAACAACCCATTCCATTTGAGTCCTCCTCAAGGTTTAAAGGTCTGGAATGAGCCCTGAAAGCTCTCGTTCTTATTCCCATTTGGAATCGTGCCCAATCAGAAAATGGAAGCTTTATCAGCAAGGTTTACACTCCCTGAGGTTGAGCAAAGTGTGATTGATTCTGAGGCAGAACCGGCACAACACAGTAATCCAACAATCTCAAAGATTTTCTAACTTTATTGATCAAGGCAGTGTGTAGAAAAGCTGCTTTCTTTCTGCCTGTGTAGCTTCTTAACCACATTCAGGAGCCTTACACAAGAGGATAGTACACTAGACACATAGGAATGCTAGGGCTACACACAGCAACTTTTCATTTGACACGTGCCTTCAATATGTCAATACTGTGCTTTGTTATTTACGCTAGTAAATGGATAGATCTCATTTTCCAGTGTTTGGCTGTTTTCACACAGTTGTCATCAGCTGTGGCTGCAATGGATAATTTCAATCATCGTAGACGTTCCCCAGAGGAAGGGCTCCCAAGAAATGTACATTTGTCCTATTCCCCTTTGTTGATAGTAGCCTTGTCATTGCTGTATAATCTCAATAATCAATCCAAGATCTTCTGCTCTGTTGATACAGTAATGTCCAATGTCTTGATGTGTCTGATGTTACAATGAGCTGCTAATTAGCTTGCCTTTATGGTGGCATTAACAGTAACTGAAGGGCATAAATTTAAGTTAATTGGCCAACGAAGAAACCCCAGAGGTGAGGAAAATTTCATTTACTCAGCAAGTTGTTATGGTCTGTAAGAGTGGTGGAATTAGATTTAATCGGAGCTTTCAGAAGAACACAAGAAACAAGCTTTAAAAGGAAGCATTTATAGAGATACGTGGGATGGGAAGAGAAGCAGCCTAATTAAATGGCTCCTCCAAATTGATACCATGGGCACACTGGACCAATGGCCTCCTCTGGGCTATACGATAGCATCATTAAAATCTCACAGTCATTCTTTGACTTATAGATCTGTGATTAATTTCTTATTGATGCTACATATGAGTTCAGTCCCCAGAGTTGTGTATTTAATGCCCCTAATCAAACCATTCACCATCTCTCCATCTCCTAGTCACAATGTAAACAGTTTGAGGGGCTCTTGTGGTGCAGTGGCAGTGTCCTTACCTCTGAGCCAGGAGGCCCGAGTTCAACTCCCACCTGCTCCTGGGGTAATAGCACCTCTGAACAGATTAGTTGGAAAATATCTGAAAACTCAGCTAGCTCTTACCAGCAGGTTTAAAATTCCAAACACTGTAAGACGTCCAGGAGGAACCATGGATTTAGCTATCTGCCTTTATGAAGTGCATGATGATGAACCAATTTCAGAACACATAAGGGAAAACAAATAAAAAAGGTAGTTAACCAGCAGGCAAATAACCCACCCCATAAGACCTCTCCTCTGAATTCTGATCTGAATAAGATATTGAGGTCATGATCAAAAATATCCACAGATGTGTCTGGCTTCACATCATTAATTTTTTCAAACAGCTCCTGGAGAACGGAAGGCCCTGTGAGAATTCTGATTGGAAATCCAATCCCGTCCTTCTCTACAACATTCGAACGCAGCTCAAAGTGTTGTTATGAATTACTTTCCAACACAGTACTCAATTAAGCTCGGAAGCTGCCTCCAGATCTCAGCAGCCAGTCTCACAAGAGAGTCATTACTTCCTACAGCAGAGCTAAACAAATTCCCCAGCAACCCACCGTAACCCAGCACACCTGCTTACCTTTCTTGCAAACCTTCAAAAGCAAAGAATTTAACTCTGGCATCTTTGATATTTTCTGGTTTCTTGTTGTGGGTTTGGAAAGAGCTGTTTTTAATGCTTTGTCATATCGGTGAATGAACAATCAGGAATACTTACAGAGATCATTTTAATCTTGAGCATGGCAATGCAAACTGCACAATGCCAGCTCATTTATACACCCCACCAGATCATCCTTCCATTGGAGCTGTTGCTATCAATTTTGTGACGTCACTAGCAGTAAAACATTCTCCTGCTCATGCTCCCTCATGTTGAACATTAAGACAAGGTTTAAAGAATTAGTCAAGAGGTGATGGATTAACCTTCTCAGTAAAATGATCAATGGAATAATTATTAGGAGTGAGAAAATCATAATAGCTCTGACACCTTCTTCATTGGCGTCAATAATACATACCTGGCCTCATCAAAAAGCTACCACAGCTCATCCAAATTCTCCCAGCAGCAGCTTCCTTTTTATTCATTCATGGGACGTGGGTATTGTTGGCCGAGCCAGAATCTATCAGCTGTCCATGGTTGCCCTTGAGAAGGCGGAGGTGAGTTGCCTATTTGAACCTCTGCACTCCTTATGGTGCAGGGATATTCACAATGATGTCTAGTTCCGAATTGGGATGTTCCGTGACTTGGAAGGGAACTTGCAGCTGGTCCTGTCCATTGTAGCTGTAGCCCTTGTCCCCATACTCGGAAGAAGTCACAGGCTTAGAAGCCTTCAGCTGTGAAGTGTATGGTGATGTCCTGAGGTTTTGAAATTGCTGACTTTTTGTTTATGCATTCACAGGATGAGGCTGTCACCGGCTAAGCCAACCTTTACTGCCCATTTAAAAGTCAACTACATGGAGTCAAATGGTAAGGGTGGCAATTTCCTTCCCTAAAGGAAATTAGTGAACCAGATGGGTTTTTCCAACAATTGGCAATTGTTTCATGATCATTATTAGACTCTAAATTTCAAATTTTTATTGAATTCAAATTCCACCGTCTGCCGTGACAGGATTTGAACCAAGGTCCCCCGATTAGCAGTTCAGTGATAATATCACTAGGCCCCCTCTATATGCCAGTGTTTCTTGTTTCATTCTTTCTCTCATTTGTCTCCACAAACATTAGTTGAACTTAAAAGGCAAGTTGGAATATTTACCAAAGAATGCCATTGAGAGAAAGTTCCTCTGGTCTACTGTTTTACTAAAAGTGCGAGGATTAAATGGCATTGTATACTTAGGACCAAAGCTTGAGGTGAAGAAATTTCTTTCTATAAGGAGACGAGTCAACGGTCTTCGCAGTAATACTTTGAGATGTTTCTTCGATATGTTGCCTGAAATGTTTCTTTGCATATTCCATACAAGCTGTTATATATTCACAAAAGAAAGAAACTTCACCTGATGAAGGAGCAGTGCTCCAAAAGCTTGCAATTTCAAATCAACCTATTGGGCTATAACCTGGTGTCGTGGGACTTCTGACTTTGTCCACCCCCAGCACAACGCCGGCACTTCCACATTAAAGATAAGAAACTTCCTAGCACTGTGATGTAATTTGTATGATTTATATGTATAATTTTTAAGTCTTTTGTTGTCACATGGGGTTTCTAGTATTTAAGTTAGTAACTGGTGAGTTTCCTGCATGTCTGAAATTAAAAATAAACTTGTAGGTCTTTCCATAGCCATGGTAATTTCTTTAAAAATTATTTTTTAACGTCTCGCTTTAGAGTGAATGGGATTTTTTGTGAACTACTAATGGACTTCTGTTCATTTTGGTTGTTTTGTAACCCAGTATGGTAAATGATGGGCCCCAAGTTATTTTAGGAGTTCTGGAACTTGTTCTTTTTAAGCTAAAGGGAAACAGCCAAAGGTGAGTGATACTTTCAGTTTCACTTTTAACTTTGAATGGAAAAGTCCTGTGAAGTCTTTGGAATCAAATAACTATGTAGAAAAGTTCCTCCAAGAAGGGAAGATTATATAAATAATTAGGTTACCTTAGGGTGAAGAGATAGTGTTACTCCTAGAACAGAAGGGTTGGGTTACATTCTAAAAAGGTTACTTAAAGCTGAGTATATTTAAGTCCCTGTATGGTATCTGTAAGAAAATGCCATCTGCAATTTGAGCCTAAAAGTTAAAGCTGCAAGTTACTTAAACTTACCAAGGTATTTGACACAGAGATTCTGCTGTGTGTGGTGGTGTTTTGGGTACAGTACCAGGGTTGTGTTTGGGTTACTATATAAATACTGTATCATTTAGAATTAAAGAGTCATAGAGGTCTATAGCACTGAAAAAAGATTCTTTGACCTATAAGGTCAAGAACAAGCACTGAACTATTTTAATCCCATTTTCCTGCAATTAGCCCATAGCCTTGTAGACTTGGCAGTGCAAGTGTTTTTTTTTATTCATTCACGGGATATGGTTGTCAATGGCTGTGCCAGCATTTATTGCTCATCCCTAATTGCCCAGAAAGCAGGTAAGATTCAGCCACTTCTCTGTGAGTCTGGAGTTACATACAGGCCAGGTCAGGTAAGAACGACAGATTCCTTCCAAAAGGACATTAAGGAGCCAGATGGGTTTTTCTGACAATCGACAATGGATTCATGGTCATCATTAGCCTCTTAATTTCAGATTTTTATTGAATGCAAATTCACCATCTGCCATGGCTGGATTTGAACCCAGGTCCCCAACCCATTTATCCAATTGATCAAGATCTCTTTTTACACTTAGATAACATTCTTCCCTGTCCACTATACCACCAATTTTGGTGTCATCCACAAACTTACTAACAATGTCACCTAAATTCTCATCCAAATAGTTTATACAAATGACAAACAGAAGTGGACCCAGTGCCGATCCCTGTGGAACACAACTGGTCACAGGCCTCCAGTCTGGAAAACAACCCTCCTCCACCATCCTCTGTCTCCGACCATCAATTATCCAATTGGCAAGCTCATCCTGAATCCCATATGATCTAACTTTACTAATTAGTTTATCATGTGGAGCATTATCAAACGCTTTACTAAAGTCCAAGTAAACAGTGTCTACCACTCTCCCTCATCAATCTTTTTGGTTACTTCTTCAAAGAACTCATTCCAGGTTATGAGATGTGACTTCCCTCGCACAAGTCCATGCTGACTGTCCCTAATCATTCCTTGCCTCTACAAATGCATGTAAATCATATTTTCAGAATCACCTCCAACAACATAACCACCACTGATCTCAGACTGACAAGTCTATAATCCTTGTGCATAAATCACAAAACAGCTAATGTCTACGTGTTCAGCAGGAAATAGGAAAGGCAAATGGAATATTGGCCTTTATTTCAAAGGGAATGGAGTGTAAAAGTATGTGGCACGGTGGTAGTGTCCCTACTTCTGAGCCAGGAGGTCTGGATTCAAGTCCCACCTGCTCCAGAGGTGTACAATAACATCTCCGAACAGGTTGTTTGGAAAATATCTCTAAAGGTAGGGAGGTCTAGCTTAAAAAATGCAAAGCACTAGTTATATTACAGCTGGAATGTTATGAACGGTTTTGGGTCTTTTATCAAAGGAAAGATATACTAGCAATGAAGGCAGTCCAGAGAAGGTTCACTAAGTTAATCTCAGGTATGGAGGGACTGTCTTATGAGGAGAAGTTAAGAAGGTTGGGCCTGTGTTTATTGAAATATAGCAGAATGCGAGATGATCTTATTGAATTATACATGATTCTTAGGGGACTTAACAGGACACATGCAGTAAGATTGGTTCTCCTTGTAGGAGAGTCTTGGTCCAGAAAGCATAAGGTCAGAATAAAGAATGCATATTTCAGACAGAGATGAGGAAGACTTCTTCTCTCAGATGGCTGTGAATCAATGGAATTCTTTACCACATAGAGCCATTGAGGTTGGCTTGTTAAGTATGTTCAAGTCTGAGATAGATTTTTAATTGATAAAGGAATCGAGCATTATAGGGAAAAGGCAGGAAGATGGAATAGAAGATAATCAGATCAACCATGACCTCATTGAATGATGAGCAGACTTGATGGGCTGAATGGCCTACATCTGCTCATATGTCTTTTCATCTTATAAAATCTCTTATCAGTAGAATTATGCTCATAAATCTTATCTCTGACCTCTCCAATGCTGTCACATTATTCCTGTTCAGAATTTTTAATACTCTCATTAAGATCAAGCTAGTGTTTTATAAAAGTTCCAGGATATCTCCGCAGGACTTCCTCAGAGTAGTGTCCTAGGCCCAACCATTGACAGCTACTTCATCAATGACTTTCCCTCCATCATAAGATCAGAAGTGGGGATGTTTGCTGATGATTGCACAATGTTCAGCACCATTCATGACTCCTCAGATACTGAAGCAGCCTGTGTTCAAATTCAACAGGATCTGGACAATATCCAGGCTTGGGCTGACAAGTGGCAAGTGACATTCGTGCCACACAGATACCAGGCTATGACGATCACCAATAAGAGAAAATTTAACCACCACCCCTTGACATTCAATGGTGTTACCATCACTGAATCCCCCACTATCAACATCCTGGGAGTTATCATTGACCAGAGACTCAAATGGACTCACCACATCAACACAGTGGCTACAAGAGCAGGCCAGAAGCTAGGAATTTTGCAGCGAGTAACTCACCTCCTGACTCCTCAAAGCCTGTCCACCATCGACAAGGCACAAGTCAGGAGCGTGATGGAATACTCCCCACTTGCCTGGATGAGTGCAGCTCCAACAGCACCCAAGAAACTTGACACCATCCAGGACAAAGCAGCCCGCTTGATTAGTATGACATCCACAAGCATCCACTCCCTCCACCACTGACACTCAATAGGAGCAGTGTGTACTATCTACAAGATGCACTGCAGAAATTCACCAAAGATCCTCAGACAACACCTTCCAAATCCACGACCACTTCCATCTTGATATATGAGAACACTACCACCTCCAATTTCCCCTCCAAGCCACTCACCATCCTGACTTGGAAGCATATCGCCATTCCTTCACTGTTGTTGGGTCAAAATCCTGGAATTCCCTCCCTAATATTCCCTCCCTAATAATATTGTGGGTCAACCCACAGAAGGAGGATTGTAGTGGTTCAAGAAGGCAGCTCACCACCACCTTCTCAACGGCAACTAGGGATGGGCAAGAAATACTGGCCAGCCAGCGACACCCACATCCCACACATGAATGGAAAAAAAAGTTTATCAAATTTTCCTTGCCTTTTTTCTCAAAGCCTCATTTTATAAAGTCCAGGACGCCTCACTAACTGTTTTCTCAACCTGCCTTGCTACCTTGAATGATATGCTGGCATTTACCAGTTTTAGAATTGTATAGTTTACTTTATATTCATAGAATCCTTACTGTGCAAAAGTAGGCTATTCAGTCCACCAATTCCACAGCGACCCTCCAAAGAGTACCCCACACAGACTCACACCCCTCCTTATCCCTGCATTTCCCATGACTAATCCACCTAGCCTGCACATCTCTGGACACTATGGCCAATTTAGTATTGTCAATCCAATTAACTCACACATCTTTGGACTGTGGGAGGAAACCGGAGCACCTGGAGGAAATGCATGCAGACAATTGGAAAATATGCAAACTTCACACAGACAGTGACCCGACGATGGAATTGAAACTGGGTTGTAAGCACTGAGCCACCATGCCACCCACTGAACTGCTGTGCTTTGCCTTGTTCTTCCAAACAAGATGTATGTCTTGACTGGCACTGTTGGGCCTGTTATATCTGCAAGGAAGGACAAATGAGGCCTCAGCTTTGAACCACGGCTGAAACCCAGTAACTGCAGTGGTGCAGAATTCCTTCTATGTTGTACTGGAGCGTTAGCCTATAATTTACATTCACGTTTTTAGCTTGGGACTTGAACCCACAATTCTGTGACATAAAGCCAAGAGTATGACCTATTTAGCCACAGCTGAGGAGTGGACCCACGCTGATCAGGACATGGGGAAAACTTTCTCTCAGCCTTTCTTTTTTCTTTGGTGCATTGAACTGAATCTAGTTACAGCACTAACTGAATCTAGTTACTGGCTAAAATCAAAGAGCACAGCACAGGCTAAGGAATTCGTGCACCAGGTTTATTGATCGATCTGACATGAATTATTTTCAAAGACATAGGTTTACACACAAGTCTCTAAGATGGCTATGATGAGCGTAAAGAAGAATTTGATGCATTGTGTTCCCATGAGTCAACCACAGCTTCTGGAACGAAGGAAAGGCAACCACTGGAATAAAATATGAGTGCGCGATCATCACTTGGCAGAATCCAAGTCATTCCTTGAATAAACTGCTGTGTTTTCTTGAAATGCTCCCTGCAAAAAAAATACAAAAATCTCTGATGCCACTGTTGACTCTTCCTATTCCTACTGTTAGGATTCCAGATCTGGCCTCCAAATATTTGTCACGATCCTGTGTGAGACCAGCAACTGATCTGGTAAGAGACCAGGAACATTTATTTACAAAGTAGACAAATAGGGAGACCCCAGGGTTTTACTGAGAGAATAAGATTCCATAGTTTGAAACAAACACCAATAAGTTACAAGTTAGAACAGTAAGACAATGTATAGTAATATATAGTAACTGCACAACGTATTCCCAACACCTGGAAATAACATATGGTAAACTTGGGCAATAAACTGTGTTTGAACATCCCACACCACACATTAAATACAGAATATACAGATCCTATAGATTTCTCAGTAACTCCTCTTACCCAAAAGGACCACTCCAACCTTTTACCCAAGCATTCTTCCCTCGTGTGACAGAAAAAAGACCGGGAGTCAATAAGGGCTTTAATTAAACAAACACTTATTTTATTAAACTCTTCAGGTACCAATACTCAATATAAAGCATAACTTTGTTACAACATTTATTTTATACTTCATCGAACTTAAATTCAACTGTAACTCATTTCACTTAACTTCATTTTGCCGTATTTTAACTATTTACATTTAACTCTACATCTCACTTTAATTCTGTATGTTTGGCTTGAAACAAATACTATCCCGAATTGAGTGAAGTGGCCAAATTTGCTCTCAGTGTACATCTCAACACATGTTTTTTTTGTTTTCTGAAGATTTTTTTAATTTCAAAAATATACTTTATTCATAAAAATCTCTTTGTATATATACATAATCAAAAATGCTGTTCGGTTCTGTACAGTGACATATCAAGGCAACAACAAACATTTGAGTTTGACTTTAACCAAACAAATCAAGGGCATCTCTTACACATATACTACTATACTTAGATACATTTGAAGCATGGGGAGGATGCGATAACTGAATGTATCCCCTTTTAATTTCAATAAGAAGACCCCAGACAGTAGTCTTTCCCAATTGCGCCTTGGCAGCAGCTGCCCCAAGCTTTAGTGCAAATCTCAGCATATAGTCCTTGACCTTGGAGGGCAGTTGCTTCATAAGGGCTCAAGGTCTCGCTCCTGCAAAATCCTTTGTGCTAATAGTGAAGTGTGGTCATTTTCCAGAAACTTCTCTGGCACTCTGCCAATGAATTGACCAAATCTGATTCCAGTGTTCGAGCCCAACCAATGGAGTTTACTGGTAAACAACTCCCAAGAGTTGACACTAAGTCCTAAACAGTCACATTGCTAAGCTCCACATAAGGTAATATAGTGCCAGTATGTGTAGCAGACCACCATTACATCTCCCCTATTTGGTCAACACGGGAAACTGTCCCAACATATCCTGGCTGGTACTTTTAATCTAGCTCAGAGTGTAAACTACCTTGACCAAAGTTCCCAGAACGCTTGATTGGAGCACCTGTCTCGTAGCCATTTCTGCTGGTCACCTGACCACACCGCCGCCAACCCCCCCCCACACAGACATTAATGACACAGTGAGACATCAAATTTCATTGAACTTCACAAGGGATTACAATTCATAAATAGTAGGAACTGCAAATGCTGGAGAATCTGAGATAACAAGGTGTAGAGCTGGATGAACACAGCAGGCCAAGCAGCATCAGAGGAGCAGGAAGGCTGACGTTTCGGGCCTAGACCCTTCTTCAGAAATATTCTGCTTGGGTACCCTGCAGCCCAATGGTATCAATGTGGACTTCACAAGCTTCAAAATCTCCCCTCCCCCTACTGCATCCCAAAACCAGCCCAGCTCGTCCCCGCCTCCCTAACCTGTCCTTCCTCCCACCTATCCCCTCCTCCCACCTCAAGCTCCACCCCCATCTCCTACCTACTAACCTCATCCCGCCCCCTTGACCTGTCCATCCTCCCTGGACTGACCTATCTCCTCCCTACCTCCCCACATACACTCACCTTTACAGGCTCCATCCCTGCCTCTTTGATCTGTCTGTCTCCTCTCCACCTATCTTCTCCTCTATCCGTCTTCTATCCGCCTCCCCCTCTCTCCCTATTTATTTCAGAACCCCCTTCCCCTCCCCCATTTCTGAAGAAGGGTCTAGGCCCGAAACATCAGCCTTCCTGCTCCTCTGCTGCTTGGCCTGCTGTGTTCATCCAGCTCTAGACCTTGTTATCTCGGATTACAATTCATCATTTTTGCCACTCACAAGACTCATTTCGTCAAGGACAACCTCAGCAACTGCTCCACTTCTGATACGTTCCCATGGACTCTGAAAACTGCACTCCAGCACAGATTCACGGCACAACTCCAACATTTTTGGAATTAATGGGCAGCACGGTGGCTCCGTGGTTAGCACTGCTCCTTCACAGCACCAGAGATCCGGGTTCGATTCCACCCTTGGGTGACTGTCTGTGTGGAGTTTGCACATTTTCCCTGTGTCTGTGCGGTATTCCTCCGGGTGTTCCAGTTTTCTCCCACAATCCAAAGATGTGCAGGCTAGGTTTATTGGCCATGCAAAATTGCCCGTAGTGTTCAGGAATGTGTAGATTGGCTGGGTTATAGGGTGATAGGTCTGGGTGGGATGCTCTGAGGGTCGATGTGGACTTGGGCTGAAGGGCCTGTTTCCACACTGTAGGGATTCTATAAAATCTTTGCCATCACTAGCTTCACCCAGTTCAGATTTACCCTTGGGTTTTCCCTGAGCTCTAATCTTTCTCTGTTGCATCAAGTAGATAATTCTTGTGCCTTTCCAACACCTGACCTCCCCTCCCCCACTCCTTCCTCACCAACCCACCCAGGTGAGGTGTGTTGAGAGCATTAGGTGGGACAATTTAGATGGGAGGAGAAACATGCAATTAGCTCCCTAAAGAACCCTTAAAATTCAGAGATTGAGAAGGGAAGTAACATGGTTTATGAAGGGAATTCCAGAAGGTAGGGGGATTACAGGAGACAATAGTTGAAATTCTGGAGAGCAGGAACAAGCAGGAATCTAGAATTCAAGGCCCAGAGCATTTGGGAAATAAATTCAAGGCTGGAGTAAGGCCGTGAAGGGATTTGAAGACAAAGTTGAGAACATTCACAGTTGCACTGTGGTGCATTGAACCACAGTTCATGATGAGGATGAAAACTTTTCAGTCAATAGAATATCTCCAGAATAGCTATAGTTTACAAAGAATACAGGGTTCATAACTTAATCTTTAATCAATTCTTGATGCGAGGAAAGTGTAGATTTTTTTTTTTAGCAACCTGATATAAGAAGCCAATGGTTCAGACTGGAACTGTGTAGTCTAGGGTGCAGGCTATATGTTTAATACATCAGGGTGGATCAGGGCATCCAGGCTGCAAAGAGAACAGGGCAAATGGATTTGGTTTGGCTTGCTTCAGCAAAGAACCGAAAGAGTGTTGACTGAATGGTCGTCTTCAGTGGTGTGAACCTTTATGGTTGTATGACTGGATTGATGTTATGGAAAGAAGTGAGAACAGTGATCAAGTGAACATAAACATTGATCTCTCCTGAAAATTGATCATCCCTCTCTTCAGTAAACTGAGGTTGGGATGGGGGATGAGTGTCAGTAGACATTTCCAGAACTGAGCTTGTGAGATCCTTGTTAGACAAGGTATTTTTATCCACTCATAGGATGTTGGACTTGGCTTTGAAAAGGTGGGGGATGAGGTGCCTTCTTAAACTGCTGCAGTCCCTGTGCTGTAGGTAGATCCATGATGACCTTAGGGAGGGAAATCCAGGAATTTTTCAGGGACACTGAAGGAAGAGTGGTACATTTCTAAGTCAGGACGGTGAGTGGTTTGGAGGAGAATCTTCTGGTGATGGTGTTCCTATGTATCTGCATTTTAGACGGAAGTGTTTGTGGGTTTTGAAGTTGCTGCTAGAAGAACCTCGGGTGAATATCTGCAATGCATCTTATAAATGGTACACACTGCTGCTACTAAGCGCAGAGATGGAGGGAGTGAATGCTTGTGGGTGTAGTGCTAATCAAGCGGGCTGCTGTGTCCTGGATGGTGTCAAGTTTCTTGAGTGTTGTTGGAGCTGCACTCATCCAGGCAAGTGGGGAGTATTCCATTACACTCCTGACTTGTAGATGGTGGACGGGCTCTGGGGAGCCAGGAAGTGAATTACTGCCTGCAGGATTCCTATGCATGTTGGGAGATGTAGATTGACAGTGATTAAATGGAGGTACAGTGGTGATCCACAATGATCTAGTTGAATGGCTGGTGAAGATGAAAGTCCCACAAAGAGATTGTTTTGGGATTTATTTTGTCATAGACTTGAAGGGAATAATTAACTTTTGCCATGTTTAGACTCACTGCAAGATCCAAGCCAAAGAATTGCCTGAGAAAAATGAGACAATTATACTACTGTCACTTTTTTGCCTGTAAAGTTGATGCTCCTTTTTATTTGATGATGAACTTGGTTGATTACAGTACCCAATGCTTTCCTGCATATTTGTTGCCTGATAAGGTTTAAAAAAATGGGGCTTAACTTTACATCTCTCTCTTTTCTGAAGGAGAAAGCTCAAGACAGCAGGTTAATTGCTTTTGTAGAAAGTCCACTTCCTATAATTAATACCCTGGGGTGGGAGGGCCTGAGGAATGGGGATTTCTTTTTTATCTCCAGCCAGATTTGAGGTTTGTTAGTCCTGTGCTTCTGTTGTGTCTCCCTATCTAATCTTTTCAGAAGGTTGCAGAGGAAAAGAAGAGAGGCTGGACTGATGGACAGAGAGAGAGCATAAACCTAAAGAAAGACTCTAAATTTTTCTCCCAATGCCATGCAAGGTGCAAGCCACTGCCCTGCTGTAACACACATGTTGCTACTTAACTATTTTACATCATCGTGTTCTGTAATAGGCCAAACCTCACACTCACTTAAACCATTAATGCAATTCTAAAACTTTAAAGAAGGAGAAGTTATATTGCTGTAGCACCTTTAATAACCTCAAGGTGTCCCAAAGCACTTTACAGCAAGCAAGGTACCTTCGAAGTGATGATCTGTGTCCACCTCAGAGCAGAGAGAACCTTGATTTAACAAATGATCCCAAAGACTACACCTACGACAATATAACACTCCCTTGGTTCTACACCAGAGAGTCACTGCTGTAAGGCAGCAGTGCTAACCACTGAGCCACCATCCCACCCAGCATTAATTCCCTTATCCAAGTCATTAATAAATATTGTGAATAATTCGAACATGCTCCACCATTCAATAGTATCATGATGGATCCTCTGTCTCAACACCACTATTTTCACTTTCGCTCCACACCACTTGATGCATTTAATATCTAAACATTTATCAATCTATTTCTTCAATATAGTCAGTGACATGGCCTACACAGCCCTCGGTGGTATCAAATTCCATAGGTTCCCTGCCCTGAGTGAAGCAGTACAGATTGATTTAGGAGACCTTGTCCATGAGTCACAAAAAACTAACATCCAAGTTCAGCAGGTAAATGGAAAACAAATGGAATGTTTGTCTTTATTTCAAACGGAAAAGAGTATAAAAGTAGGGAGGTTTTGCTAAAAATATACAAGGCAGTAGTCAGTATACAGCTGGTATACTGTGAATAGTTTGGGCCTCTTATCTAAGAAAAGGCGTACTAACGTTGGAGGCAGTCCAGAGAAGGTTCACCAAGCAGACATTAAGTATGGATGGACTTCTTATGGCAAGAGGTTGATTAGATTGGGTGTGTACTCATTGGTATACATGAGAATGAGAGGCAACCTTATTGAAATATACAAGATTCTTAGGAAACTGACAGAGTAGATACGGAAAGGTTGTTTTCCCTTATTGGAAAGTCAAGAATCAGAGGGCACAGTCTTAGAATAGTGGGGGGGTCACAAATTTCAGACAGAGATGAGGAGGAATTTCCTCTCTCAGAAGGTTGTGAATCCATGGAATTCTTTCCTGCATAGGGCTGGTGGGATTGGGTCATTCAGTATATCAAAGGCTGAAATAGACAGATTTTAATCAGTAAAGGAACCAAGGGCTATGGGAAAAGGCAGGACAGTGAAGTTCAATGTTATCAGATAAGCCAGGTTCTCATTGAATGTGGAGCAGTGACAATGGGTTGAATTGCCTAATGCTCTTATATCTTATGATCTAACAGCATTTTTTGGATTATTTTTAATTCACCCACAGGATGAGGGAGTCGCTGGCCAGGCAGTATTTAATGCCCATCCCTAATTGCCCAGAGGGCAGCTAAGAGTCAACCACATTCCTGTGGGTCTGGAGTCACTGGTAGGCCAGACCAGAAAATGATGGTAGATTTCCCTCCCTAAAGGGCATTAGTGAACCAGATGGGTTTTTCCAACAATCAGCAATGGGCTTCAAGGCCATCATTAGATTCTTAATTACACATTTTTAATTAAATACAAATTCCACCATCCACCACGGTGGGACTTGAACCCAGATCCCCAGAACATTATTGAGGTCTCTTTATTAACGGTCTAGTGATAATATGACAAGACCATCATCTCATACATTCTTGGAGGGTAAAACAGATATGTCTGCAAGAGGCAGATTGAAAGGGGACAGACTGTAAGAACCCTCCTCCATCCCTCCCCACATTATCTCTTCACATTAAATCACAACCTGTTTGAGGTTTCACTGAAAACTCACTTGCGAGTGACATCGCATGGGTTTCTCACAAGATTTTACCAGGCAGTCACTTAAACTGGAGAGACCTTAGAAAAGATTTACCAGAATGTTGCCAGGAATGGAGGGTTTGAGTTATACAAATAGCCTGGATGACCCGGGACTTTTTTCACTGAAGCATAGGAGGTTAAGGAGCAGCTGAGCAGCATAGAGGTTTGTAAAATCATGAGGGGGCATAGATAAGGTGAATAGGAAAGGTTTTATCCCTAAGGTGGGGGAATTCAAACCCGGGGGCATAATTTTAAAGTGAGAGGAGAAAGCTTTAAAAAGGACATGAGGGGCGACTTTTTTGATAGAGAGAGTGGTTGGTGATGGATATGGATACAGTTACAATGTTTAAAAGACATGTGAAAAAGTGCATGAATAGGAAAGGTTTGGAGGGATATGGGCCAAATGCAGGGAAGTGGGACTAGTTTAGTTTGGGAATATGGTCAGCATGGACTATTTGGACCAAAGGATCTGTTTCCATGCTATATGACTGTATGACCCTGTATCTTAATTTAAATAAATGGTTTTTCTGTCAAAGTCTTGCAATTTAAAACAACACATATTGAAATTAAAAGTAAAACAACATGCTGCTTTGCCTGCTGTGTTCATCCAGCTCTGCACCTTGTTGTCTCGGATTCTCCAGCATCTGCAGTTCCTACTATCTTTTATATAAAAACTTCAGGGTTTTGATCTATGATAATAACAGAGGTGACAAACACATCCAAGGATTTAGAGAGGAAAGGAAGATTTGAAGATGGAGTGATAATATTGCAGAATAACTTTGGGTTCCCCAACGCATACACGGGGCAAGTCTAAAATTTAAGCACATCCATTCCATGTATTTGTCTTGCCTTCATGCCAAGAACTTGCTCCTTTTCACACATTGCAGACAGCAAACAGGCTGTCTAATTTCAGCCCTATTGCTCGAGGAAACTTTACTAAGTGAGCACATCTTAGTGGCGACACCAAAATTAGCATGTTGTAAACATGTCATGGAGTGCTCAAAGGAAGAACCATATCTCTCATAAAGTACTCAGCAGGGTGTCAATCTATCCTGTAGTGCTCATCTCAGTTATTATGTAACCAGTCACTCTGTTTTTCCCTTCTTAATTACCAAGTGCAACTTAAATGTGTGGCTAAATTGTATTTAACAGGAGTCTTGCTGCATCTGCGCTGCAGGGTTCCACAAACAGAATTACTTTATTTTTTGACTGCCAGTTTAGAAACAATGATTGTAGGCTTTACAATTCCATTAATTCTGCTTGCTAACTAACTATTCTCTACATGCATACTTGTGCACACCTACATATGGAATCTCATAATATTGTGATCACAAATAGCTGCTTAGTCACACAGAATTTGAGGATTATTGGAAAAAGAGACATGCTATCAAACTTTTTCATCTTGGATAGATGCAAGAATGCCAAATTTCAATAAAGAAGAACAATTTATGTTGCACGTAGAAGGTGCACTGATCGTTGTTAAGTTGACTCTGATTTATTGTGGTATTGACATGGAGTATGTACCAGAGGCCTATTGTCACAATTGCTTTTGCTTATTTAAAAATAATTTGCAATGCTCATACCTGTTCTTTTCTTCCTGCTGAGGACAGGACCGTGGATCTGTATAAGTTTAACTTCTAGTGAGCATGAGCAAGCCTGATCGATAATCTTAAATTGGTTATTAAGGCAATTCTTAACATTTCCGACCACAAAATTGTATCTGGTGTTACATTCTGAGTTTCACGAGCATGAGTTCCTTGAGAATAGTCAGTACTCCACTTATGATGGAAACTTGAAGGGAAGAGTTTTGTTACTATCTGCCAATAATCGGGAACATATGGTCTATGTATCTGGCTTCCCACCAGCATGGACCGAGCCATGGGGGCAGTGGCTATCGGAGTTCCTCCTGGGGTCCTCTTGGCGATGAAAGACAGCGGCGACAAGACATGGGCAGCAAGAGTAGGTCCGTCGGGTAATGGCAGCAGCCTTTCGATGGTTGGATGCAGTGGCATCGGTGCCAACAGTGACTCAGCTCCTTCCAGCGTTCTGGGGCTTCGGTGCCAACAGCGACTCAGCTCCTTCCAGCCATTTGGGGCATCGGTGCCAACAGCAACTCAGCTCCTTCCAGCGTTCTGGGGCATCAGCGGCAACAGCGACTCAGCTCCTTCCAGAATTCTGGGGCATCGGTGCCAAC
>NC_063332.1:13315177-13315350 GCF_021869965.1 Rhincodon typus | reverse complement strand
TGGGGCATCGGTGCCAGCAGCAACTCAGCTCCTTCCAGTGTTCTGGGGCATCAGCGGCAACAGGGACTCAGCTCCTTCCAGCCTTCTGGGGCATCGGTGCCAACAGCGACTCAGCTCCTTCCAGCCTTCTGGGGCATCGGTGCCAACAGCGACTCAGCTCCTTCCAGCATTCT
>NC_063332.1:13310733-13315167 GCF_021869965.1 Rhincodon typus | reverse complement strand
GGTGCCAACAGCGACTCAGCTCCTTCCAGCATTCTGGGGCATCGGTGGCAAAGCTGCTCCCAGCGACTGGAGGCAGTGGCTGCATTGTCATCGGCAACAAGAACGCAGCTTCTCCCAGCGATCGATGCAAGGCTAGCAGGCTGACCTAGACTCCAGAGATAGTAAGAACTGCCAATGCTGGAGTCTGAGATACCACAGTGTGGAGCTGAAAGAACACAGCAGGCCAGGCAGCATCAGAGGAGCAGGAAAGCTGACATTTCGGGTCTGGACCCTTTTTCGGAAATGGAGCTCCGAAATAAATAGAGAGAGGACGGGTGGGGCTGGGGAAGGTAGGTGGGATGGTGATAGGTGAATGCAGGTAGGGAGTGGTGGGGTTTGGCCAGTGATGTGGGAGGAGTGGATAGGTGGGAGAGAAGATGAACAGGTTGTGTCAGGTAAAGGAGGCTGGGATTAGAGGGAGGGTTGGTCATGGGTTGAGGCCGGGTTGGGGAGATTTTGAAACTGGTAAATCCACAATGAGACTATTGGGTTGTAGACTCCCAAGGCGGAATATGAGATGCTGTTCATCCAGTTTCCGGGTGGCATCGTTGTGACACTGGAGGGGGCCTAGGATGGACATGTCATCCAGGCAGTGGGAGGGGGAGTTGAAGTGGTTCGCGACTGGAAGGTGTTGTCGTTTGTCGCAAACTGAACGCAGGTGCTCCACAAAACGGTCTCCAAGCCTCCGCTTGGTCTCCCCAATGTACTGGAGGCCACATCGGGAACAGTGGATGCAGTAGGTCACATTGGTGGATGTGCAGGTGAACCTCTGTCTGATGTCAAAGGTTTTTTTGATTCCTGGAATGGAGGTGAGGGGGGAGGAGTAGGGGCAGATGTTGGCACTTCCTGCAGTTGCAGGGAAAGGTGCCAGGGGTGGTGGAGCTAATGGGGATTGTGGAGCGGACGAGGGAGTCGCGGAGAGAGCAGTCCCTATGGTAGGCACATAAGGGTGGGGAGGGAAATATATCTTTGGTTGTGGGGTCAGATTGCAGGTGGCGGGAGTGGTGGACAATGATACGTTGAATACAGATGTTTGTTGGGTGATATGTGAGGACAAGGGGGATTCTGTCCTTGTTTTTATTGCGGGGAGGGGATGTGAGGGCAGAGGTGTGGGAAACGCAAGAGATGCGGTCGAGAATGTTTTTAATCACTGAAGGGAGGAAGTTGCTGTCCTTGAAATAAGAGGACATCTGGGATGTTCGGGAGTGGATCGCCCCATCTTGGGAACAGACACAGCGGAGGCGGAGGGATTGGGAGTAGGGGATCACATTCTTGCAGGAAGGTGGGTGAGAGGAGCTGTAGCCAGTCTGTGGCTCGGCCCAGGTGCTTGCATCGGTAACTGAGCATTCCAAATACCATTATGGAGATAAGACTTTAGACTTTAAGATTTGGAGTTTTCTTACCTTTTGGCTCTATTTTTAACTTTTTTTTGTTTTTTTTAAATATTTTTACACTGAGAATAGTTTGTATACTTTTCACTGTACTCACATATTCCTATACTTGAGTATACATGACTATAAAGTCTAATTCCAATTCTAAAAATTCATATGCTATTATTCAATTCTGTGCCAGGTGAAGTGACATTATGACTTGATGGCAATATTTGAGCAACAGGTGAAGTTAGCCATTTCACGCTGCTACTATGCTGTACCAACACAAACAGTACTTCCCACTAGCAGATTGCTGATGGTTTACTGGGGAATAATGTGGAACTATTGGTAAGACAGAAAATTGGATTGTTAGTCAGTTGGAAGAGACAAAGCAGACTGTGGATGTTAACGATGGTATTTCTGAATGGTTGACAGTGGATAGTGGTGTCTATTAGGTTTTGTAATGATTTGCATCTCAGGCAATGTTAGTGTGTGTAGGTGATCAGCCCAAATGTGTTTGGTCAGCCAGAATGAGAAAATGTATGTGTAGCCTGCCCTACTGAAATGTCAGATGGTAACACAGTCATTTTAAAATCACTGGGCTATGTCTTAATGTTTTCTGTGTTTTCTAAAGGGGTTCATCAATGTTTAAATTAAGTGCTGTAACACAGTGAAGAATTGAACAAGTGACACGTTGTGACTGGCTGAAGTCCTATATTAAAACAGACACAGTGCATTAGATGTGTGATATATCATTTGTCAGTGAAACAAAGTGTGGTTAATCATAGAATTGTAAATGTCATACAGTCAATTGGATTTTACAAAAGCTGCAAGGGAATGTTTTATGTGAGCAACCTGAGCTGGCTGGCCAGGGGCCAGGGTTCATTAAAAACCGGGAGATAAGCCTCCTTCCAGAGAAAACCAGTAAACGTCTAATGAGTGAAAGAACGGCCCACCATGATAACTGACACATTTGCGATGTTTGCCATCTGTCAAACTGATCACTCACTGAAGACTGGACGGTGTCAGAGATTGATCATGCAGGTTGTTTGCAATGCGAAGGAGTAAAAGAGAATGTGCCTCAGAGCAATAACTAGTGTGCTCAGGAACAGGAGTAGTATAATTAATGACTGGAGGTTAAAATAGAGCAGGCTGATCACACATTTCAGGCTGATCTGCAGACAAGGTCATGTCCATTTGCAAATTGTAAGCATTGTCCAGGTAAGCTGTGGTGTATTACCATTATTGCAATGTTTTTGCTTCATAAAAGAGCAATTGGGTATGTACAGTTGTTGGTCCTGCTTTGGGTCATTGTTATCCAGAATAAACCAGATAGACCAGGGAAGGTAAGAATAAAACCCTACATGTAATTTTAAAAAGTAGAGAGAAAACTGCACAGGAAGGTAGCATTGGAAAGCCAAAGAAAACTGCAAGGATCAGGGGATGGGCTAAAACATGACGAGATGGAATACAATGTCAGTAAATGTGAGATTTTACATTTTAGCTGTAATAAAACCTAGCTGTAATTAATTTATGAATAGATCAAGGATCAATATTATGAACGAGCAGGACATAGATTCACAGAACATTGGATACATGCTTTATGTTAATCAGACTATAATGAAAACTGATTGAATTCTTCATTTTATGGCAGGAGAAATTGAATGTGGAGGACAAACAGAAACAAAAACCTATCCAAAACCTTAAAAAGGCCTCAGTTCACACATTATGTGCAGCATAGAGCTCCTCACTATAGAAAAGACATTGAGGCTGTGAAGAAGATACAATAAATATTCACTCGAATGCATTCTGGTAGGAGGAAAAACACTACAAAGGAAGACTTGAAAAATGGAAATATTCAAAGCTAAAAAAAGGAAGGAATACAACAGATAGATGCAAATTATTTCTAGTTGTTCATGAAAAAGAAAGCATAAATACTGGAATAATTTGATGATGGACAGATGGTACGTAGTATATTGTCACTGAACTAAATCAAACCATGGCCACAGGTAGAATTTAAATTCAATTGATAAGTCTGTAAGATAAAGTTTGCCTCATTACTTGTAAACACTAAACAATTATTGACTGTTGTAAAAACCCATCTGGTTCTGGAATTAAGAGTCTAATGATGGCCATGGCACCATTGTCGATTGTCAGAAAAACTCACTGGTTCACTAACGTCCTTTGGTTAAGGAAATCTGCCATCCTTACCTGGTCTGGCCTACATTGACTCCAGACTCACTGGAATGTGGTTGACTCATATCTGCCCTCTGGGAAATTAGGGATGGACAATAAATGCTGGCCTAGCTTAGTGATGCCCTCATCCATGAATGAATTTTTTAAAAATGACATCTTGTTAAAGGTAAGAGTTTCATCTGGTTGGATTACCAGATGTATTCCCCAAACACACCAGGCAGAGCAGACCATTTGGATACCTTCCAGGAAATAGGATGGAAGCAGCAAATCTACCAGATGGATCTTACACCAGAATAACCTCTAGTGAGGATTCACCTGACAGCATTGCCCATCAACCCTGAGCTGAGTGACTTACCAGACTATTCAAAGTACAGTTAAAAATCAACCATATTACTCTGGGTCTGGAGTCACATATAGACCAGATCTAGTGATGATGGTAGATTTCCTTCCCTAAAGGACATTAATGAACCAGAGATAGTAGGAACTGCAGATGCTGGAGAATCCGAGACAACAAGGTGCAGGGCTGGATGAACACAGCAGGCCAAGCAGCATCATAGGAGCAGAGAGGCTGACGTTTCGGGCCTAGACCCTTCATCAGAAAAGGGGGAGGGGAAGGGGGTTTGGAATAAATAGGGAGAGAGTGGGAGGCGGATAGAAGAGGGATAGAGGAGAGGATAGGTGGAGAGGAAACAAACAGGTCGAAGAGGCGGGGATGGAGCCAGGAAAGGTGAGTGTAGGTAGGGAGTTAGGAAGGGGATAGGTCAGTCCAGGGAGGACGGACAGCAGGAAGTGCTACACCTGCCCCCATACCTCCTCCCTCACCCCCATC
>NC_063332.1:13229807-13300733 GCF_021869965.1 Rhincodon typus | reverse complement strand
AAACCCCCTTCCCCTCCCCCTTTTCTGATGAAGGGTCTAGGCCCGAAACGTCAGCCTCTCTGCTCCTATGATGCTGCTTGGCCTGCTGTGTTCATCCAGCCCTGCACCTTGTTGTCTCGGATTCTCCAGCATCTGCAGTTCCTACTATCTCTGCCATCCTTACCTGGTCTGACCTGCATGTGACTCCACGCCTGCAGCAATGTCCTCTCTGGGCAATAAATACTGGCCTAGTCAGTGAAGCCCTAACCCTGTGAAAGAATAAAAAATAAGAAAAATGAGCTTAAAAAAAAGTTTTAAGTAGTCACAGTCAGTCAGTTATCAGCTGAAAGAGTCCAAACAGACACGTAGTCAGCAATACTCGAGAAATCAACAGCTGGACAAAAGAAGAACTCCAGAAAAAAAATGTTCGTTCAGAATTGAGAAGATGTGCAGAAAAATCAGTGCAATAAAATTAGTCACACTCGGTTGCTACAGAGTTCTTGCAAAAGGAAGAACTGTGTGAGCATTTCAGACCCCAGTGAGTAAACTTAGAAATCCTATAACTTTAAAGCTTTGAGAATAAAACATTAAAATAATGACCAGAAATATACCTGGCTTGGAAGGATGGAACTGTAAAGGAGACCTTAACCTTTATAACAAGAAACACCACCGTCGCAAGCAAGCTCCACAAGGTATTATTACAGTAGGCTTAACAAGGGCCACAACATTAATTTATACTGAGGCCACAGTATCAGAAAAATCACAAAGTACATGTAAGCCAACTTAAAAGATTTCAAGCACAGAATAAAATGAAAAGGGCAAGATTTAACAGATTCAGCATCCAGGGGAATCTGAGGATGACTTACGAAAATACAAACAAGAAACGTGACTAGGCCACTGGGCCCTGTAAGCTACTCCTCCATTTAATTAGATCATGGCTGATCTAATTTTAACCTCAACTCTGTATTCCTGAATATATCCCCGACAATCTTTCATCCCCTTTGGAATCAAGAATTCACCTACTTCTGCCTCAAAAATATTTAAAGATTCTGCATTCAATGCATTTTGAGAAGGGAATTCCAAAAGTTCACAACCGTCAGAGAGAAAACAGAACTTTCCTCACCTTGATCTTAAAAACCTGACCCCTTATTTTTAAATGATGACTCCTAGTTCTATATTCTCCCACAGAGGAAGCATCCTTTCCACATCCACCCGGTCAAGTCCCCTCAGGGTCATCTATGTTTCAATTAAGTCACCTCTGACTTGTCTAAACTCTAAAACATCCAGACCTAGTCTGTCTATTCTTTTCTCATAAGGCACTGTGCTCATTCCAGGTACTGGTCTAGTAAACATTCTCTGAACTGCCTCCATTTCATTAATGTCCTTCCGTAAGTATAGTGACCAGCACTTCTCTCAAGGAATGTGGGTGTCACTGGGTGGTCAGCATTTATTGCTTGTCTCTAGTTGTCTTTGAGAAGGTGGAGCTGCCTTCTTGGACCTCCGCAATCAATGTCTTATAGGTAGACCCCCCAATGCCTTTAGGGAGAGATTTCCAGGATTTTGACCCAGCAACAGTGACAGTGTCCCTGTGGAAATGAAAGATAAGGATGGCAAGATTCAGGAACGTTGGATAATGAGAAAAATTGACAGCTGAGTCAAAAAGAAAAAGGAAGCATATGTAAGGTTTAGAAAACCCGAGACAGACAGAGCCCTCGAAGAATACAGGGACAGCAGTAAAATACTCAAACAAAGAAATATGAGGGCTGAAAGGGCCCATGAAATGTTCTTGGCAGACAAGATTAAGGAAAATCCCAAGGGGTTTTATACATCTATAAGGAGCAAGAGGATAACTAGGGAAAGGGTAGGTCTACTCAAGGACAAAGAAAGGAATTTTTGCATGAAGCAGCAGGAAGTGGCTTGGGGTCCTTAATGAATACTTTGCATCAGCATTCTCAAAACAGAAGAACATGGTGGATGATGAGTCTCCGGAGGGATATTCTGGGACATGTCAATAGGAGGTTATGAGATAACAAGGTGTAGAGCTGGATGAACACAGCAGGCCAAGCAGTATCAGAGGAGCAGGAAAGCTGATGTTTTGGGTCTAGACCCTTCTTCAGAAATGGAGGAGGTGTTAGGTCTTTTTGAAAAACATTAAGTTAGACAACTCCCAGGGACCTGATGGGATCTTTCCCAGAATGCTTACAGAGGCAGGTGAGGAAATTACTGAGGCCTTGTACAAAACCTTTGTATCCTCTTTAGTTACAGGAGGACTGGAGAATAACCAACGTTGCTCCTTTGTTTAAGAAAGGCAACAGGGATAATCCAGGAAATTACAGGCTGGTGAGCCTTATGTAAGTGGTAGGGAATTTACTGGAGAAGATTTTTAGGGATAGGATTTACTCACATTTGGAAAAATATGGACTTATTAGCTATATGCAGCATAGTTTTGTGTAGGGAATGTCATGTCTCACAAACTTAATTGATTGCACTTTTTGCGAAGTGACAAAGATGATTGATGAGGGCAGGATGGTAGATGTTGTCAATATGGACTTTAGCAAGGCCTTTGACAAGGTCCATCGTGGTAGGCTGATTAAAAGTATGAAGTCACATGGGATCCACGGTGAGCCGGTAAGGTGAGCACAGGGTAGACAAACAGGAGGCTGGAGGACTGGCTTAGTTACAGAAGAGAGAGAGTAGCTGTGGAAGACTGGTTTTCAGATTGGAGATCTTTGACCAGTAGTGTTCCTCAGGGACCAGTGCTGAGACATCTGTTGGTTGTAATATTGAGCAGAATGTGGCCATTAGGTGGCCCAATTAATAAGTTTGCAAATGACACAAAGACTGGGGGAGCTACAGATAGTGAGGAGGATTACCAGAGGATACAGCAGGCTGTAGACAGGCTGGAGACTTGGGTGGAGAAATAGCAGTTAGGGATCAATCTGGATAAACATGAAATAATGCATTTTGGGATATCTAATGCAGGAGGGACGTACGCAATAAATGGTCGAACCCTTAGTAGCATCAGCGTACAGAAGGATCTAGGAATACAGGTTCACAGTTCCCTGAAGTGACAACACAAGTGGATAATTTGGTCAAAAAGACATATGGTATGCTTGCCTTCATTGATCAGGACATAAAGTATAAAAATTGGTAAGTCACGTTGCAGTTGTTTAGAACTTTAGTCAGGCTACATTTGGAATATTGTGTGCAGTTCTGGTTGTCACACTAGCAGAAGGATGTGGAGGCTTTGAAGATGGTACAGAAACTGTTTACCGGGATGTGCCTGGTTTGGAGGGCATTAGCTATGAGGAGAAATTGGACAAACTTGATTTGTTTTCACTTGTTTGTGAATGTGGTACCGATCAAGTGGGCTGATTTGTTTTGGATGGCATCGAGCTTCTTGAGTGTTGTTGGAGCTGCGTTCATCCAAGCAAGTAAGGAGTATTCCATCACATTCCTGACTTGTGCCCTTGTAGATGACGGACAGGCTTTGTGGAGTCAGGAAGTGAGTTATTTACCACAGTATTCCTAGCCTCTGACCTGCTGTTGTAATCATGTGTTAATGTGGCTAGTCCATGGGAATCTCCAGGAAGTTTATAGTGGGGGATTCAGTGGTGGTTACACCATTGAATGTCAAGGGGCTCTGGTGAGATTGTTTTTTATTGGAGATGGTCATTGCCCAGCATTTGTGTGGCGCAAATGTTACTTGCCACTTGTCAGTCCAAGCCTGGATATTATACAAATCTTTTTGCATTTGAACATGCTTCGGTATCTGAGGAGTCACGAATGGTGCTGAACATTGTGCAATCATCGACGAACCTCCCCACTTCTGACCTTATGATGGAGGGAAGGTCATTGATGAAGCAGCTGAAGATGGTTGGGCTTAGGACACTACCCTGGGGAGCTCCTGCAGAGATGTCCTGGAGCTGAGATGATGGACCTCCAACAACCACAACCATATTCCTATGTGCCAGATATGACTCCACCCAGCAGAGAGTTTCTCCCTGATTCCCATTTGTTCCAGTTTTGGTAGGGCTCCTTGATACCAGATTCAGTCAAATGCAGCGTTGTTTTCAAAGGCTGTACTGTCAGCTACTTCTGTACACCGTACTCCAGATACAGTTTTACCAATGCTCTGTATAACAGAGAAAAAATCTCCCTACTCTTGCATTCCAATTCCTCTCACAATAAAATGAAACATTTTATTAGCTTTCCTGATTATTTGCTGTGTCTGTATACAAACCTTCTGTGATTCATGCACTAGGACACCCAGAACTCTCAGCATCTCAAAGCTCTGCAACCTCTCATTATTAAAATAATATGGTTTTTTTTTCATTATTTCTGCCAAAGTGCATAATTTCACATTTTCCTACACTATATTCTATCTGCAAAATCTTTGCCCACTCACTTAACCTACCTATATCCCATTATAGGCTTCTTGCATCCTCTTCAGAACTCAATTTCCTACCTTTCTTTGTGTCATCAGCAAATTTAGTGATCATACCTTCTATCCCTTCATCCAAATCATTTACATAAATTGTGAATGATTTAAGGTCCCTGCGACACACCAATTGTGACATCCTGCCAATATGAAAATGTCCACTTCTTCCTACTCCATTGTTCCTGTTCTCAAGCTAATCTTCAATCCTTGTCACTTTGTTACCCCCCACACCTTTAGTTTCAGCAATAATCTTTGAGGTAGCACCTTGTCAAATTTAACTAATGATCTCCACAGATTTGTATAAAACTGACTAACGGCCTTTGAAAGCAATATTCATGTGAGTCAGAGTTGTTTAATGTTCTTGAGTAGATTTGTAGCTCGGGTTGTGGATGCTGTGGTTGGTTTGTTCGCCAAGCTGGTTCATTAGTTTGCAGACTTTTCATTACCCTGCTGGGTATCATCATTAGTACTGCCTCTGATGAAGCGTTGTTTTGTTTTCCCGCTTATTACTTAAACTCTTGGGTCCTTTGGAGTTGATAACCTCGTTTCCAGTTTTTCTTTGCAGTAGTGTGTATATAGGGTCTAAATCTATGTGTTTATTGATGGTCTTCTTGGTGGAGAACCAGGCCTCTTGAAATTCCCGTGCTTGTCTCTGTTTGGCTTATCCTAGGATCCTGATATTGTCCCAGTCGAACTGGTGGTTCTCCATGTCTGTGTGTAAGGAGACGAGTGAGTATTGGTCATGTCTTTTTGTTGCTAGTTGGTGTTCAAGTATTCTCGTAGCCAGTTTTCTTCCTGTCTGTCCAATGTAATGTTTGTTGCAGTCTTTGCATGGAATCTCATTTATTACGTTGGTTCTGTCCATAGTGGATAAGGGGTCTTTGGTTCTTGTTAGCCGTTGGTGTAGCGTAGATGCAGGTTTGTGTGTTACTCTGATGCCCAGTGGCTGTAGGAGTCTTGTGGTCAGTTCAGATATGTTCTTGATGTATGGTAACGTGACAAGTGTGTCAGGGCGTACTGTATCTTCCTGTTGTTGTTTGCGTGACAGGCATCGTCGGACCCAGCTGTTCGGGTATCCATTGTCTCTAAATACTTGGTGGAGGTATTCTTCTTCATTTTGGCGTAGTGCTGGTTTTCTGCAGTGCGTTGCGGCTCTTTAGAACAGTGTTCTTATGCAACTCTCTTTGTGGGTGTTGGAGTGGTTACTGTTGAAATGTAGGACTTGATCTGTGTGTGTGGCCTTTCTGTATACTTTGGTCAGAAATTCCCTGTTGGCCCTGCGTTCTGCCATCACATCCAGGAATGGAAGCTGGTTGTTCTTTTCTTCTTCTCTGGTGAATTTGAGGCCGCTCAGAGTAGCACACAAACCTACATCAACCCTAAGCCAACTTCTAACAAGAACCAAAGACCCCTTACCCACTATGGACAGAACCAATGTAATATACAAGATTCCATACAAGGCCTGCAACAAACATTACATTGGATGAACAGGAAGAAAACTAGCAACAAAAAGACATGACCAATACTCACTTGTCTCCAAACTCACACAGTGCGTTGCCTGTGGCCTTAAAAGCTGTTGCGTCCACTTTAGAAATGCAACTTTGAAATATGAAATAACTTTATGTCCATACTTAATATAAGTGTGCACACATGTGTGAGATAAGGCAGGCTTGAGATGTCTGATCCGCAGCAGCATTTCCCCATGCGGCAACTGGGGTAGGAATTCAAAATGTGATGAACAACTGGAGAGTCTGAATGAGTGAAATGGGGTCTGCTGTATAAGATCATGATTCTGAAGGAGTTATTGTTGATGCCGCATTAGGCTCTACTCAGTCGAATGATTGCACACAGACTTAGAGTGGAGGTAATTGGATGAGTTCCTAAGAGGAGCAGATATGTTCTGTATAGCCCATGACAGTCCTACATAATCATGTTAATATAAGTTAATATAAATTACACCTATTGCTATCACGTAACAAGCTATACCTTGCTATGTAGGATAAGTATCTCATCTGTTTAGACTGTAAAAGACCCTAGAATCAGCACAGAGAATGGAGGATTGGTGACAAGAAACTAGCCAAACTGGTATTCAACAGTGGTACCTTGATAATGTTACTGCCATTAATAATCCAGAGGACTGTGTTGATGCCTTGAGCATAGATTCTAATTCCATCATGGAAAATAGTTAAATATAAATTTAGTTAATAACATTTCAATTGAAAGCCAGTCTCAGTGATAGTGTTTATAAATTGTCATTCATGGTTGTAAAAACCCATATGGTTCACTAATGCCCTTTAGGGGAGGAAATCTGCCATCTGGCCTATGTGATTCCAGTCCCACAGCCAATGTGATTGATTTTTAACTGCCCTCTGAACTCTATCCATTTCAAGGCCACTTAGAGTCATAGACATGTACAGCACGGAAACAAATCCTTTGGTCCAACTCGTCCATACCGACCAGAGATCCTAAATTAATCTAGTCCCATTTGCCAGCATTTGGCCCATATCCCTCTAAACCCTTCCTATTCATATACCCATCCAGATGCCTTTTTAAATGTTGTAATTGTACCAGCCTCCACAGCTTCCTCTGGCAGCTCTTTCCATACAAGCACCACCCTGTGTGAAAAAGTTGTTTCTTAGGTCCCTTTTAAATCTTTCCCCTCTCAACTTAAACCTATGCCATCTAGTTTCAGACTCTCCCATCCTGGGGGTAAAGACCTTGTCAATTAACCCTATTCATACCCCTCATCATAGAATCCCTACAGTGTGGAAACAGGCCCTTCAGCCCAACAAGTCCAGACCAACCCTCAGAGCACCCACCCAGACCCATCCCCCTATAACCCACACACCCCTGAACACTATGGGCAATTTTGAGTGGCCAATCCCCCTAGCCTCCACATCTTTGGACTGTGGGAGGCAACCCATGCAGATACGGAGAGAATGCGCAAACTCCACACAGACAGTCACCCGAGGGTGGAATCGAACCCGGGTCCCTGGCACTGTGAGGTAGCAGTGCTAACCACTGAGCCACTGTGGCGCCCATGATTTTATAAACTTCTGTAAGGTCACCCCCCAGCCTCTGACGCTCCAGGGAAAATAGCCCCAGTCTATTCAGCCTCTCCCTATAGCTCAAACCCAATGGCCGGAAAGCTCGGATTGGAACTGCGGCAGTGGCAAGGAAAGTTGGACTTGCTTAAGTAATCTTTTTCTTCTTATCTTATTCTGAGTTAATGTGAATGGCGCCATGTATGTACGGCAAAGGTACACAATTTTCACTGTATTTTTACATTGAATATGTGTGACAATAAATGATTCAATTCAATTCAATTCAAAAACAACCTGGCAACATCCTTGTAAATCTTTTCTGAAAACTTTCATATTTCACAACATCCTTTCTATAGCAGGGAGACCAAAACTGCATGCAGTACTCCAAAAGTGGCCGAACCAATGTCCTGTACAGCCACAACTTGACCTCTCAACTCCAATACGCAATGCACTGACCAATAAAGGCAAGCATACCAAACGCCTTCCTCACGACTCCACTTTCAAGGAACTATGAACCTGCACTCCAAGGTCTCTTTGTTCAGCAACACTTCCCAGGAACTTACTATTAAGTGAATAAGTCCTGCCCTGATTTGCTTTTCCAAAATGCAGCATCGCACATTTATCTAAATTAAACTCCATCTGCCACTCCTCGGCCCATTGGCCCATCTGATCAAGATCTCGTTGTACTCTAAGGTAAACTTCTTCACTGTCCACTACACCTCCAATTTTGGTGTCATCTGCAAAGTTAGTAACCATACCTCCTATGTTCACATCCAAATTATTTACATAAATGATGGAAACCAGTTGACCCACCACCGATCCTTGTGACACACCACTGGCCACAGGCCTCCAGTCTGAAAAGCAATCCCCTGCCATTACCCTCTATCTTCTTTCTTCTGTATCCAGATGGCTAGTTTTCCCTGTATTCCACATGATCTAACCTTGCTAACCAGTCTACCATGAGGAACCTTGTCAAATGCCTTACTGAAGTCCATATAGATCATATCCACCACTCTTCCCTCATCAGTCCTCTTTGTTACTTCTTCAAAAAAACTCAATCAAGTTAGTGAGACACGATTTCCCATGCACAAAGCCATGTTGACTTCCAATCAGAGGAAAAATAAAGACCAATTCTGAGACCTTAAATATTTTCAAGAAGGAGATAGATATAATTCTCAGGACTAAAGGGATAAAAGGATATGGGGAGAATGCAGGAACAGGGTACTCTGTTGGATAATCAGCCACAATCATACAGAGTGGGGGAGTGGGCTCAAAGGGCCTCTGTTTGTATGATTGGGTGACCCTAGCCAGGGTATAAACCGAGGCATTGTCCCCGAAAGTACTGATGCAGAAAGAGGCAGGACTTCAAACAATACCCCAAAAACACAAGTGCCCGGCATATTATGCTAGTGGTTGTATGAGATCATAACCAGTGATATCTTCCAGCTCTAGCTCCCATGGAGTGTGTGGGGTCAGTGGAACAGATTAACATTCGTACCCTTACTGGTGTGACTCAGGTGCCCACAGTGGCAAAACGTTTATCCAGCGCTAATGTTAGGGACAGCAGGGAAACTTGCTCTGTGCATTAATAACCCCATCCTCCAACCTCAATCTGAGCCATTTCCAACTCAGAGATCACCACCGGGGCCTGGATCCATCTATCTGGAGAACCAAAGGCTGAATTGACTTTCAATGTGGAGTGAAACAGCAGGAGTTCACAGACTCCAGACCCCATGTCCTCAGCAAAAATTTAAAAAAATCCTTGGATGTTGTGTGAGTGCACAAGGGTCTCATAGGACTTTCACTGAAACATGGAAACTAGCAGGAGTAAGCCGTTCAGCCCTTCAAGCCTAGTCCACCATTCAATATGGTCACGGCTGATCCTCTATCTCAATTCTATATTCCTGCTTCCTCCCCACACCCCTTGGTGTCTTTTAAATCTGAAATTAATTATCTCTTGAATATTTTCAATGACACGTCCTCCACAACCTTTTGTGGTGGAAAATTTCACACATTCACTGCACTTTAAGAGAGGAAATGGTTTCTCATCTCTGTCTTAAATGGTCCATCTATATCATGAGAGTGTGACTGTTGATTCTAAATTCCCCAACAAGGGGAATCATCCACCCTGCATCTAGTCTATACAGGCTGTTAGAATTTTATACGTTTCAAATAGATCCCCTCTCCTCCTTCTAAACTGTAGTGAATCAGACCCTTTTGTGCATGGTCCCCTGCTGGAGTTATGAGCGAAGGCTGTCAGATCTTTCAAGAAATTCCTATTGCTTCAACTGTAAATAATTGCAGGAACATAGGTGGCTCCACGCACACAATGTGATGTTAAAAGACTAACAATTACTTTAATTATTCAACATCCCCTCAGTTAAGTGTGCGGCACATTATCCTCAACAACACGCACATGAAACACCTTGCTTAACCTTGACTCCGCAATGGTCAGCTTGACATGAGCTTTCTCTAAAACAGCTGTAGAATGCATTTCATCATTTCCGTACATATATGTAAAAGATCATAATGAAAGAGGTGCACAGACTGACGCATGTGGCACATGCAGAGATTTGCAACACTAACAGAAGGCACTAATAGTGGTGTTTATTGTCTCATAGTGAATCACGGGGATAGACAGCATGCAACCGTTATGAGTCATTCACAGGCCTCTTGCAATAGATGGCAGGGGATGAGGGCAAGGGGTGGCGAACATAAAAGACAGTGTGAAAGAGTGAAACATGCAGCTCCAAAAGGAGAACATTGAGAGACAATGACAGCTGAAAGCTGTTCATCAGTGACTGTGCTGTAGGTGGGGGGAGGGGGAAGAGGGAGGAGGAGTTGGGGGGTCGGGGTGTGCATTGGTCCTGTTAAAGGGACACTGTCTTCCTCAAGCCTGCTTAATTTTAATCTTTTATCTTTCCACCTCTTGGCCATTGTCACCACCTGGACTGATGTTAATTACCCAAAGGGATTGGAGAGGGATTTTCCAGATTGCTCTCCTTTAGATTTATTAGAATGCCAGCAGGAATGAGGGATTTTAGATACAAGACAAGATGAGATAAATTGGGTTTATTTGCCTTGCAGCAGAGAAGATTAAGAGGTCACCCATATTGAGGTGTTCAAAATTATGAACAATTTTGACAGAGTAAGTGGGCAGTGTTCCATCACACTCCTGACCTGTGCCTTGTAGATGGTGGACAGGCTTTGGGGCTCAGGAGGTGAGTTACTCGCTACAGTATTCCCAGCCTCTGACCTGATCTTGTCACCACTGTATTTATATAGCCAGTCTAATTGAGTTTCTGATCAATGATAACCCCCAGAATGCTGATAGTGGGGGAATTCAGTGATGGTAACCCTAATGTAAGTCAAGGATGGTGGTTAGATTGTCTCTTATTGACGATAGCCATTGCCTAGCATTTGTGTAGTGTGAATGTTAGCTCAAACCTGGATGTTGTCCAGATTTTGTTGCATTTGAACATGTACTGAATCTGAGGAGTCATGAATATTGTGCAATCATCAGCAAACATCTGTACCAATGCAGGAGACATTTTGGCCTGTTGAGCAAGCCCTTTGAAAGAACTACTTAACAGTCTCCTTCCAACTCTTTACCATCACCTTGCAAATACATTCCCTTTCCAAATACATATTCAGTCCCCTTTTGAAATTTAACGCCCTTGTTCAGACTCCTGGCATCTATAGGCCAGTCAATTTCATACCAATGGTTTCAGCAACACAAGGGGAAACAAATCAACAGGTATTTGGAGAGCTTGAGTTAAATAAAAAGAGCCAACGCTGATTTATAAAATGTAGCTCCTGCTTGATTAATCCAATTGAATGGTTTGTTGAAGTAATGAGAAAGTTAATTAAGGAAATGCAATGGACACTGTCTGCATGAATTTTGAGAAAGCCTTTGATAAAAGTACCACCTCAAAGATTGGTAAACACTGTTAACAGTCATGGAATAGGAAAGTCAGTGTCAGATTGGATTAAAAATGGCTTTAGGACAAAAAACAGCAAGTCCTGGTAAGTAGTCAACATAGTGTGGAGCTGGAGGAACACACCAGGCCAGGCAGCGTTCGGTGAGACTCAGAAATCGTTTGGTAGAGCATCTGCACTCTGTACGTGACAAACAACAACACCTTCCAGTCACCAACCATTTTAACTCGCTGTCCCACTCCCTGGGTGACATGTCCATCCTGGCTCCTCCAGTGTCACAATGACACCACCCGCAAACTGGAGGAGCAGCACATCATATTCCACCTCAGAAACCTACAATCCAATGACCTAATGACCTAAACATAGAATTCACCAGTTTTAAAATCTCCCCAACCAGGCCTCATCATATGTCCAAGCCTCCCTCTCATCCCAGCTTCCTTGACCTGACACAACCTGTCCATCTTTTCTCCCAACTATCCACCCCACCCATCCCACTGACCAATCCCCACCACTGCCTACCTGCACTCACCTATCACCATCCCACCTACCTTCCCCAGCCTCAACCCTCCTCTCTCTATTTATTTCAGATCTCCCTTCCCCGTCTGCATTTCTGAAGAAGGGTCCTGACCCAAAACATCAACTTTCCTGCTCCTCCGATGTTGCCCGGCCTGCTGTGTTCCTCCAGCTCTAAACTGTGTTGTCTCTGACTCCAGCATCTGCAGTTCTTACTGCTTCTAAGTCCTGGTAAGTAGTTATTTTCAGATTGCTGTTCCAAATGAACACTTCAGAATAAAATTACAACATTTGATGATAATACCAAACTGAGAGGGATGGGATGATTCAAATTGCTTACAAGGGACATAAACTAACAGAACGAATGGGCAACGCAAAGAAGTGTGAGATGCAGTTTAGCAGAAGGTAGAGAGAGGCAATATAAACTTAATTACATGGTTCTAAAGAGTGCACAGGGACAGAAGATCTGGAGTTTATCTGCAAGATCTTCGAACGTGGCAAATGATATTGAGAGAATAGTTAGGAAAGAATATGAGATCTTTGATTTTATAAATAAAAGGCTTGTGAGGAAGACAAAGACATACTGTTCCCATTAACTGAAGGTACATGGACGAGGAAATAAAGGTTAAAAGCTTGTTGTAAAATGTCACGAAGAACTATTTGACTCAGCAACTAGAAACATCTCATGATAATTGTGAAACAGTCTGGGAATGATTCGTAAAGGAAAATAGACGTGGATGAAGGTGGAGCAGTGGATGTGGTATACATGGATTTAAGTAAGGCGTTTGATAAGGTTCCGCATGGTAGGCTCATGCAGAAGGTAAGGAGGCATGGGATAGGGGGAAATGTCGCAGATTGGATTCAGAATTGGCTGACCCTTGGAAGACAAAGGGCGGTAGTGAACGGAAAATATTCAACATGGTGCTCAGTTACGAGTGGTGTACCACAAGGATCTGTTCTGGGTCCTCTTCTATTTGTGATTTTTGTAAATGATTTGGATGAAGGAGTGGAAGGGTGGATTAGCAAGTTCGCGGACGATACGAAGGGCTGTTCTAGGTTACAAAGGGACATTGATAGGATGCAGAGCTGGGCTGAGAAGTGGCAGATGGAGTTTAACCCTGAAAAGTGTGAGGTGATTCATTTTGGAAGGACAAACTTGAAAGCAGAATACAGGGTTAAGGGAAAGATTCTTGGCAGTGTGGAGGAGCAGAGGGATCTTGGGGTTCATATTCACAGTTCCCTGAGAGCTGCCACCCAGGTGGATAGAGTTGTTAAGAAGGCGTATGGTGTGTTAGCTTTCATTAATAGAGGGATTGAGTTCAAGAGCCGTGAAGTTACGTTCCAGCTATACAAAAGCCTGGTTCGGCCCCATCTGGAGTATTGTGTCCAGTTCTGGTCACCTCATTACAGGAAAGATGTGGAAGCGTTAGAAAAGGTGCAGAGGAGATTTACCAGGATGTTGCCTGGAACGGAGGGAAGGTCTTACGAGGAAAGGTTGAGAGAGCTAGGACTTTTCTCTTTAGAACGACGAAGGATGAGAGGTGACTTGATAGAGGTGTACAAAATGATTAGAGGTATAAATAGAGTAGACAGCCAGAGACTTTTTCCTAGGGTGAAGGTAGCTTTAACGAGGGGACATAGTTTTAAAGTGAAAGGAGGTAGATATCGGGGAGACGTCAGAGGTATGTTCTTTACTCAGAGAGTGGTAGGGGCGTGGAATGCATTGTTGGAGAGGGTAGTGGAGTCGTCCTCATTAGGGGCATTTAAGCGGCTATTAGATAGGCATATGGATGATAGTATAAGGTAGGGGTGGAGGTTAGATAGACCTTAGGATTAGGGTAAAAATTTAGCACAACATCGTGGGCCGAACCGCCTGTACTGTGCTGTACTGTTCTATGTTCTATGTTCTATGTCTATTAGACGCATACTTGAAGAGAGTAAACTTGCAGGATGGGGATAGAGCTGGGACAATGAAACTGATGGGATCACTCCACAGTGGCCGAATAGACTCAATGAGCTGAATAGCCCCTTTCTGAGTTCTGAATGCTTTACTTGACCGTTGATTTTAAAAGTGTCCTCTAGTTATCAGTTCTCCTACAAGTAGGAACAGTTCCTCTCCATCTGCGCTATTTAAACCTCTAATTATTTTGAGAAACTTCTTTAAAATTTCTTCTAAACTTTTTTCTGTCAATCCCACCTTTTCCCCAGTCTCACAATATCACTGAAGTTCTCTCATCTTTTACACCATTCTGGTAAGTCTCTTCTGCACCCTTGGCACCCAGAGCAGGCACTAATCTCTGATGCCCAAAGTTTGTCTGAAGAAGGTGATTCGAGTTATAGCTAATTCGTTTTGTACTTCTCTAGAATCTCACTCATAGATCAAAGGATTGCTGACTACTGCCTTTCCACAGGGGACTGTCAAGAGAGTTAAGGACTCCCAGTTCAGTTAGAGAATTAAACAGCTGCCGGCTTTATCAGAACTATTTCTGTTTTGTGTCTCATTGCAATTTCCAGACTTTGGTTCTGATCCCATCAGCAGATTTATGCCTAGAGTCAGCTACTCTCAAGAGCAATGGGCAGATTCCTGCAACAACAAAAAAAAAGGCTGTTATTAAGTGAATGCTGTATTTTATTCTTAAAGATATCATCACATACACAAAAGTGTCTTGGGAACAAACACTCCTACAGTCAACTACCTCAGTGTAAGCATCATTTTTAATTATCACCCTTACTGTTTACTGTGGTTCCCCTTGCTGCAGTGATTAGACCTGAGAAACCAGAGGCTGGAGAACGTGATGTTTGTTAAGTATGGATATCAAAGATTATTTTTTATTCATTCATGGAAAGCAGCCATTGTTGTCTGTGCCAGCATTTCTTGCCCATCCCTAGTTGCCCTTGAGAAGGTGGTGGTGAGCTGCCTTCTTGAACCATTGTAGTCCGCCTGCTGTAGGTTGACCCATAATGCCGTTAGGAATGGAGTTCTAGGATTTTCACATAGCGACAGTGAAGGAACGGTGATATATTTCCAAATCAGGATGGTGAGTGGCTTGGAGGAGAACTTAGAGATGGTGGTGTTCCCTTTATTTGCTGCCCTCGTCCTTCTAGATGGAAGTGGTCATGGGTTTGGAAGGTGCTGTCCGAGGACCTTCGGCAAACTTTTCCACAGTATCTTGAAGATAGTACACAGTGCTGCTACTGAGCGTCAGTGGTGGAGGGAGTGGATGGTTTTATGGATGCCAATCAAGTGGGCTGCTTTGTCAAGCTTCTTGAGCTGCATTCATCCAGGGCAAGTGGGAAGTACTCCATCATACAATTGACTTGTGCCTTGTAGATGGTGGACGGGCTTTGGGGAGTCAGGAGGTGAGTTATTTCCAGCAATATCCCTAGACTGTAACCTGCTCTGTATGATGCCTCACCTGCTCTCACATTTATTCACATGATACTATGTTTGCAATATATTTGCTCGGTTGATTAAGCTGTCCAAATCACACTGAAGCCTCTCTGCATCCTCCTCACAGTATACGCTCTGACTCAGCTTTGTGACATTTGCAAACTTGGAGATCTGATGCATAATTTCCTCAGCTAAATCATTAATAAATATTGTGAACAGCTGGGATTCAAGCACCAATCCCTGTGGTACCCCACTAGTCACTGCCTGCCATTCAGTGAAAGACACTTTTAATCATACTCTTTATTTCCTGCCTGCTAATATCTCAATCCATTTCTCTCCACCTCAATCCATTTCTCTCCACCTCAATCCATTTCTCTCCATCTCAATCCATTTCCCTCCACCTCAATCCATTTCTCTCCACCTCAATCCATTTCGCTACATGACATTCGATCCTACAATCCTATGCGCATAATTTTACATGCTAATCTCTTACTTGGAACCTTATCGAAAGCCTTCCAAAAATCCAAGTAAACCACATCCACTGTCTCCCCCTTCTCAACTCTAGAACAAAAGAACAAAAAACAGTACAGTACATGAATTTAAATGACATGGTTTAACCCTTGAGACGAACAGTTAGAAAAATGGAGAGAAGAAAGAAAAGCTGTTGTCACCTAGCAAAATGAGCCCTGTATCACAGAAAGGGGAGGCAGGGTGACACTTTACTGATGTTAGAGTATCTGTAAGATTGTTGTTAAGGGTAAAAAGGCTGAATGTTTATTTCTGTGATATGTAATAAATCCATGGCAAATAATTCTTGTACAATCAATCCCTGGTTCCATTCTTGGGTCTGTTTGTGAGTCGGAAAACAATGTAGGACAATCTAAAATAGACATTCATAAGTGCAAGGAAACGTTCATATGTAAGATCTTGAAAACTACACCCCTGAATGGGATCTAGTTCATAAGTATGATTGTTCAAAAGTCAGGATGTTTGCAAATCAGGGACCCCTGTACACGGTGAACAAAAATAGCCCGGCCCCACTGTGGGATCTGACTTATCCTGCATCACTGCAGCGAGCTCTGATGCCCTGGTACTCATTGCCCAGCAGGATACTGAAAGTAGAGGCGATGAATAATTTCAAAGGCAAATTGGATAGGCACTTAAGGAAGAAAGCTTGCAAAGTTAGAGGGATAAAATGTGGGAATGAGTCTGATTGGATTGCTCGACAGACAGCCACCAAGGACCTGATGGGCCCTGCATCCTCCTACCATGCTCTGCTGACTCCATGATTCCATAATCAGCAAGTTTGATATTAATGTTCAGGTAAATGGATAATGGTTAACAATAATGGTTAATGGTTAACACCTGCCCTCATTATACTGAAGCATTAGAGAGTTGTGAGGATTCAGAAGTGATTTACCAGTAGGTTTCGAGAACATGGGGGGCTAGGGGAGAAATGTTAAATTGCAAGGTTCAGTTAGAGAGGCTGGGGTTGTTCTCCTTGGATCAAAGGATACTGAGAGGTGATTTAATAGAGGTCTACAAAATTATGAAAAGCTTAAAAAGGATAGACAAGGAATCACACTGTCATGAGTTGGTTTTACAAGTACAAGTTGTTCCAGATATCAAGTGACACATGAGGATGCAGCAGGAATGTGAGGAAGAAGTTTATTTACACAGCAAGTAGCAATACCCCGAGATGGATTTGTAGAAACAATTAATGATGTCAGAAGGAAAATGGATGAGTACTTAAAATAAATCAACTTGCTGGGTTCCGAGGATTGAGTAGGGGAGTGGAACTGATAGGATGGCTCCTCGGAAGCCAGCATGGAAGTGATGGGCCAAATGACCTTCTTCTGTGCAATAAGCGATTCTTTGACTCCACTCTATTTTATTTGATGGGGTCTGGACCAGCTCGTTATGTCTAGAGTGGATTAGGTTAAACAATTGTGAGAGGGGGCTACAAGTTGGTGCTCAGATCCTGCATACTGCCAAAGAGTAAGTCAACCTTTTTGATCTCTCTTTCCTCCCTGCCCTTTGCTGGAAGGCTGGTAGAACTAGTCAATGATTCCGTTGGTGTTTGTCACCTTTTGAGTTGCCTCACCACAGTAGTCGTAGGCTCATACAGCACAGAAACAGACCCTTCCATCCAACTCGTCCCTGCCGAACAGGTTTCCCAAACTAAAGTAGTCCCATTTGCCTGCATTTGGCTAATATCCCTCTCAACCTTTCCCATCCACATACCTGTCCAAATGTCTTTTAAGTGTTGTAGCTGGACCTGCATCTACCACTTTCTCTGGCAGTTCATTCCATATACGAGCCACCCTCTGTGTGAAAAAGTTGCCCCTCAGATCCCTTTTAAATCTTTCCCCTCTCAATTGCCATCTATTTTTGAACTCCCCTACCGTGGAGAAAAGACATTTTCTATTTACCTTATCTATGCCCCCTCATGTTTTTATAAACCCTCTATAAGGTCACCCCTCAACCTCCTACACTCCAGGGAAAAAGTCACACCTATCCAGCCAAACGTTATAGCTCAAACCCTCTAGATTGAGGTTTGGAGGGGAGAAAGAGGTGCGAAGTGGTTGTCCAATCCTCATTTGATATTCCCATGCTCACACAGTCCAGGTAAAATCCCCAGGTGGCAGTCAAAAGTACGGATTACAACAATGGGTAGAACATGCATCTTGGTAGCTCAAAAAGTAAAGAATGTGATTCCTTGAACTGCTCTTCAAAGAGCCAGTAAGGACTTGATAGGCCAAACAGCCTCCATAATTATGACCCAAGGAGGTGGACTGACTGGATTGCTCTTTGAAAGAGCTGTCATCTATGCTGTGCTATTACATGATTCATACCAGATTAGCAAAGCTGAGTTTGTTATTCTGTTTAAGACATGACATGACTGAGCTGTGATCAAAGGGCAGTTGTGAACAGCTTTCTTTACCATTTATTCTGTCCACATCGGTGCACAAGAAGGAAAGTGGTCTCTCATTCATGTCTTATTATTTCTCCCTTTGACCATTGAGGAAGGATGGTGTGCTTACCCTTGGAAACTGTAATGTTCAGGTAAGGTATAATGAGACGGACCTCATGGGAAGCACAAATAACAGCAGTGTGCAATGGGGCTGAATGCCCTGTTACTGTGCTTTCAATCCAATGTAAGTTCATTTGACTCTGTTTCAGGAGAGTGGGAGGAAGGAGGTACATCAGAGTGCCATGACCAGGGCCCATGGCTCTCGGGGACCTGCTGTGTTCAGGTCAGGGACTGGACCAGGATTTTTGAGTCTGGACCCAGTAGTGGCACTGTGCTCTGTGATTTCTGGTCTTGTCCTTTAGTACTAGCATTTTAAGTGGTTTATTTAAACGCATCAATCTGTCATCTATTGCACAGCTCCATCAGGCACACACCTTGCGAAATAGCTCACTGCAGCTTTTTACACGGTTATTTAACAAATGCCAGCTTTGCCCAACCTTTGAAAACTGATTTTTCTAAACCACAGCTACCAATTCTGCCTCTTGCACTGGAGATGTATATTCACCTTGAATCTACCGACTGGACACCTTTCTACAGCAACCTGCTGATGTTTATGCATAAGGAAAGAACTTCAAGCATCGGGCCAATTATACACCTATGGCCATCTCTGTGACACATGGAAGTACATACTGTGAGCTTTGTATCTAATTCACTGTTTCTATCAATCCATAATTCACTTTCATCCTCCCATTTCCTGCGGGCAAGGCATGCTCCTGCATATAATGGACACTCCATTTTTGTAGCACCTTGTAAAATGTGCTTCCTACGTGAAAAATGCTGGTATTCATCGCAACTCTCACAGGTTAATTATACGTCATGTGGGATCAATTCATGGCTCAATGCAAACACTGGGACAGATAATTGCCATCGAGAATCTGACTGCTGTAACAACTAAAGCTGAGAGTTAATAGTACATGACAGATAGCTCTGGTCCATGACCTTCAGGAGCCCTGTGTCGCGATGGTGACTGTGACTGGTCCCAACGTTCCTTCAGGATCTGTACAACTCAATTGTTCTGCCTGAGCATTCTGTCAGTCACGGCTCACCAGTACCACTCTTCCCCTGTGCCATCAGGTTGTGGGTTCAAGCCTTTGCAGTGGGATTTCCACTCTAGTACATAAACAAAGCTAACTCTCAAGCTGTAGAGGGGGGACTCTGTTTTATCATACAAAACGCTAATGTCCATAACAATGAAATTTTATTCAGGAAAGGCATTTACAGCTTACTAGTTTGCAGAAAAACAGGGCATCCATCCTAGTGGCCTGGCCATTGATCTCTCAGTTCCAAATGCAGGCGATCTGATAATTGTAGCTCAGTTGGTAGCATCCTTGTCATTGATTACTGTGAGGTGTAGAACTCCAGGATTTACACTGAACCCCACTGTAGTATTGTCATGTTTCACTGGGGTAGCACATTGAAAATCAAACCCCAGTATTCCAGGTTGTCACAAAAGTTAAAAGATTTTTTCAAAGTATGCAAAAATTTCCTAATCTACATGTCTTTGAAACACAGGTTAACAAAGCAAAGACTAGGTTGCTTCAGGTAAACAGTCATCAACCTTTGGTAAGTAACTGTACAAATTGAAGCTTTAATCCCCTTATAGGGAAGGCAATGGCCAAACAGTTATACAGCCTGACTGTTGATCCAAAGACCCATGTAATATTCTGGGGAACTGGGTTCAAATCCCGCAATTGCGGATGGTGGAATTTGAATTGAGTACAAATCTGGATGAAGAGTCAAATGATGATCGTGAATCCATTGTCAAGGGGAAAGAAAAATCTGGTTCACTAATGTCCTTTGGGGAAGGAAACTGCCATCCTTACCTGATCTGGCCCACATGTGACTCCAGACTCAGAGCAATGTAGTTGACTCTTAACTGACCTCTGCCAATAGGGATGGGCAATAAATGCTGCCTAGCTAGTACCACCTTTGTCCCATGAATGAATAAAAACAACTCCCCCTTACCCACACAGAAGTGCAAAGGAGAAAAGACAGTATGGAAGGAGGGAAAACATGAAATCCTGGTTCACAATGTCTGCTGAGATGGTTCTTGTGTTGATCAAAATGCTACTTCTCAATCTTCTTTCTCTGGATGGTTCACCAACTTGCAAGAGGAGCAGGGTGGCTGGTTCACTTACGAAAGGTCTCTGACTTATTAAATAGAGGTCACAGCTGACAGCTCACTGAACAAAAGAACAAAGAACAAAACAGCACAGTTTCAGGCCCTTCAATACTTGAAGCCTGCAACGACACGTTTTCTCCTTCCATACTAAAACTGTCTTGATTTGCATATCACTCTAATCCCTTCCTTTTCTTGTATTCTTCCAGGTGTTTCTTGAATGCTTCTATTGTGTCTGCTTCCACCACGTCCTTTGGCAGTGTGTTCCAGGCACTCACCACCCTTTATGTGAAAAACTTGCCTCACACATCTCTTTTAAACTTCTCCCCCTACACTTTGAATCTGTGTCCCCAGTAATTGGCCCCTCCACCCTGTGGAAAAAGCCCCATACTTTCCATTCTCTCCATGCCATTCACAATCTTATAAACTTCTATCAGGTCACCCCTCAACCTCTTGCGTTCCAGTGAACTCAAACCCAGTCTATCCAATCTTTCTTCATAGCTAAAATCCCTCATACCAGGCAACTTCCCGATAAAACTTCTCTGTGCTCTAACCAAAGTATCCACATCCTTCTGGTAGTGTGGTGACCAGAACTGTATGCAATATTCCAAGTGTGGCCTAACTAAAGTTATAGAGATATAAAGCACGGAAACAGACCCTTCGATCCAACTCATCCATGCTGACCAGATATCCTAAATTAATTTAGTCCCATTTGCTTCTAAACCCTTCCTATTCATATTCCCATCCAGATGCCTTTTAAATCTTGTGATTGTACTAGCCTCCACCACTTCCTCCAGTAACTCGTTCCATATACGCACCACCCTCTGGTTGAAAAAGTTGCTTCTTAGGTCCCTTTTAAATCTTTCCCCTCTCACCTTACACCTGTGCCCTCTTGTTTTGGACTCCCCCGACCCAGGGAAAAGACCTTGTCTATTCACCCTATCCAGGCTCCTCATGTTTTTATAAACCTCTATAAGGTCATCCCTCAGCCTCCGATGCTCCAGGGAAAATAGTCCCAGCCTATTCAGCCTCTCCCTATAGCCCAAACCCTCCAAACTTGGCAACATCCTTGTAAATCTTTTCTGAACACTTTCAAGTTTAACAACATTCTTCTTATAGCTGGAAGACCAGAACTGCACACAGCATTCCAAAAGCGGCCTAACCAATGTCCTGTACAGCCACAACATAACCTCACAACTCCTATAATCAGTGCACTGACCAAGAAAGGCAAGTTCTATAAAGCTGCAGCATAACTTGTCTATCCTTATACTCAATGCCCCTTGCAATGAAAGCAAGCATGCCATAGACCTTTTTACTACCTTATCTGCCACTTTCAGTGATCTCTAGACCTGCACACCCAGATCCCTCTGCATATCAATACTGCTCAGAGTTCTGCCATTCACTGTATAATTTCCACCTGTTATGTGACCCTCCAAAATGCATCACCTCAGATTTGTCCGGATTGAACTCCACCTGCCATTTTTCTGCCCATGCCTCCAACTGATCTAAATCCTGCTGTATCTTCTGACAATGCTCATTAGCTGCAACTCCACCAATCTTTGTTTCACTGCAAACTTACTAATTAGATCAGCCATGTTTTCCTCCAAATCATTTAAGGAGACCGTGAACAGCAGACGTCCCAGCACTCATCCCTGTGGAACACCACGAGTCACACCCTCTATTCCGAAAACCTTCCTTCCACCGCTACCTTCTGTCTGCCACGACTAAGCCAGTTCTGGATCCATCTTGCCAGCTCACCCCTGATACCATGTGACTTCACCGTTTGTACCAGTTTGCCATGAGGGACCTTGTCAAAGGCTTTACTGAAGTCCATGTAGACAACATCAACCATCTTTCCCTTACCAATCGTCTTCAGCATCTCCTCAAAAAACTCAATCAAGTTAGTAAGGCATGACACACCCTGCACAAAACCATGTTGTCTATCACTAACAACCATTTGCTTCTAAATGCAAATAGATCTTCTCCCTGAGAATCTTTTCTAATAATTTCCCTACAACCGGAGTGAGACTTATCGGCCTGTAATTTCCAGGATTATCCTTGCTACCCTTCTTAAACAATGGGACAACACTGGCTATTCTCCAGTCCTCTGGGGCTTTACCTGTGGCCAAAGAGGATGCAAAGGTAGGGCTTACAAAGGAATGGTCCTTACAAATTCTGCCCTATCCAACCCCTGATCACAATAAGGCCATAATTCCAAGTGCTAATCAAAGCCTTAAGTTCATCTACGTTGCCTATTATACTTCTTGCATTGAAACACATACATTTCAGACCACCTCCCCTGCTCTTTTCAGTCGTGTTTCCCTGACTGTTCTTGTTCTTAGTCATGTTTGCCTCGGTTTCTATCTTTCCCTTAATTTCTGCATCTAATGCCCTACTCTTCTGGTTCCCATTCCCCTACCACACTAGTTTAAACCCACCCCAACCTCTCTACCAAGTAGCCCCCCAAGGACATCAGTCCCAGCCCTGCCCACATGTAATCCCTCCCATACAGGGTCCCACCAACCCCAGAACCGGTCCCAATGTCCCACAATTCCAAAACCCTCCACCTCACACCATCTTTTCAGCCACTTGTTCATCCTGCTGTTACTCTGACTAGCTCATGGCACTGGTAGTAATCCTGAGATAACTACCTTTGAGGTCCTACATTTCAACTTTCTTCCTAGTTCTCTATGTTCTGCTATTAGGACCTCCTCCCTTTTTTTACTTATGTCATTAGTACCAATGTGTACCACAACAACTGACTGTTAGCCTTCCTCCTCCAGAATGTCCTGAAACCACTCCGAGACATCCAGGACCCTAGCACCAGGGAGGGGGGTCACACCATCCCAGAAACACTTATCTATCCCCCTTACGATTGAGTCCCCTGCTGGAGGAAACAAAAAACAATTGGTTTTCTTCAAGCTTAGACTGTCATTACTGCAGAGAACAGGGAAAGCCGCTGAGCTGGTGGAAATCTGAAAACTTTTCTGTATCTTGTTCACAGAGCAATGCTGTTCAGCTACCTGAGAACCAATCACATAGTGTTGGTAGGCAGAAGGCATTGATCATCAATAAGTGATCACTAATCCACAGATCAAACAGCTACTTGTTGCTAACCAAAGCCCCATTTGTACAGCCCTGGGCTCTAGCTCATCTGCAAACTGCACTTCAACGATTGCTGCAATGTAAACAGCATTTACAATAAGTGTCATGTTACTTGCCTTCAAATCATACAGCAATCCTTGGTTTTAAAACCATTCTTTTCTCATTTCCATCACAATTTAAAATGCAGGAAAAGATATGATCTTTGTAATATCCAGGACAGGTTATGCAATCTTTCAGATGAGATGTTTAAAGTTGCACTAATTTCAAAAAAGCTGTGCAATTTTCCAGATGAGCTGTTAAAAATTGTACCATATTGAAGAAGAACAGGGGACATGTCTCAGTTGCCCTGTCCAATTTATATCGCCTAATCATCATCATAAAAAAAATAATGCCACTTTTAGAATACTGCATGCAATTCTGGTCTCCATGTTATAGGAGGGATGTTGTGAAACTTGAAAGGGTTCAGAAAAGATTTACAAGGATGTTGCCAGGGTTGGATGGTTTGAGCTGTAGGGAGAAGCTGAATAGGCTGGGGCTATTTTCCCTGGAGGGTCAGAGGCTGAGGGGTGACCTTATAGGGGTTTATTAAATCATGAAGGGCATGGATAGGATAAATAGACAAGGTCTTTTCCCCGGGTTGGGGGAGTCCAAAACCAGAGGGCATAGGTTTAAGGTGAGAGGGGAAAGATATATAAGGGACCTAAGGGGCAACTTTTTTTACGCAGAGGGTGGTGTGTGTATGGAATGTGCTGCCAGTGGAAATAGTGCAGGCTGGTACGACAACAACATTGAAAAGGCATCTGGATGGGTATATGAATAAAAAGGGCTTAGAGGGAAATGAGCCAAATGCTGGAAAATGGGACTAGATTATTTAGGACATCTGTCGGTATGGATGAGTGGAAGCAAAGGGCCTGTTTCCGTGTTATACAACTCTATGAGTCTATGACCTGCTCATCATGACATTGCTACTTGTAAGGACTTTGCCAAGTGTAAATTCATAGATCCATAGAATCCATAGAATCCTGACAGTGTGGAAACAAGCCCTTCGGCCCAACAAGTCCACACCGACCCTCAGAGCATCCCAAATTACTTGATATTTGCTACATTACAATAGTGGCTACACTTCAAAGGTACTTCATTGGCTGCGAAACACTCCTGGTGTTCCAGAATACAACCTTTCTTTATTTGGCAGTTTGGGGAATTGTGCTGTGCTCAAGTTGGCCTTCAGGATTCCTTTGGTACAACAGTGGTGGGGACCTCTAAACCCTTTCATTGACTGTAAACCAGTTGAAATGAAAACTGAAAGAACTGCGGATGCTGTAAATCAGGAACAAAAACAGAAATTGCTGGCTCAGCAGGTCTGACAGTATTTGTGGAGAGAAATCGGAGTTAACATTTCTGTTAGAGTGACCGTTCCTCAGAAATGTTTAGGGTTTGTGAAGGCTGCTGTATAAAAGCAAACCTTTCTTCCCTCGGACTCACTAATCAGTTTTAGATTTTGACAGGCACAAACATTGCTGAAAGAGATGGGCAGGTTTATTCCCTCTCATTTCTACACAGCCATGGGGATGAAGAATTGGATCTCTAGAGTTCTGCCTCCACAATGCAAGGTAAAATCCTCCCACCACCCCCCACCCTGGAACAATTCAACACCAATTAGTCAATTCTTCTAATCTCTCACAGGGGAAGAAGCTCTCAGTAAACTTAAATCAGTCTTTAAAGACAGTGTAGAATAACTCCGTAATATTCGCCCAGCCCGCCATACACAATAGCTCTACCATCAATTTTGTGCTGCACCCCTACCAGTGGAACCAGCAAACTATTAAGTTCTGCCCAGCAGTTAATCATCTCAGACTCATATCTATTTGAAGTGAAAAGGTTGTCTTTAAATAGATTTTAAATTCGTGTAGAGTTTCACGGTTAAGTCCACCATCATGCAATTCTTGCTTGACATGCTTCTGGGGAGGTGGGGTTGGGGCGTTGGGGGTGTGGGGTGACACCATTGCAAGGATCGAAATTCTAGAGTTCCTTCTCATCTCCTAAGCTTGGGAGCAGGACATGAGTAAACTCATCAAACTATGCCTCCAGCCACATAATGGCTGTACAAAGAACATCAAAGATTGATGTCTCTGAATCAGGAATTTCTTCTCTCTTGGGGAATTGCCTTCTGGCGAGTAATAATCTGTGCTAAAGTTGGTAGGAGGCACAGATTCTGTCTGTTGGGGAATTTATCAGCAAAGGGAGGAAAAAACAGTTTTATCAAAGGACTGCAGATGACGAACAATTTAAGCACAATGTAGGACAGTGTGGGGACTGGAGAAGAAATGACAAAATTCTTTCAATCACAAGAGATTGATTCAGAAAAGATTTGTGGAATTACCATGTATTACAGCAGCAGTGTTGTCGATAGTGAGGAGGGTGGTCTCACTCTACAGTCAGATATTGATCAGCTGGTAAACGGAGCAGAGCAATAGAACATACAACATAGAACAGTACAGGTCCTTTGGCCCACGATGTTGTGCCGACCCATTATCCTACTAAGATCAATCTACCCTGCATACCCTACATTTTACTATCCTCCATGTGCCTATCCAAGAGTCGCTTAAAAGCCTCTAATGTATCTGACTCCACTACCACTGCCGGCAGCGCATTCCACACACCCACCTATCTCTGTGTGAAGAACCTACCTCTGACATCTCCCCTATACCTTCCTCCAGTCACCTTAACATTATGCCCCCTTGTAATAATAATTTCCGCCCTGGGAAAAAGTCTCTGACTATCCACTCTATCTATGCCTCTCATCATCTTGGACACCTCTATCAAGTCACCTCTCATCCTCCCTCACTCCAATGAAAAAAGCCCTAGCTCCCTCAACCTTTCCTCATAAGACCTGCCCTCCATTCCAGGCAGCATCCTGGTAAATCTCCTCTGCACCCTCTCTAAAGCTTCCACATCCTTTCTATAATGAGGTGACTAGAACTGAACACAATATTCCAAGTGTGGTCTAACCAGGGTTTTATAGAGCCGCAGCATAACCTCTTGGCTCTTAAAATCAATTCCCCTGTCAGTGAAAGACAACACATCATACACCTTCTTCACAATCCTATCAACTTGGGTAGCAACTTTGAGGGATCTATGGACGTGGACTACAAGTTCGCTCTGTTCCTCCACGCTGCTGAGAATCCTGCCATTAACCCAGTATTCTGCATTCAAATTTGACCTTCCAAAATGAATCACTTCACACTTTTAAGTACACAATAGCAGATGAAATTTAATCCTAATAGGTGTGAGGCAATGCATTTTGGAGAGGTCTCATAAGGGAAGGATTTACACAATGAACAGTAGGTCCCTAGGCAGTACTGAGGAACAAAGGGACCCATGGATAGGGTGAATAGCCAAGGTCTTTATCCTTGGGTGGAAGTGTCCAATACTAGAGGGCATAGGTTTAAAGTGAGAGCGGACAGATTGAAAAAGGACCTAAGGAGTAACTTTTTCACGAAAGGTGGTGCGTGTATGGAACAAGCTGCCAGAGGAAGTGGTGGAGGCGGATGCAACATTTAAAAGGCATCTGGATGAGTAAATGAATAGGAAGGATTTATAGGGATATGAGCTAAATGCTGGCAAATGGGACGAGGCCAGATTGGGATGTCTGGTCAGCTCAGACAAGATGGACCAAATGGTCTGTTTCTGCGCTGTATGCTATATGCACCCTATGCTATACAAGTCCATAGATCCCTGAAGGTGTCAGCCCAGGAAGAAGGAAAATGGGTGCTTGCCTTAATTAGCCAGAATGTAGAATATAGAAGCAGGGAAGTCTTGTTACAACTTCATAAAATATTGGTCAGCACACAGACAAAATACTGTGCACAGTACTGGATAGGTGATGGCCTAGTGGTATTATTGCTATACTATTAATCCAGAAACCCAGCTAATGTTCTGGGGACCCGGGTTTGAATCCAACCATGGCAAATGGTGGAATTTAAATGCAATAATTTTTTAAAAATCTGGAATTAAGAACCTACTGATCACCATGAAATCATTGCCGGTCATTGGGAAAAGCCTATTTGGTTCACTAATCCCCTTCAGGGGAGGAAATCTGCCACCCTCACCTGCTCTGGCCTACATGTGACTCCAGACCCACAGCAATGTGGTTGACTGTCAGTTGTTCTCTGAAATGGCCCAGCAAGCCACTCAGTTTTACCAATCGTTACAAGTCTCAAAGAAATGAAACCAGACGGATCACCTGGCATCGCCCTAGGCACCGGAAAAGACAACAGCAGAAACAGCCCTGTCAACCTGCAAAGTCCTCCTCACTAACACCTGGGGGTTAGTGCCAAAATTGGGAGAGCTGTCTCACAGATTAGTTAAGCAACAGCCCTGACATAGTCATACTCACAGAATCATACCTTACAGACAATGTCCTAGACACCACCATCACCATCCCAGGATATGTCCTGTCCCATGGGCAGGGCAGTCCCAGCAGAGGTGGTGGCACAGTGGTATAATGTCAGGAGGGTTTCACTCTGGGAGTCCTCAACATCGACTCTGGACCCAATGAAGTCTCATGGCTTCAGGTTAAACATGGATGGTATCAACCTGGTGAAGCCACCAAACAGGACTGCTTGCATGCCAAACAGCGAAAGCAACAAGTGATAGACACAGAGCTCAGCGAACCCACAACCAATGGATCAGATCTAAGCTCTGCAGTCCTGACACATCCAGGCAGGAATGGTGGTGGACAATTAAACAACTCCCTGGAGGAGGAGGCTCCACAAATATCCCCATCCTCAATGATGGAAGAGCCCAGCACATCAGTGCAAAAGATAAGGATGAAGCATTTGCAGCAATCTTCAGCCAGAAGTGCCAAGTGGATGATCCATCTTGGCCTTCTCCAGTGGTCCCCAGCATTACTGATACCAGTCTTCAGCCAATGCAATTCACTCCACGTGATATCAAGAAACGGTTGGGGACACTGGATACTGCAAAGGCCACGGGTCCTGACAACATTCCGGCAATAGTAATGAAGACTTGTCCTCCACAACCTGCTGCTTCCCTAGCCAAGCTGTTCCAGTACAGTTACAACACTGGTATCTACCCGACAATGTGGAAAATTACCCAGGTAGGTCCTGTACATAAAATAGGACAAATCCAACCCAGCCAATTACTGCCCCATCAGTCTACTCTCAATCATCAGTAAAGTGATGGAAGGTGTCACCATCAGTGCTATCAAGCAGCACCTGCTCAGCAATAACCTGCTCAGTGACGCCCAGTTTGGGTTCCGCCAGGGCCACTCGGCTCCTGATCTCATTACAGCCTTGGTTCAAACATGGATAAAAGAGCTGAAGTCCAGAGGTGAGGTGAGAGTGACAGCCCCTGACCTCAAGGTCATATTCAACCCGAGTGTGACATCAAGGAGTCCTGACAAAGCTGGAATCAATGGGTATCGGGCAAAAACTCTCTGGTGATTATAGTCATACCTGGCAAATAGGAAGATCATAGGATCCTAGAATCCCTACAGTGTGGAAACAGGCCCTTTGGCCCAACAAGTCCACACCAACCCACAGAGCATCCCAGCCAAACCCATCCCCCTATAAACCCACCTAAGCTATACATCCCTGGACACTATAGGCAATTTAGCATGGCCAATGCACCTAGCCTGCACATCTTCGGACTGTGGGCGGAAACCAGAGCACATGGAAGAAACCCTTACAGACATGGGGAGAACGTGCAAACTCCATACAGACAGCCACCCGAGGGTGGAATTGAACCCAGGTCCCTGGCGCTGTGAAGCAGCAGTGCTGACCACTGAGCCACTGCGCCGCCCCAAATTTGCCCTTGTCCAACTCCTGCCTAGGGTACATCACAAGCGACTGGTAGTGGTGGGATGGTTGTGATTGTTGGAGGTCAGCCATCTCAGCTCCAGGATATCTCTGCAGGAGTTCCTCAGAGAAATATTCAGGCCACACAAATGCCAGGAAATGACCATCTCCAACATCAAACATTCTAATCACTGTCTTATGACATTCAAAGGTGGTACCATCACTGAAATCCCCACTATCGACATCCTGGGGGTTATCATTGACCAGAAACTCAACCGGACTCACCACATAAACACAGTGACTACAGGAGCAGGCCAGAAGTTAGGAATACTGCGGCAAGTAACTCGCCTCCTGACTCCTCAAAGCCTGTCCACCATCTACAAGGCACAAGTCAGAAGTGTGATGGAATACTCCCCATTTGCCTGTCTGAGTGCAGCTCCAACAACATTCAAGAAGCTTGACACCATCCACCACAAGGCTGTCCCCTCCAAGCCGCTCACCATCCTGACTTGGAAATATATCGCCGTTCCTTCATTGTCACTGGGTCAAAATCCTGGAATTCCCTCCCTAATAGCATCGTGGGTCAACCCACAGCAGGAGGACTGCAGTGGTTCAAGAAGGCAGCTCACCACCACCTTCTCAAGGGCAACTAACGATGGGCAAGAAATGCTGGCCAGCCAGTGATGCCCTCATCCCACAAATGAATAGAAAAAAAAAGCTCTATTTGTCACATAATTGGAAGGACACGATTGCAATGGAGATGGTGCAGAGGAGATTCACCAGGATGTTGCCTGGGATGAAAATCTCAGTTATGAGGAAAGACTGGATCGGCTGGGTTTGTTTTTCTTGGAGCAAAGAAGGCTGAGGTGGGGAGCCGATTGAGGTATTGAAATTTATGAGAGGCATAGTCAGGGTAGACCATGAGAATCTTTTCCCCATGGCAGGCATGTCTAATACCCAAGAAGGTGCAAGTTTAAGGTGAGGAGTAAGTGGTTTAGAGGAGACCTGAGGTTTTTTTCACTCAGAGGGTAGTAGAAATAAGGAAAATCCTGTCTGAGAGGGTGGTGGAGGCAGGTACTCTCGTAACATTTAAGAAGCATTTGGACGAGTACTTAAAATGTAGGCTATAGACCAAGTGTAGGTAAATAGGATTAGTGTAATTTGGTGTTCAGCATAGAGATGATGGGCTGAAGGACATGTTTCCATGCTGCGTGACTCGATGACTCTCTGAGCACAGGAGAGGCCATTTAGCCCAATTGTCTTCTGTGAATGTTCATGTTACACATATCCAATCCTATTGGAATTGCTCTCTATTCCTTTGTCCTCCTCTATTTATCAGTCTGTGTTATTTCCTTAGCTTGCTTTTGTCATTATCAAGTATCCCTCAATTCAGAGATGACATGTAGTTGGAGTCATCTGCTCCTGTTGTGGGTTTTCAACCTGACTGAGTGGGCGAATTCTCAATCCGCAGATCATTGGGATCATAATGTCCTACAAGGCAGTGGGATCAGAGTGCAGAGTCTGCTTCCTTAATTGTTTTCCTTCTCTGCCAGCTCATCACTTAAACAATTGGTAGCAAGTTCCTCAATGACATTAATGTCAGTGCTGCTGCACTTGAGACATTCAGAGTGTCTTTGAACTATTTTTTTTACCTCCCCTGGAAAGCTAGCCATTTGAGCTTTGAGGAGCCAGGACTGACACTATTCAAACATGAGGGCTCAGTCCATTGTAATTGATTTTGTAGGAGTTTTGCTGAAGTTTTCAAGAAGTTCACTAGCATTTCTTTGACTGTCCTCCCATTGTGTCCAGAGAATGCGGCAGAAGATTTTGGAAATTTCTTTGTCACTCTTGTGTCGCACTGATACACAGTGCACTTCTCACTAGAGTATCTTGTTGTCAAACATTCACAGCCACAGTTTGTAGGAGGCTGAGCTGAAATGGTGTTAGATCTCCTCATCAGTGGTAACAGAAGTGGCTGTCCAAGTGTGGGAAATGCTCATCATATTCCAGAAACTTACATTCAACACATATAAGACCATAAGAAATAAGAACAGGAGTAGGCCATCTGGCCCCTCAAGCCTGCTCTACCATTCAATAGGATCATGGCTGATCCAACACTCCTCATATCCACTTTTCTGCCCTTTCCCAGGCACCCTTGATTCCCCAAGAATTTATCTATCTCAGTCTGAAATATACACAAAGACTCTGCCCCCACAGCTCTCTGTGGCAAGAATTTATAAAGACTCACAACCCTCTGAGAGAAGAAATTCCTCCTTATCTCAGTCTTAAATTGGTCCCCTATTATTCTGAGAGTATGCCCTCTGGTCCTAGACTCCCATGAGGGGAAACAGTGAAGACAGGTAACTGCACGTCCTCTACAATAACACTGAACACTGGAGGCCCCCAAAGGATGCGTCCTCAGCCTCTTACTCTACTCCCTGTACACCCACAACTGTGTTGCCAAATTCCAAATGAACGCCATATGCAAGTTCATTGATGACACCACCGTAGTGGGATGGGTATCTAATAACATGAGTCAAAATACAGAGCTTGGTGACGTAGTGCCATTGAAAACAACCTCTCTCTCAACGTCAGAAAAACTAAAGAACAGATCATTGACTTCAGAAAGGATGAGAACACATGCCATTTATATCAACGGAACTGAGGTTGAGAGGGTGAAGAGCATCAAGTTCCTTGGAGTGACGATAACTGATGACCTGTCCTGGACTTCCCATGTAGATGTAACAGTCAAGAAGGTACAACAAAGCCTCTTCTTCCGCAGGTGGCTCAGGAAATTCAACATGTCCATAAGGTCCCTTACCAACTTCTACAGATGCACCATTGAAAGCATACTGTCCGGGTGCATAACAGCCTGGTGCGGCAACTGCTCTGCCCATAGAACATAGAACATAGAACATAGAACATTACAGCGCAGTACAGGCCCTTCGGCCCTCGATGTTGCGCCGACCTGTGAAACCAATCTGAAGCCCATCTAACCTAAACTATTCCATTATCATCCATATGTTTATCCAATGACCATTTAAATGCCCTTAAAGTGGGCGAGTCTACTATTTTTGCAGGCAGGGCATTCCACGCCCTTACTACTCTCTGAGTAAAGAACCTACCTCTGACATCTGTCCTATATCTATCACCCCTCAATTTAAAGCTATGTCCCCTCGTGCTAGCCATCACCATCCGAGGAAAAAGGCTCCCACTGTCCACCCTATCTAATCCTCTGATCATCTTGTATGTCTCTATCAAGTCAGCTCTTAACCTTCTTCTCTCTAACGAAAACAGCCTCAAGACCCTCAGCCTTTCCTCATAAGACCTTCCCTCCATACCAGGCAACATCCTGGTAAATCTCCTCTGCACCCTTTCCAATGCTTCCACATCCTTCCTATAATGCGGTGACCAGAACTGTACGCAATACTCCAAGTGCGGCCGCACCAGAGTTTTGTACAGCTGCAACATGACCTCATGGCTCCGAAACTCAATCCCTCTACCAATAAAACCTAACATACTGTACGCCTTCTTAACAACGCTATCAACCTGGGTGGCAACTTTCAGTGATCTATGCACATGGACACCGAGATCTTTCTGCTCATCCACACTACCAAGAATTTTACCATTAGCCCAGTACTCTGTATTCCTGTTACTCCTTCCAAAGTGAATCACCTCACACTTTTCCGCATTAAACTCCATTTGCCACCTCTCAGCCCAGCTCTGCAGCTTATCTATGTCCCTCTGTAACCTGCAACATCCTTCCGCACTATCCACAACTCCACCGACTTTGGTGTCATCCGCAAATTTACTAACCCATCCTTCTACGCCCTCATCCAGGTCATTTATAAAAATGACAAACAGCAGTGGCCCCAAAACAGATCCTTGCAGTATACCACTAGTAACTGAACTCCAGGATGAACATTTCCCATCAACCACCACCCTCTGTCTTCTTACAGCTAGCCAATTTCTGATCCAAACCACTAAATCACCCTCAATCCCATGCCTCCGTATTTTCTGCAATAGCCTACCATGGGGAACCTTATCAAACGCTTTACTGAAATCCAAATACACCACATCAACCGCTTTACCTTCATCCACCTGTTTGGTCACCTTCTCAAAGAACTCAATAAGGTTTGTGAGGCACGACCTACCCTTCACAAAACCGTGTTGACTATCCCTAATCAAATTATTCCTTTCTAGATGATTATAAATCCTATCTCTTATAATCCTTTCCAACACTTTACCCACAACCGAAGTAAGGCTCACTGGTCTATAATTACCAGGGTTGTCTCTACTCCCCTTCTTGAACAAGGGGACAACATTTGCTAGTCTCCAGTCTTCTGGCACTGTTCCCGAAGACAATGATGACATAAAGATCAAAGCCAAAGGCTCTGCAATCTCCTCTCTAGCTTCCCAGAGAATCCTAGGATAAATCCCATCCGGCCCAGGGGACTTATCTATTTTCACACCTTCCAGAATTGCTAACACCTCCTCCTTATGAACCAAAGAAGGTGGTTTGCACAGTCCAGACCATCACAGAAGTCAACCTTCCATCCATGGACTCTATTTACACGGCTCACTGTTGCAGAAAGGCTGCCAACATTGTCAAAGACCCATCGCACCCTGGCAATGATCTCCTACAGCCTCTTCTGTCAGGCAGAAGATACAGAGGCTCTGAGCACACACACAGCAGGTTCAGGGACAGCTTCTTCCTGGCCATTATCAGACTGATGAATGGACTCTCTAGCCTCAAATAACACTGATCTTGCTCACGTCACCTGCATCGTGTAATCTGTATGCCTTTGTCTAAGTCCTTTTGATCTGTACATCCTTTGCCTACTATGATCTGCCTGTACCGCTCGTAAACAATGCATTTCACTGTATTTTGGCACACGTGACAATCAATAAATCAAACAATCAATCAAACATCCTCTCAGCGATTAAACGGCCAAACTCGTGAAGAATCCAATATGTTTCAAAAGATCACCTCTCATTCTTCTAAACTCCCAATATGTTTAATGTTTGCAGAACAGATAAGCCCTCCATACTAGGGATCATCCTAGTGAACCTTCTCTGAACTGCCTCTAATAAAATATCTTTCCTTAAATAAAGGGACAAAAATTTCTCATAGTACACCACATGTGGTCTCCCCAGCACATTATACAGTTGCAGTAAGACTTCCCTCCATTCTGGACAAATGTGGAGTGATGCATTTTGGAAAATCAAGTATAGGTGGAAATTATACAGTGAATGGCAGAACCTTAGGAGTATTGATGTGCAGAGGGATCTAGGTGTGCAAGTCCACAGATCACTGAAGGTGACAGTGCAGGTAGATAAGGAAATAAAAAAGGGTCACCGGACCCAAAACGTTAACTCTGTTTTCTCCTTCACAGATGCTGCCAGACCTGCTGAGCTTTTCCAGCAACTTTGTTTTTGTTCCTGATTTACAGCATCCGCAGTTCTTTTGTTTTTTCTTTAAAACACCCTGCCCAATTCCTCTATAATTGTAATATCACAGAATCCCTACAGCATGGAAACAGGCCATTCAGCCCATCAAGTCCACACCGACCCTCTGAAGAGCATTCCACCCAGACCCACTCCCTTACCCTATCCCCATGACCTTGCATTTCCCATAGCCTTGTCCACCCCAGTACCTCCACATCATAATCCACCTAGGCTGCACATCCCTGGACACTATGGGCAGTTTAGCAATCCACCTAACGTAATAACAATTGTGGAAGGAAGCCAGAGCACCCAGACAAAATTCACACAGAAAGTCACACTAGGCTGAGATTGAACCTGGGTCCCTAGTACTGTGAGGCAGCAGTACGAATCACTGTGCTACCACTGTAGTCCAGGACAAAAGAAATATAACAGAGTCTTGAATATTTTTTCATTGCACCTGATCTTATCATTTCCTTATAGTCCTTTAGTTTTATAATTTCTCATTACAATTGTATAGGGCCTTGGTGAGACCACACCTAGAGTATTGTGTGCAGTTTTGGTCTCCTTTTCTGAGGAATGATGTTCTGGCTATGGAGGGACCACAATGAAGGCTTACCAGACTGATTTCTGGGATGGCAGACTGATATTTGAAGATGGTCTGGATCAGTTAGGACTATGTTCACTGGAGTTTAGAAGAATGAGGGTGATCTCATTGAAACCTATAAGGTTCTAACATACTAGGTAAGGTAAATGCAGAAAGGATGCACTTGATGATCAGGGAGTCCAGAACTGTGGATCACAGTCTAAGTATCCAGGAAGGCCATTTAAAATTGAGATGAGGAGAAATTTCTTCACCCATAGATTGTGGAATTCTCGACTACAGAAAGTGGTTGAACGTTGAAAGTGGTTGATCATTGAACGTTTTCAAGAGGAGATAAATATAGTTCTTAGGACTAACGGGTTCAAACAGTATGGGGAGAAGGTGGGGACAGGGTACTGAGCCATATTGAATAGTAGAGCAGCCTCAAAGGGCTGAATGGCCTACTCCTGCTCCAATTTCTATGTTCACATTGTAACAACGTGGCCAGAGTCAACCTTCCAAACAATCAGCACCATTTTCTCCTGTAGTCTAATTTGTTGTGATTGTTTGAAATTTGGCATTCTTGTGTTTGAACTGATGAGAGCAAGATGAACAGCTTCAACAACGTGTCTCTCTTTCCAACAATATGAATGTTTTTACCACCAAACAACAATGGGTCTGAAAAGGGAGCCGGGTGCTATGGAGCAGTAACATTGAGCAAAGAAGGCTAACAGCAGCTTTGACAGAGGCTTACAACACTGTGAAGTTTTTCTTTATTAAACAGAGTAAACAAGGTGAAATTGTTCCCATCTAATTGCACATTAAGTCTTCTAAATTAAGTGGAGGAGTGGAAGGTGGGGTGTGAATCTGAACACTTGCTTGGAGTTTAAAGACCGTGAAACATGAGATGCTTGGCTCAATTACTAGCAATGTCACATCCAAATAAGTAAGCATTCAGAGTCAAACCACTATAGAGCAGTAAATGGATTAAACTGACACTTCAATGCAGCATTGAAGGTGTGCTGTCCTGCCAACAGTGCTGTTCCATGAACGAGAGCACCAATTGCCTGCTTAAATGAGCTGTAAAAAATCAAAAGGCACCAGAAGGGTATCGACAAACCTCAGGGGTAGGGGGAGGATAGTATTTATGTCACTGGACTGGTCACCCAGAGACTGGACCAATGCTTCAGCGAACATGAGCTAAAATTTGAGAATTTAATGTCAGTTTGGAAACTCCAGATATAACTGACAACTGTTAAAGTGACTGCTCAGCTGTCAGGTTGTCATGGAAACATGGCTGGTTCACTGATATCCTATTGGGATGTAACCATGCCGTCCTTAACTGGCCACGTCTGCGTACACAACACCGGTTGGTACACTTCAAAAGCCATTTAGGGTGCTCTGAACCAGGGAAAGGCAATATATAAAAAGAAGTTCTTTCACCATTTGCATCAGCGACCTCCTGAAATGTCTCTATGACTGGGCATGTTGCGCAGTCTTCTACAACTTCAGGGTAATTGGAAACACTTTGCATTTGATGCAATAGTTTTAAAGTCTTGTTGTCGTGAAGGAAACACAGCAGCCATTTTTTTGTACAGGAAGATACCATAAATAACAGTTGATAATCAGCAAGTAATCCATTTTTAGGTGTTAAGCGGGGGACACAAAAGAGGCAGGGTACCATACAGCATTTGCCTGTCCTTCTTCAAGAAAATGTGATAAGATCTTTCACGACCAACGGGGAACGCAAATAGGGCTTTGATTTAATGCCTTATCCCAAAAGACAGTACCTCTGATTGTGTAGCACTTCCCCAGCATTGCATTAGAAAATTAGCTTGGCTATGTTTCTGGTGAGGCACCTGGACCCTCAACCTTTCGACTCAGGAGTAAGGTGCACTATTTACTGAATGCTGAAACTCTCATCAAGGATTTTATATTTGCAATGGGAACAGATTCAGTTGTAAATGGAACAATCTGTTTAGGTCGGGCATTCCTTGTGATTAAAGGAAATGTTTGTTTTTTGATATTACAGGCAGTGTCTAGGTTGCAAACAGGTTCTGGAGTCCATTTGCAAGTAAATTGAGTGCAATTTGGAATACAATTCAGGATAATATACTCCCTGTACATACAAATTTGTTAAAAACCTCAAGCTTCAGATTGTCTGGCACTTCAACAGAGCACTGTGTTCTCACCTCTATGTGTCTGTCTCAGGCCTGCTTTGGTGCTCCAGTAAGGCTAAACACAAGCTGAAGGAATAGCATCTCAACTTCTGCTTGGGGGCCTTACAGACTTCAGACTCAACAACGAGGTTATCAATGTCGGAACATGAACACCAGATTCTTTGTCTTTTACCTTCCCCTACAACCCCAGGTTCTGTCACAAAATAGGTTGCTTTCAACACAGCCAACCCATTTTCACCCACTCATGCTCCCATTATCACCTGTCCAGCTTATCTTCTTACCAACAATGCCTTCGACTGTCCAACATTTTTTTTTCTCTTTCTCTGGGTTCCTTCTACACCTATCTGGTCATTCCTGTTCCTCCATTATTAAGAATATTTGATGTTCTGGGCTCCACAAAATACAATGCATTTCTCCTTATTTCTCTCTTTTGTTCCTTCCAATAATTTTACAAACTGTATAACTTAAACTTGGCCCCACCCAACCATTATGTTCCAGTATTCACTCATGTTGCCTCAAACATTTGCATTGGGCTGTTCCGAAGTCCTTAGACTTTCATTCATTTATCAATATCCTGGAGGTTGACATTGACCAGAAACTGACCTGGACTTTGGTCGGCACAACATCATGGGCCGAAGGGCCTGCACTGTGCTGTACTGCTCTATGTTCTATGCTGTAGCCATATAAATAATGTTCCTACAAGATCAAGTCAGAGGCAAGGAAACTTGCAGTGAGCAACATAGCTTCTGACTTCCTGAAGACTGTCGACAATGTAATGGAATATTTCCCACTTGCCAATAGGTGCAGCTCCAAAGACACTCAAGAAGCTTGACACCATCCAGGACAAAGCAGCTTTGATTGGCAGCACATCCACAAATATCCGCTTCCTCCATCTCTGACACTAGACTCAAGATGCACTGCAAAACTTCACCAACGTTCGTCTGATGGCTCTTTCCAAACCTAAAACCATCAAAAAAGACAACGGCAGAAAATACATTGGTAGGTCACATGCAAGTTCCCCTCCAAGCCAATCCCCATCCTGACCTGGAAATATATACATGCTCCTTCAGTGTCACTATGTCAAAGTCCTGGGATTCCCTCCCTAAGGACATTGTGGGCCTACCTACAGCAAATGGACTACAGCCGTTCAAGAAGGCAGCTCATCACCAACTTAAGGGCAACTAGGGATGGGCAATAAATGCTGACTAGCCAGCGATGTCACTGGCTAGACACTAAAATTTAATTAATTTTAAATATGTACTCCTCAGTCAATGAGAAAATCCAAGAACTGACATTGGAGGGCATATTTCTCTCATGTTTATGGTTTCAAAAACACCTTTACTGAACTGTTATAACAAGGTGTAGAGCTGGATGAACACAGCAGGCCAGGCAGCATCAGAGGAGCAGGAAAGCTGACATTTCGACTCTGGATCCTTCTTCAGAAATGGGGAAGGGGAAGGGGGCTCCAGAATAAATAGAGAGAGGGGGAGGCGATGATGGAAGGTGGATAGAGGAGCAGATAGGTGGAGAGAAGACGGACAGGTCAAGGATGCGGGGATGAAGCCAGTAAAGGTGAGTGTAGGTGACTGAAATGTTGTTGGATTATAGTCGCAGTTTTGTATCTGGATACTGGAGGATTGCCAGAGGATACAGAAGGTTATAGATAGGCTGGAGTCTTGGGCGGAGAAATGGCAGGAATTTAATCCAGACAAATGCGAGGCAATGCATTTTGGAAGGTCTAACACAGGAGGGAAATGTACAATAAATGTCAGAACCTGTAGAAATATTAACATACAGAGGGACCTACGTGTACAGGTCTGCAGTTCCCTCCCTGAAAGTGGCAACACAAGTGGATAAGGAGGTCAAAAAGGCATATGGCATGCTTGCCTTCATTAGTCAGGGCAAGTATAAAAATTCGCAAATTATGTTGCAGCTAAATAGAATTTTATTTGGGCCACATTTGGAATATTGCATACAGTTCTGGCCCCCACACTACCAAAAGGATGTGGAGGCTTTGGAGAGGGTACAGAAAAGGTTTACCAGGATGTTGCCCAGTTTGGATGGTATTAGTTATGAGTAAAGATCAGATAAACTTGTATCAGAGATAGTAGGAACTGCAGATGCTGGAGAATCTGAGATAACAAGGTGTAGAGCTGGATGAACACAGCAGGCCAAGCAGCATCAGAGGAGCAGGAAGGCTGCCGTTTCGGGCCTAGACCTTGTTATCTCGCCTAAATTAAAAGTCTATTCTCGTCTCAAGGAACAAGTCTGCAACGGGAAGTTGGCCGGGGGTGGGTTGGTACGCCTCAATAGCAAGTGAGTTCGCGGACGCAATCGTTAATATCCTCCAAGTAAATGAGCTTCGAATTAAAACCGAGCTAGCAATAATCGTACTGGACACAGTCGTGAACTTGTCTCGTAAACACTTCTTCGCGGTCCATTCTATTGCCCCTTCAGCTGGGTGCATGTTGCCCTCACGGTCTGCGAGGAAATGCTATGCGATTGACCATCAGGAAACTTACAAAGCACTTCTTCCCCCTCATCTCCCTTGCATCAGCTTTAAATCTTGTTCAATTTTTATTTTGCAAACAAACAGCAAACTGCAATCGATTTGACGTGTCCTACGTGCTTTTGCCAACATCTGGGCACCGAAATGAAAACGCTCCAATTGTACAGGCAGGAACTTTTTTGTAAAAAAAATGACTGGTGATAAATAACCAGCAGCACAGCACAGTAGTGAGGTAGAATTGACAACAGCACCCCCTGTAGGAGATAGCGCTGCGGGACGACAGGTGGGAAGATTGCCCCGGCTGTTTTGCGTAAGCCAAGGGATGCCCGAGTGTGTATAAAACATGTTTAGATGAGGGGTGCATATCATTAACAGATGCGACATGTCGGCTGTAGAGAGTGAATGCATCAGCGATTGATCGTGTTGTAACTTCCCCCCCGTGGGGGCTCAATGTCTTTCTTTGGAATTGCAATTACAAAAAAAACCTACACCACGCACCGTCCCTTTTGCCCGAAACTAATGAAAGTGGGGACACAGTTGCGCAATTCGACTATGGAGGGCATCCCAGAAAGGCTCGCATGTATTTAAACCCCCATTAGGCGAATGTGGAAGAGGGGGGAAGGGAGTGTATATACCATGAAGTTATCGTCGAAGGAAATGGGGAAGGGTTTAAAAGGCTGGGATTTGGAGTGTTGGCATTAAGGGGAAGTGTTGGCATCGGGAGGCAATGGCCTGTTAATACTGAGACCCAACTAATGTTCTGGGGACCAGGGTTGGAAGCGTGCAGGTGGTAGAATTTGAATTCAATAAAAATCTTGAACTAAGTGTCTGTTGTTGGAAGAACCATCTGTCGGCTGTAAAACAAATGTGTTTTAAATGTGACTCCAAACCCTCAGCAATGTGGTTGACTCTCAATTGCCCTCTTGGCAATTAGGGATGGGCGATAATTGCCTGCCTAGCCAGAGACTCTGAATTTTTTTTTGAGGCGGTGACTCAGTGGTTAGCACTGCTACCTCACAGTGCCGGGGACGCAGGTTCGATTCCAGCTTCCAGACGACTGCCTGTGTGGCGTTTCCTCCCACAGATTAGGTGGATCGGCCATGCTCAAAATTGTCCATAATATCAAGGGCTATGCATACTGGGTGGATGACTCATGGGAAATACAGGGTTGTAGTGAGGGTCTGTGTGGGGTCCTCTTCAGAGGGGTGGTACGAACTCGATGGGCTAAATGGCCTGCTGAATGCAGCCAACTGTACCTACCTGTGTCTGTCCCTTCATCTACGCGGCCCGTACGACAACATAGGAAGATGAACAGGAGATAGTAATAACTGCGAATACTGGTCTGAGGTAACACAGTGTGGAGCTGGAGGAACCCAGCAGGCCAGGCAGCGTTAGAGGAGCAGGAAAGCTGACATTTCTTCAGATGAGAGATAGTAGGAACTGCAGATGCTGGAGAATCTGAGATAACAAGGTGCAGAGCTGGATGAACACAGCAGGCCAAGCAGCATCAGAGGAGCAGAAGGGTCCAGACTCGAAACGTCAGCCTTCCTGCTCCTCTGATACTACTTGGCCTGCTGTGTTCATCCAGCTCTACACCTTGTTATCTCGTTTCTTCAGATGAACGAGTTTTGTTTTTAGTTCACCCGTGCGATGTGGCTGCCCAGCATTTGTTGCCCATCCCTAGCTGCCCTTGAACTGTTTGGATGTGGAGGTGAGGTCGCCGCTTCTCGGCTTGAGTTGCGATTTAATTGCACGCTCCATTTTTGAGGGTGTTGCTCGACTCAGACTCTTGCAAATGCAGTGAGTGGGTTCAGCTGAGTGAATCCGCCTCTCCGAGTGCTGTATGAGGAACACGGAAGTCCAACAGCAATGCTGTGCGGCTAGGTGAACGCCGTTTAACTTCAGCAATCCCTTAAACATCGAGCTCCCGATCTCAGAGATCAGACATGGACAACAGACAATGTCGGGCGTGTTGGAGGGGGCGATCTCCTGGAACCAGGTTCCCCAACCCATCCCGGCCAAATCGCTTCATCATTGACAAGGAGACCCATTAAGGTTCCTTAATCAAAAACAGGAATTGCTGGGAAAATCTCTACCTGCATCTGAGGAGAGAGAAGGCAGAGTCAATGTTTCGAGTCCAGTTCTTCAGAACTGGGTTCCTTAATCCCGCGAAGAGTTTAGATTTAAAGCTGAGTTTGAACAAGTCCCAGAGATAGAGAAGAATTCTTTCAAGGGAGCCTAGATATTAAATGAGATGCGGTTTGGAGAGAGGAAGAGAAGGCTATAATCCCACAAGAATTATTCTTTATTGAAAACCTCCAGACTAATAAACCAAGTCTATTGGTTTGTAATGAAAGAGGAGGTCAGTATAATATGGAACAGATGGGCCCAATGGCTTTTTTTTTCCCGTGCTGTACATTATATCTAATTCGATAGGGTGAAAGATCATTGTTATTTAAATATTGACTAATGCATAGTCTATTTGCAACAAAGTAACACTGGGACTCCGTTGACACAATTTAATACACATACACGCACAGTAGCTGTGTAGTTAACACAGGTTATCACCTAACCAGGTGGATCCAGTATTCGCTGACCTATTCTACATGAAAAGGAAGGTTTGAATTTCTGATCGCAGGTCAATGAGACCACTCCACCCAGTGGATACTGTAACAGATTAGTACAGAATTTAACAATTCAATCAGACCCTGCCTAAGAAAGGTATAGGCCCAGTGGACCATAGGGCTGCTATCTCATTGCAGGGAGACGATTGGTGGTGAGTTTAATCTGAGGGTCACCACACCCCATGGGAGGGGGCGGCGAGACTGAGAATGAGAGTCCTTCATGGTAACCTCCAGTAGTCTCTTCCTGGATCTGCTGTCTCACTGACTCCCTTCTCTGCCTGGAGCTCTCTCCCATCCCTCCCCAGTCCTCACTCCTCACTCGCAGGGCAGTGTTTGTTCTTGGTTGGTGACACCCTTCTTTAGAAATCACACGGGAGGCCATTCGGCCCACCTAGAACATGCTGTTTGAAAGGCCGATCCAATTCGTCTCATTATCTGACCTCAGCACCCCCATACACCACTACCTCTCCACCCTCCCCACTCCCATCCCTCAAGTATTTCTGCAGTTCCTTTTTCTGGCGGTCAGTGCTCGGACTGGCGTCTTGGAGGCGGTAGTGGGCACAGAGTGCCAGGATGACCCCTGGTACTGAATGCCCGCAATGATGGTAAAATGGTCGGCATGAGGGAGAGGTAGGGGGAAGGGGGAAGGTGTTGGGGGTGTTGCAAGGTGCCAGAACACAGCTGGACCCCGTGAAAACAGAAAGGCAGGAGGTGGCCGCGGTAGCGGGGGCATTTCGAAATTCCAACCACCAGCAAATGCAAACGGGGAGGCGAAGTGAACATCAGCACTTGCAGTGGAAAATACAAATTTTTTGCAAAACTTTCAGATGGGGTTGTGAGGTGTTGGTGGGGGGGAGGGGTTCGCTACCAGATCGGAGGAAGCTTTTGAAGGGTTAATCCTGACATTTGCTGATCATTGCAGGTCACAGGGACTTGAGAAGAGTCGGGGACTGGGGAAGAGATGTGGAAGGAGGTTGGGAAACTCTGTGGCTTTAAGCACTGGCTTGGCCCCAGAGACGCCAGGCGGCAGAAGTGGGGAAGGTGAAAACTGGAGAGAGAGAGAGAGTAAGAGAGGGAGGGAGGCGCAGGGGTGAGGGGAAATGAAAGCTGGATGGAGGAGTACCAATATTTCATACTCTTCCCTCTTACAAAGTGGGTCGGAACAAACAAAAGGACAATGATTTACTATCTCCGACCCGGCGGATTTAAAACCTTCCAGAGTTGGGACCAGCGGAGCTGTACTGAGAAACCTTGATACCAGGCTACAAGATCTCCTTTCCCTTCTGCTTTCGAAACAACACAGTAAAAACTGGGGATTTAAATAAGAATTCTATCATTTCTCTCTCTCACTCTCTCTTTCCATCTCCCCTCAAACCAAACATTGATTGGACCTTTCTTTCGTTTCGTCTCGAATCGGAAAAGGAATGATCCCAAAGAAAGATTCCAGCAAAACGCCGCGGATTATATTTTTTCTCGAAGATTGGACAACTGATTTTTGAATCGATTTCTTTTTTTTTGCGAGGCCGGGAGGGTGCTGAGGGGGAATTAAAAAAAGGCTCACACGCAATGTTGCTGATGGGAATTTATTTAATCTTGACACTTATTGGTAAGTACTCCTGTTATCTTTAATCGCGGCGGTGTAGCGGAATAAACAGCGCACCCGTGTTTATAACGCTTTTATACACATGGCTGGACACTTCCTTTTTTTGGAATCTACAAAGTGCCTTCTGTCAGATCTGCTTGCGACAGGACAGCGAATTAAATGTCCTTCCCATTTTATTTCAGTTGTTTCAACTGTCTCAATGTTTTAGTCTCTTTATTGAAAGAAATAATCGGTAGCTTTTGCGGGGATTTTCAATTTAAGTCCAAGGACAGGAGATTTCTTAATTAAAAACTGCTGGAAATCAGAAACAAAAACAGAAATTTGCTGGGGAAAACTCAGCAGCATCTGTGAAAAGAAATCAGAATTAACGTTTCGGGTCCTTCCTCAGATTTTTTTTTATTCTGAAAAGATAATTGCTTAGAAAGCTGCATTCGGATACCGCCGCAATCAGATCGGTCCCTTGTGCTGAGAGAGAAAAAAAACTTTGCTGAGGTGAGAGAGGAGTTAACGTTTCCAGTCTTCCTCACCAGAACTGAATGAGGGGGTTACTGGATTCGAAACGTTCACTACGCTTTCCTCACCACCGATGCTGCCAAACCTATTGTGTTTTCGCCAGCAATTTCTGATACTTGTTTCAGATCTCCGTAGTTCTTTGGTTTGTTTGCCTGAAGTGCACCCGGGAGCCAGGGCGGCGAGAGAGGATTGGAGAAAAATGTCTATTTCAACAAGGCAGAATTATTCCCAGGACGTAGAACTCTGGGGCAAGCTCTCTGCTGGTTGCAATTGGCTTGTTGTAAACCAACTTTCTTTAAAAAAAAAATGTGTATTTATGTGTAAGTTAAGGTGTGAGGATGTTTGTGCGTATGTTTAGATGCTTATGAGAGCATGTACATGTGAATGAGTATGTGTGCATGCAGAGTGTGGCTATGTAGGTATCTATGTAAATACGTGCAAACGTGCGCTTGAGTGTGATTTTGTGTATGAGAAGGTTAAAGTACCTGTGTGAAGTTGCGTAGTATATGCATGTGTTTATGTGTTTGTGAATGTGTGTGTGAATACAAGTATATATTAACGTGTGCGAATACAAGTATGTGAATGTGTGGGTGTATATAAGTGTGTGCCAATGTGCGTGTGTAAGTACATGTGTGCAAATGTGTGTGTGAATACAAGTGTTTGTCAATGTGTATGTGAATGTATATTTGTGTGTGTGTGTGAAAATGTTTACGTGTGTGAGAATGCAACCGTGTGTGTGCATGAATATAAGTGTATTTGAACGTTTGTGTGCTTACTCATGTATATGGCTATGTATAAAATGCATCATCAAAAAAAAATCCACCCCCAAGCTGAGGCGTTAGCCTACATTTTAGACTCTATCCCAAGTTTTTTCCTTTGTGGATTTATTTAGTCTGTATCTCTATAACTGTATCTAAATTAAGACATCATAAATCCTTTATTAATGCTCATAGACGTTACAGGATACCGGATTGTTTGGCAGTCAAGCATTTATTGCAGTTGTGGGGAATGGGGTGGGATCTATAAAATGCATTTAGTGCTGATATTCTAACATTTTGCATAAACTCAATTTGGTATCAAATGGGAGCGCGATGCACCGTGAAGGAAGCACAGCTGGATGTTTGGTGCTGAAGGGGTTAAAACAAAGTGCTGGTTACATCTATTTCCCTTGTTCTCCCCTCTGTCCCTCTCTCAGTCCCTGATTCAAATTGGCAGTGTGTCAGCTATTTGTTTTAAAGCACAGCAGATCTCAATACTCGAACTGGAAGATGGAATAACATGCACTAACTTCTCCAGAAAAGTACATTTTATTTCTATATTGTAAAGCACTGAGAGAGAATGCTGGAAGCACACAGTGAGGTCAGTCAGAACAGATAAAGAGGAAAAAAATCTTTAAAGTTTTACACATTGCCCCTGCCTCAGGACCCCTGACTTCTAGACAAAAAGGTTCTGTCTGAATTACTAAAATCTGTTCGAGCTCCCCACAGAATCTCATTGATTTTTTATGTGTGCGTGTTTCCAGCATTACAAGCTTTCTGTGCATATTTCTGGCAGTCTTTCATGTATTATGGATAGATTCATGGAATCACATAATGCAGAAGGAGGCCACCCAGTCTTTGTCCATCTGTTATCCTACAGAGCCATCTTCAAGTTCCCTTTTGGAAGTTCACAATTCCACCTAACCCTTCAGTAGTACATTCCAGACCATGACAACTCACTGCTTAATAAAAATTCTCTCATCTTACCTCTGATTCCTTTACAAAGCCCTTTTCTAAATAAAGCAAGTCATTAAGGGGAGCCTGGAAAGGCATTCCATTCAGAATCATATTTACTAAATTGCTTGTTTTAACTTGTAGAACATAATTTCAGGTCTGAAGCAGGTATAATGGGAATGATGCTAAACTAGTCTCACTCAGCAGAAATGCAATTTTCAACAATTGTGTTTTTAAAGGTTAATGGTAACATTGAACATAAGTGCACTCACTATTGAAGTTGTTGCTATTGTTTAAGACTGCTTGGTAAACTGACTGTATGCCCAGTGCTGTAACTTGGCTGATCAGTGCAAGCAGTTGTGGAGTGGTAGGTGCTCATAAACTGAGAAGTTTGGATTGCATTAAGAACATTGTCTCTATTGGAAAACAAAACTGGCCAAGCTTTCATTCTCCGCTGCTAAATTCAGAAATGCAGTGACTGTGGTTCACCCTGAGATGTGTCACCAGAAGTGTTGTTTTGTACTCATGAGTGATAGCATGATGGCAGAATATTCATTTTCAGCAATAAATATGGTCCACCTTTTAATTCTTGGGTTTTACTTTTAATCTTTGTCAGTCATTAATACCCTAAAGCAATGATGGAGTGCCCATTCCCATTAGGATTTTTACTGATGGTTCCGTCAGTCTTGAGAAGAAGTGGGGGATAGAAGGAGAGCGCAGGTTAGTGGAATCACTTTGTAAGGGCTGGTAGTGAGTAACAGAATGGTAATTTATTCCTTCTTATGTTTCTACGTAATGTAAACGACCAGGAAGTCTGTTTGTAAAATATACTTGAATAGAAGTCAAGTGAGTGTTTTAAAAGCTATACCCATTAGTGCATTGGAAATTCACTGAAAATATTTTGGACTGAACAGCCCTAGAGTGCAGTTACACCATCAATTTTGTGTTTTTCAACAACACAATATATGGCTTCTCAGTACATGACTATGGCGCACACTGTACTTGTACAGAATTTCCCACTGTACTCTTCTCCCTGTATTCATGTCGGTTCTCGTATTTAGCAGAAGCACGAAGAAGTAGTTAGAATTCTGATTACCCACGGCATAAAGGATCATGGGGATAGAGTGGGTAAAAAAAAACACTGAAATGTTTGATTAGCAATGATCATAATAAATGCTGGAGCAGACTCGACATGCTGAACAGCCTACTCCTGTTCCTGTGTTCCTACTTCATGGTGATGAGGGGTTATTTTTGCGGGGTGGGGGAACAGAAATAGTAGGATAATCTAAAAAAATGTGGAAGATATTCAGCAGGCTCAGCAGCATCTATGGAGATGAAGACGGAGTTAAATATTTCAGGTCAACACACAGTCTTCAGAACATGAGGATATTGGATACGACCAGCTGACAAACAAAAACAAAACCAGGGAGAATAGAGCAGTTGGGGACTGGGAAAGTGATAGGGGAAGGATTATACAACAACGAGAATAAGATTGTAACGCATTAGTGATTAGTGCAAGTCAAAGTAAAAGATAGACTCAGAAAAGTGCAAACGGTTCAGCAGAATAGCAGCATAAGAACATAATTACCCGAAAATTCGCTAGAACACGCACATGTTCTGTTTCCAACTGCGTCTGTTGTTAAGATACCAACCACCCTCGACCTTCCCCTTCCCCAGCGTAACTCCGGCGGTCTCAAGTGAGTGGAACCCAAAGCGCTGAACGCAAGGCACTCGTCTGAAAGTAATACCCTCACACCTTGAGTTTGAATGGAGATGATCCCATATGTATAGAACTTGCAAACTGAACACTAGGAGTCCCCCCGTCATGCAGTAACCACATTGCAGTAATCTCTAAGGTCAAATTGTTGTTACTTAGGGGATCTGTAAATAAAAGTAAATGTTTATTATCACACCAATTGTAATGTTTATTAAGGCGTATACATTGTGTTAAGACTCATGAGCAAAAACACTATGCCGCATCCTATCACTGTTAAACTATAAATCTTTAGGAGGCTAAAGTAAAACCAACAGAAACTTTGAAACTGAAATCTATGGGTAACACCACAAACTCTCACCAAGCCCACTGTTCATTTAGAGCTAAGTCTGTTGGTATATTAGCCACACTGTGCTACCATCATTTCTTTTGCCACATCCAAAGCAATGTGTTTCCTCTATCAACTTGTTTGTCAAATATTACTCCAGGATCTTGCGCACACTAACCCACTGTTGCTCCTGTGCTGAGATCACCCGAAGTCTTGGTGCATTCAAATATGCCACTTTTCAACAGCAGGCATGTTTGATGGAAATTTAATGGACAACCTCCTACTTCTACCTTTTGATCTTTCTAATGACTTTGCAGACAGTTAGACTCAAACTTGCCTTCAGCAGTACTTCTCAATATACTTCATTCATCTCTGCTTGGTAGGGTCTGTTCCTTGGCCTTTAGTGTTTCATGATTTCCCTCCTCTATATGAAGAAAGTTTTCTATATCAGAGATTCTCCTCCTCTTAACAGACCTTGAAATATATTTCTTTTCCCAGTGTTTGAAGTTTAAAAAAAAATCTTTACTCAGCCAACGTCGGTCTATTGTGGCACTTTATAGTTATACACAGATGTTAAACCTTAGAGTCTTTGGTCAGCATCACCCATTGATTGAAAAAAAATCACTTACTTAAAAAAATAACTGACTGTCAACTTTTGATGCACCGTCAACCACAATAGAAGCTAAAGAAACAAAGCATTTCGCATTACAAATCATATACATCACAGAAAGAGGCTATTCTGCCCTTGTGTCTGTGCTGGTTTTTGAAAGAGAAATCCAATGAGTCTCACACACCCCCACCCCCATCTTTACCATATTGCCATGCAATGTTGTTCTTTGCAAATATTTGTCCAGTTCCGTTATTAAAAACTACTTCTGCCAACCACCCTTTCGACAGCACAATCCAGGTCATAACAACGTACCATGGACATTTATGTCCTCACCTCCTCTCTGGTTTGATTTTTACAATGTTCTTAAATTTGTGTAATCTAGTTACTGACCCCAACCCCTGGCCAAGCCCAATTGCCAGTGAAAACAGTTTCTCAGACCTTATTCTGCCAAACCCATTCACAAATTTGTTTGTCACAGAGGGTTGAGAATCTTTGGAACTGTCCCCCTCAAAATGTGCAGGAGCCAGAGTGAATGGTTTTAAGGCAGAGGGGTTAGATTATTGACCCTTCAAAGCTTGTTATCCTTGACCCACTTTCTAGATGCCCATGTTAGAATCAAAAAGTCCTCAATCCAGGTATGAGACAGTTGCAGAGTCGTGTGAAGAGTCCTTTGCTCTGCCCCAACCATGTGTCTTGGTCTGATGTCTTGCCAAATATTCCCTTCTGGAATAGTATAATACTTTAGGCCACAAGACCATAAAATACAGGAGTAAGATTAAGCCAGTCGGTCCATCGAGTCTGCTCCACTATTTGATCATGGCTGATATGTTTCTCAACCCCATTCTCCTGCCTTTTCCCTACAACCCTTGATCCTCTTATTAATCAAGAACCTATCTATCTCTGTCTTGAAGACAGTCAATGACTTGGCCTACATAGCCTTTGTAGCAGTGAGTTCCACAGATTCAACACCCTCAGGCTGAAGAAATTCCTCTTCATCTCAATTCTAAAGGGTCATGCCTTCTCTCCGAGGCTGTGCCCTTCTGTCCTAGTCTGTCTTCTCTACATTCACTTTACACAGGCCTCTCAGTATTCTGTAAGTTTCAATCAGATCCCCACCATCCCCATCCCTCTGAACTCTACCAAATACAGACCGAGAGTCCTCAACCCCTCCTCACATGACAAGTTCCTCATCCCTGGGACCATTCATGTAAACCTCCTCTGGAACCCCCTCCAAGACCAGCACACAACACAACCTTCCTGAACGAGAGATTCAGGGAGGGAGAATTGTCTTGAAGCTGTGGCCTCATTGTCAGTTAGTGCTTACGGTTCAGAAGTCTCAGCTAGATAGAAGATAGGAAGATGGTGGAAAGGTAGCCAACCAACTGTCCATGAAGTTGATGGTCTGTAGTAACAGGAAGCATTGAAAACATTAGTTTTTTTTTAGGATGTGATCTGATCAAGGTATTTGAAATGTGGGAAAGTATTCAATAAGCTGGATAAGAATATAAGAGTTAGGTTGAGGGAAACTGTTTCCTCTTATTTGGTAATCATGAACAAAGGGGAATAATCTCTAAATTAGAGCAGAGCTACTTTTGAGAGAAATCAGGCTTTTCTTTTCCCAAAAATGCTGCAATCTGTAATGCTCTCCAGCAGATTCTATGGTCCAATTGGAGCTTTCAAGACAAATCAGTAGATGTTGGTCTGGGGATACAGAGCTAATGCAGGAAAATGGAGCTGAAGCACAGGTTGACTATAATTGTACTGAACACTGGAAGAGAATCAAGCAGCATCATAGGAGCAGGAAGGCTGATGTTTCAGAACCCCCTTCCCCTCCCCCATTTCTGATGAAGGGTCTAGGCCCGAAACGTCAGCCTTCCTGCTCCTATGATGCTGCTTGGCCTGCTGTGTTCATCCAGCTCTACACCTTGTTATCTCAGATTTTCCAGCATCTGCAGTTCCTACTATCACTGGAAGAGAATCAATGGGCTGAATGGCCGATGTCTCCTCTTGCATTTGTTGGTTGATTCAGGTTATTGTTCGACTCACTTTGAGACTTAGACATGATTTTGGAACAAAGGCGTGAAAATGATCACATTCAGTTCTTCAGGAACACGAGTTTGAATTTGGCCGATGTAACCACTTGAGAAGTCGCTTGCAAAGGAAGTCTGGGCTTTCGGTGTAAAGTCTTCTCTAAAATACAATGGAACACAGCACAGGATATTGGAAAATCCATTACCAGGTTGACAGCATTGAAACCAATTCATAGGGATGAGCATATGTAATCTAACAGGTAAGGACATGCCTCATATCAACATGAGAATGCCTGTGTCTTAGACATACTTGAGCATCTTATCTGATGTTTATTCAGGTATTTTAGGTATTATTAATCAATCTGCTCGGAGATACTGTGACACATCTCTGGAACAGGTGAGATTTGAACCCAGGCCTCCTGGCTCAGAGGTAGGGACACTACCACGGTGCCACAAGAGCCTGTTTGTTCTGGTTTAAAACCCTAATAAAGTTCATTAGCTGTACTGAAATGTTCTGTGTAATCTGTATTGTGTTTCACATGATTGACAGATAGTTGGCACCAAAGTCATGTTTGGTACTAACCCACCAGATTGAATTAACTGTCTCACTTGACCGTATATTCTATTTACCCCTCCTCGATTGATTGTTGGTCACCTCAGGCCTAATTTGCAGTCGACTCCCATGCTGATGGTAAATAGAACTGTGGTGACATTAAGGCACTGGCTGTCTTTTCAAAGGGATCAATTCATGAGAGGCCCTTTTCTTCCTTAGTCTTGCATTTTTCCTTCAAACTCTATGGTTTAAAAATTTAAACTCAGTGCATCTGTACAATTTTTGTACAGTTTGCTTTGTGATTGTTTGATTTTGCTGGAAAGGGAGCCACATTTTTTGAAGCTTTTTGCTTTGCACTCATCAGGCCACATGAAAGAATGCCAAATTTCAAGCAATCACAAGAATTGATACTACAGAAGAAAATTCTGCTGATTGGTTGACAAGATGACTCTGACTGCCCCAAAGGTTCCCATGGAGAAAGGAGCAATGACCTATCGACTCCCAAGCAGTTTGAAAAAAGGCAAAAGACTTCAACATTTTCTCTTATTTGCAGGGAACAGCTCCCTGAGTATAAATGCATGTCACTTCCATCTGGCATAAATGAGCCATGATATTAACTCATTAATTTTGTTAGATTCGTTGTTGACGTGAGTATTTGTGCAATCTGGATTGTTCAGCAAATGGATTCAAAGAGCCACATCAAATGGCAGACTTTTTGTTTTGCACGGACTGGTTTGAGTACAGCATGCACTCTGCCTATTTTCAACAACAAAAGATACAAGATCAGTTAATTGCTGTGGCCTGAACTTTGGCATTCTTGCATTTGTCCTGATGATGCAAATCTTCAGCAACGTGCCTCTGTCTTCTGCGAGATTTAAGTGCTGTAGTAGCCAGCAACTGCTTCTCATCTTCCTGCAACCATGAGCTTTTCTGTTTTGTTAATTTATTCTCATCACTGGTAAGGCTGGCATATATTGCCTGATTGACCTTGAGATGTTTGAGGGAGTGGCCTTTCTCTTTTGAAGTGAATGCAGCAGTGGTGAAGATTCTTCGACGTTGCGTTTGGGATAGATTTCCAGGAGGTCCAGGATTGGAAGTTAGGATATTGTGTGGCATGTATGGAACTCAGAGGTAGTGTGTTCCCGTGTAGCTGCTGTCCTTATTGTTCTACGTGATGGAGGCCAAGGCTTTGATCATGCATGCTGCACCCATGATACACTGGTGGTGAAGGGAGTGAACGTTTGCTCTAATAAACACAGGGAGGTGATGGCCTCTGACTGGTCTAGAGGTTGCCATGGAGAAAGCAACAGTGAACTATCGGCTCCCAAGCTCCCAAGCAATTCAAAATAAGGGACAAGATGAAGATAGGATGGCCTAGTGGCATTATTGCTGGCCTGTTAATCCAGAGACCCAGATAATGTCCTGTGGAAGTAGATTTGAATCCGGCCACAGCAGATGGTGGAGTTGAATTCAATTATAAAAAACAGGAATAGAGAGTCTAGTGATGGCCGTGAATCCATTGTTGATTGTTGGGAAAAACCCATCTAGTTCACTCATGTCCTTTATGGATGGAAACAGCCACCCTTACCTGATATGTACTACATGTTTTTTTTTCTTTATTCATTCACAGAATGAAGGGATCACTGGCTAGGCAGCATTTATTGCCCATCCCTAATTGCCCAGAGGGCAGTTAAGAGTCAACCCCATTGCTGTGGGTTTGGAGTCACATGGAGGCCAGACCAAGTAAGGATGGTAGTATCCTTCCCTAAAGGACATTAGTGAACCAAATGGGTTTTTCTGACAATCAACGATGGATTCATAGTCCATAAGACATAGGAGCAAAAATTAGGCCATTCAGCCTATTGAATCTGCTCTACCATTCAATCATAGCTGATAAGTTTCCTCAACTCCATTCTCCTGCAACTCTTGATCCCCTTGACAATCAAGAACCTATCTCTCTCTGTTTTAAATATACTCAATGACCTGGCCTCCACAGCCTTCTGTGGCAGGGAATTCCATAGATTCACCACTCTCTGGCTGAAGAAGTTTCTCCTTACCTCCTTTCTAAATGGTCATTAGGTTCTCAATTCCAGATATTTATTGAATTCAAATTCCACCATCTGCCATGGCAGGATTTGAACCTGCATACCCAGAACATTATCTAGGTCTCTGGATTAACATTCCAGTGATAATACCACTAGGCCATCACCTCCCCTGCAACTCCAGACCCACAGCAATGGGATTGACTCTTAACTGCCCTCTGGCCAATTAGGGATGGGCAATAAATGTTGCCTGGCCAGCGACACCCTCATCCCATGAATGAATTTAAAAAAATACATACATGGAACAGAAGTAGGCCACTCAGCCCTTCAAGTCATTCTGTCATTCAATAAGACATACCTGCCTACTACCCCCAACCTTTCTTCATAACTTTTCAACCCCTTGCACATCAAGAATTTATCTAACTCTGCATTAAAATATTAAAGGATTCTACTTCAAGCTTTAAAAAGACAGTTTCAAACTCCCCAAATCCTCTCTAAGGAAAGAAATTCTCCTTTTCTGTGTCTTAAATGAGAAACCTTTATTCTGGAACAGTGACCCCTAGTTCTAAAAGTCTTCCACAAGAGGAAACATCCTCTCCACATCTACCTCATCAAAATCCTTTAGAATCTTATACATTTCTACTGAGTCACCTCTCACCCTTCTGAACTCCAGTGATACAAGCCTAGCTTTTTTTTTGATTGATTGATTTTATCGTCACATGTACTGAAATACAGTGAAAAGCTTTGTTTACGAGCAGTACAGGGAGATCACAGCAAGCAAAGGATTTACAGATCAAAAAGACTTAGAGGCATACAGGTTACATTGCAAGTTACATTATTTGAGGCTAGAGTCCATTCAACAGTCTGATAACAGCTGGAAAGAAGCTGTTCCTGAACCTGCTGGTGCATGTGTTCAGGCTTCTGCCTGTATCTTCTGTCTGTTGGAAGAGGTTTTAGGGGGTCATTACCAGGGTGTGATGGGTTTCTAATGATGTTAGCAGCCTTTCTGCAGCAGCGAGCAATGTAAATAGAGTCCATGGATGGAAGGTTGGCTTCTGTGATGGTCTGGGCTGTGCACACCACCTTCTGTAGTTTTATTTGGTCCTGGGAAGAGCAGTTGCCGTACCAGGCCGTTATGCACCCAGACAATATGCTTTCAATCGTGCATCTGTAGAAGTTGGTGAGGGACCTTATAGACATGACAAATTTCCGGAGCCACCTGAGGAAGAAGAGGCGTTGTTGTGCCTTCTTGACTGTCACATTTATGTGGAAAGTCCAGGACAGGTCGTCACTCTGAGGAACTTGATGCTCTTCACCCTCTCAACCTCCATTCCATTGATGTAGATGGGGGCGTGTTCTCTTCCTTTCTTTCTGAAGTCGATGATCAGTTCTTTAGTTTTGCCGACGTTGTTCTCATAAGACAACCTACCTTGGTGAGTCTTCGCTGAGTTTCTTAATGTAGGGTTAAATGATTGAGCGAACTACTTTGTCTTGAATGCGGTTCACCTTCTTAAATCTTGTCACAGTGACACTTATCCAAGTCAGTAGAGATGGTTTCATCACACCATTGATTTGAAAGTGTTGCCAATTCTGATTGCGCATATTCCTGGTTGTATCACATGACCTCCTGCTTTCAATCACCCTTCACCCAATGGCCTGCCATTGATTACCCAAACATCTTCTTCCTCACCTTGCCACTGCTAATTCGAAATCAAACAGACTGTGCACTAACCAATTTGCTGATTCCTGACTGGGTCAGAAAAAAACATTTTAAATTTCGATAAATATGAGGTGCTGCATTTTGGTAAGACAAATCAGGACAGGACTAATACACTTAATGGGAAGGTCCTAGGGAGTGTTGCCAAACAAAGAGACCTTGGAGTGCAGGTTCATAGTTCCTTGAAAGTGGAGTCCCAGATAGACAGGGTAATGAAGAAGGTGTTTGGTCTGCTTGCCTTTACTGGTCAGTGCATTGAGTGTAGATGTTGAGGTCATGCTGCGGTTGTACAGGTCACTGGTGAGGCCACTTTTCGAATACTGCAGACAATTCTGTTCTCCCTGCTGTAAGCAGGAAATTGTGAAACTTGAAAACATTCAGAAAAGATTTTTAAGGATGTTGCCAGGTTTGGAGTCTTTGAGCTATATGGACAGGCTGAATACATTGGGGCTATTTTCCCTGGATCATCAGAGGCTGAGGGGTGACCTTATAGAGGCTTATAAAATCATGAGGGGCATGGATAGGGTGAATGGACGACATCTTTTCCCCGTGTAAGATGGTCCAAAGCTAGAGAGCATAGGTTTAAGGTGAGAGGGGAGAGATTTAAAAGGGGCAACTTTCTCATGCAGAGGGTGGTGTGTATATGGAATGAGCTCCCAGAGGAAGTGTTGGAGGCCGGAACAATTACAAGATTTAAAAGTCATCTGAATGGGTATATGAATAGTTGGGGTTCAGAGGGATATGGGCCAAATGCTGGCAAATGGGACTAGATTTATTTAGGACATCTGGTCGGCATGGATGAGTTGGACTAAAGGGTCTGTTTCCATGCTGTACAGCTCTCTGACTCTCTGACTCTTTGTCTAATTTCTCTTTAACTCATTCATGAGGGATGGGTGTCACTAGCTAGGCCGGAATTTATCACCCATCCCTAGTTGCCCAGTGAGACTCCACCACATATTTCATAGCTGGTATATATGTGATAAGTTTTTCAAAGAAAAACATTGTCATAATAGCTCCCAAATGTTCCTGCTGTTCTGCCCTCAGGTTAGTCTTTCAATCACGGAAGGTGGAGGGTAATTCTAGTGGGTTGGCCATGACAGCTGACATGAGGTGAATTATTCATCACAGAATATCCAATCTCAGACCTGGCTCGGTAGCCAATGTAATGGGTCCAGCCAGGTTTCATCTCGCGAGTGATCCACAGGATGTTGAAGGAGTGGGACTTGGGATTGATGGTATTTTAATTTAAAAAGCATGATGACAGACTCTCATTGGAGATGGTCATTGCCCGGTGCTTGAGATGTGTGAATATCACAGGTCACTTTTTAACTTATGCCTGGTCTTGGGGAAATATGGACATGGGCTTTTTCATTGTATGGGGAATTATGAATGGCCCTAGATGCTATGTTGTCATTTCTGAAGACCATTGTCATCCTAAAGTATGTGCTGAAGTTCCTGCAATGGAGTTCCAGACCTAAAGCCCTCCAAAATCAACCACACTTTAGTTGGGATGCTGGCACACCCATGATTGTCATTGTTCCCCCAACGAGAGCTGTGTTTCCAGCTGCCTGGGCCCAGGGCTCTAGAATCAACTCTCCAAACTTCTTCCCTTCTCACTCTCCTCCATTAGGACACTCCTTAAAACTGCAATCTTCGCCCAAGCATAAGGTCATGTGACCTGACATCTCCATCTATGGCTTGGTGTCAAGTTAAGATTCCTGGCCCTCCTGTGAAACACCTTGCCTGGATTTGACTGCATGAAAGGTGCTAAAGAAATGAAGGTTACTGTACTATTTGACACACAGCCTCCTGATTCCACAGCCACTGAGTCAGAGTTGACAATTGTGGTTTCTTTGCTGGGATCATTTGTAATACTGCTTCGCCACATGCAACTCCATATTATTGCTGGATTTGATATGTGTAAATCCAGTAAGCATATATTTAATCTTATGATGAAAAGGGAAGGGACACATCAAGGAGAATGAGCCCAATGCAGCTGTAAATCTAGGTGCAGTTTATATTGGACTGCCCTTAAATTCATTCATGTAATTCACTTCATTAAACTTGCATGATTACGTTTATTTCTTGAAAGTACTAAAGAAAGATTGAATCAAAGGTTATGCATTCTGATACATTTGCACTTGCCACTACTAGGAACAGATATGAGGGCTGGGATTTTAATTGAAGACCATGGCCTGGAAGCTAAGTCTCAATTAATTGCCTGAATTCAGCCCTGAGTCAGGATGTCCTGCCAAGGGTTACCACCCATTCAGAAGGCTGGCAGCATCATCAGACCCAGCAGCGCCACCTAGAATGCTGGCCGTTGCTGGGACTGCAGGAAGGCGCCTGGCACAGCCACGACCAAGAAGGTCCAGCAACTGGGGCTCTGGGACTCACTGGGGCAGGCGGGAGGGGAAAACGTGGGGTAGACCTTGGGAGAGGGGCATCGTTGAGCAAGAGCGGTGCTTGCTGCTGGGGCAGGCCGCTGTGTGAGGAAGGATCCACTCCACAATCAGGACTAGAGTGAGAATGAGAGTGCCAGGGAGGTCTCTCAGGTTGCAACGCATCTCCCAGGGCTGGTAAAGTACCCACAGAGTCAAGATGAGACCCTTAAGTGGTCAGTGATTGGGGACTTGAGGACCTTAGCTGGCCTAAAGATTGACAGCCCTAACTTCCACATAACCCCAGCCCCCAACAATGGTAAAAGAAAGGTGGAAGCACGAAAGCACAGCAACCCCCCCACAACCCCTTCCCTCCTTAATTCCAAACCCCTTGCCCACCCCAGTCCTCCTGGCCCAGCTACCCCGGGGAGTAGAGGACCCGCTTCACAGGGATACCTGTGACTGGGAAATGGTGTGAAGCAGGGAGCTGAGAGCAAGTCGAGGCTTACACTCCAAGCCCAGCATCAAGGGAGTGCTGCACAGCCAATGGTGCTGTCCTTGGGCTGAGGCATTAAAGACCTGTGAGGTGGACAGAAATGAACCCATGGCCCTAGCTTTAAGTGAAACAGGGAGGGCTCCCCCACCCCAATTCCTCCAATACCACCCTCCCCCCCACCAAATGTCTGGGCCCATGTTATCCTTTAAGCAAACACTCTAAGAACTGATGATGGTCATAACCACATTTCCTCTCATGGCATCATGCTATGCATAGATTAACAACCATGCTTCCAGCTTTAGTTACAACAGCAATAAGGCTTCAACAATGCTTCTCTGGCTGTGAAGCACTTTCTGAGTCTGGAAAAGGTGCCATGAAAATGCAAGCCCTTCTTTCCCCCAAAATTCCATGGGTGACAATCGTTTTGCTCGATGCTTGAGCCTGATTATCTTTGAATATTAAGGAGGTTTGAATATTGAATATTAACTTGGGCGTTTAAAATATTATATTGAATATTACAGAGGATTGAATATTTAAGTGGAGGCTGGGTTCCATCCCCATGGTCTTGGCCCTGAAACAAGTAAAAAACACAGTGCCACAATGTTGTGAGAGTGCAGCATTGCAGGAGGGCTGATTGTCTCAGCAATAGGGCTGCCTGCCAAATTAATCTTCATTCAGTTCATTAAATTCAAAATGTGATTCATAGGACCTTACAATATAGCAAGTGCTAGAAGCTAGTCCACCCATTGTGCACATGTCAGCTCTTTGTAAGTGTGATTCAATTCCTCTCCTGTGATCTACGGATTCACAAAATCCCCTACACCACGCAAATGCTGCCCCTGACTGGCAATTAGTTGCTAGTGTGAAGCAACCACGTGAGTGGATAAATATCACACGACTGTTACCTGCACATTATTATCTCCTTGTGTTATGTTATAGCTAGGATAATGTCAGAACGGCTTCCAGGCAGACTGTTAGTTCGGAATATTGGCATGAACGAGATTACTGATGCTATCCCATATTGTCTCAGCTCAAATGCATTGCCACAAACTGGCTCGGATTCTTGGTAATGGGACACTTGTTTGCTTCTAAGAACCATGGAATCTCTACAGTATGGAAGCACGCCATTCGGCCCATCGAGTCCACACTGATCCTCCAAAGGGCATCCCACCCAGGCCCACCAGCTTACCCTTATCCCCATATCCCTGCATTTCCAATGGCTATTCCATCTAGCCTACACATTTACAACTGAGCATGGCTAATTCACTTAACCTGCACATCTTTGGACTGGGGGAGGCAACTGGAGCACCAGGAGAAGACACAGGGAGAATGTGTAAACTCCACACAGACAGTCGCCCGAGGGCGGAATTGAACCTGGATCCCTGGCACTGTGAGGCAGCAGTGCTAACACTGAGACAGCGTGCCGCCCCTAATGGTCAAACTACCATTATGCATTGGGGCAATATGTCTTATTTATAGAATTTTACGTTGAGCTGTATTCACAAACAGGGCAGGGAACTTTCAATGGTGACTGCCATCTGCTGGGCATTTTCCTGAATTACACACAAACTGCACACGTTGAGCAATCGGGTAAGATTTGCCAGTCTTTTTGTCTGTTTCAGTTGCTCATTCTTAAGATGCGAGCATTGCTGTATAGTACAGTGCATGTATTACCCATCCCAGGTTGGTGTTGACAAAGGTGGTGATGGTGCTTCTTAAATAGCTGTAGTCTGTGGAAGTACACTCGCTGTGTTGTTAGGGAAAGCTTCTCAAGATATTGACCCAATGAAAGTGAAGAAGTGATGGATGTCCAAGTCAGGGCGTCTGTGAGTATTGGAAGGGAACTTACGGGAGGAGGTGCTCCCATGTATCTGCTGCATCGTTTCTGCCTGGTAGAGACAGATAGCCAGTGGAGATGTTATGAGCTGTACTTTAGTGCTTGTAATTCTTATGGTCATTCATAGCTGGCCGTAAAAAAAAATGACATGCACTCAATTCTCACAGCATCTCATATGTATACATAAAATTGCTTTGTGCTCTTTGCATGGAGCAGGGTCCCAGATACAGCAACGATGTGAACAACACATGATTCGGAGAGAATTTGTTTTGGAGGACAAAGAAATGCTCAATTTCTCTGCATTGTTAAAAAAAACCCAACTGCATTTATATAGCACCTTCCACAACTGCCTAAAGCACATCACAGACAATGAAATACAATAATTTTTGTAACATCAGGAATGCACAGAAATATGCACACAGCCAGATCCCATAAATGACCAGGTCAATTGTTTTTGGTCATGCAATTAAATTATGTGTTTTGCCTCACCACTGAACTTTCTGTTCCACTGCCAACCCCACCACTCTTCTTTGCATATGTCATGGGATCTCCAACATCCAAAAAAGTCTCATCGGGAAAACAGCACCTCAGGCAGTGCGGCTCTCACTGCAGTACCAGTGAATTGGAAGTCCCAAAGTGAAATCTAGAATCATAGGCCAAGCAAGATGTGCTAGCTCATTGACAAAATGCATTTTGCAAAAGAAGCAAATATGAGGTGAGGACAAACTTTTGTCAAACAGGGAGTAGTTAGGGTATGAAATGTACTGCCTGGAAGAGACAGCCCATGCCAGCAATATTTTGGTGTGGGCAGAGTGTTCTCAGCTTTTTATTGAGTTCACTTGACCCTTAATTAATCAATTACACATGGTGGGCTGATTTTAGCACCAGCCCACCTCCATATTATCAGAGTGTCAGACTGGGTACCCAATCTATGTTACATGTCCCACCCACCAAAAATACCAGTCTGTGGTATCAGGTGGGCGCAGCTGTAATTGAATTAGATTTTAAGAGCTATAAGAGAGCCAGCTACCGTAAGAAACAGCAAGGAAGAATTAGACTATCAGTGTGTTACTGGTTGGGGGATGTGGGGGAGGGGAATGGTGCCTAGTCGTTAGCATTGCTACCTCAGTGTCAGGGTTCGATTCCAGCCGTTGGTGACTGTGTGGAGTTTGTATGTTCTCCCCATATCTGCGTGGGTTTCTGTCGGGTGCTCCAGATTCCTCCCACAGTCCAAAGATGTGCAGGTTAGGTGGATTGGCCATGCTAAATTGCTCCGTAGTGTCCACAGTTGGGCAAGCTAACTGGATTGGCCATGGGATATGTGGAGTTATGGGGATGGGGTGGGTCTGGTTGGGATGATCTTTGGCAGGTTTGTGCTGACCCAATGGACCAAGTGACCTCTATCTGCATCTGTAGGGAGTTTATGATTCTAATTTTGAACTGTTAGGTAAGTCAGGGTAGTAGTGAATTTTCTCATCTCTGCTGCTATAGAAATGAAAGGATATATGAGACAAAATTGGAATGTCTTTGAGTCTCGATGGCAAAATTATGAACAAAATCTGAACAAATGCAAGTTACAACACTTTTATCAATGCTAGGGAAATAGTGTAACCATTGTGAATCCATGAAATTAGAGGTGACATGTTGTACATCAAACCTGCACACTGCTCAGGATCATCACAACAGGTATCCCTGTAATTCTGCCCCTTTGGAGTGTTAGCCATTACTAAGAAAGAATGAATCCAGTTTCTCTTTAACACAGTGCACTGATAGCACTCACAAACCTTCCCCCCCTCCCGCCACTGCAAAACAATAACACAATTACACCCTCGACCTCAGTGCAGAGCAGAACTGATAAAGATATATTGAAGGATTTGAACAATCTACTAATGTCATGCTGTACCCAAACTACTCCTCCTGTCGATAAAAATCTAAATCAGTCCAGTGTAATAACATGTGTGAAACATAGTGCAATGGCAGCTATGAAAACTTCACATTGACAAAATGAGCAAAGTTTTGACAACGCTAAGCATTGGAGAGCCAGTTAGTGTACAAATCTTCAGCACTTTCAATAAGAACCATTCCACATCACAACCTGGGGCCTGTGTAGAACATTCATTCCCATTCCTAATTGCCATGGAAAAGGTAATAATGATACACCTTCTGGAATCATTGCAGGCCATGGAATGTAGGGGCATTCACAGTGCAGTGAGGAAGCAAATTCCAGGATTTTATCCCAGAAACAGTGAGGGAACAGTGATGTAGTCACGATGGTGTGGGCCTCAGAAGGAATCTTACAAGTGGCGGTGCTCCGATGTGCCTACTGCTCTTCTGCTTGGAGGTGATAGAATCAGGGTTTGGAAGGTGCTGCTTACGGTGAGAGGGAAAGATTTAGAAGGGACCTAAGGGGCAACTTTATCACGCAGAGGGTGGTGCGTATATGGAACAAGCTGCCAGAGAAAGTGGTGGAGGCTAGTACAATTACGAAGTTTAAAAGACATCTGGATGGGTCCATGAATAGGAAGGGTTCAGAGGGATATGGGCCAAATGCTGGCAAAATGGGACTAATTAATTTAGGATACCTGGTTAGCATGGACAAGTTGGACCGAAGGGCCTGTTGCCATGCTGTACCACTCTACAGCTCTATCAGTGCGTTGAGTATAGGAGTTGGGATGTCATGTCTAAAGAGCCTTGGTGAGTTGTTGCGGAGCAGCATGTAAAGACTTAGAAAGGACCAAGGACAGCTTGATAATACCGTACCTCAGATATTTTTCAACCATTGTGAATCCATGAAATTAGAGGTGACATGTCGTACATCAAACCTGCACACTGCTCAGGATCATCACAACAGGCATCCCTGTAATTCTGCCCCTTTGGAGTGTTAGCCATTACTAAGAAAGAATGAATCGAGTTTCTCTTTTACACAGTGCACTGATAACACCCACAAACCTTCCGCCCCTCCTGCCACTGCAAAACAATAACACCAGGCATACACACTCAGAAGTATGGGGATCAAGGGGAATAAATCCACCGAGATAGCAGACTGTTAGTTGTTTTGCTTGATGAATGCAGGCTCTCAGTGAGTAAGTGTATGCTTGTTGGTGTTTGGGTAATTGAATCGATGTCGGGGATTCTTAGGCATTGACTCCTGATGAGAATAAAGACTGCCATCATCATCAGTAACAGTCACACTGCTTACCGCTGAGGTGAAAACTAAACGACCCAAGTTTCAAATAAGATACAAGAAAGCGATTGATGTGGCACATTTGTGGTTTGGCACGAGGTTGTTTACGATTAGGGGGATATTTATGAGTCCCAAAGGGTGAGACAACTGGAGTATATCTTACAGAGCTGCTGGAAGTCTAGGCACGTGCTGCTCTTGCTCAACACAGGCGGGAATGTCATTTCAGGTCCCAGTGGAATTCTCAGTCACTGTGACCAATGGACACAGTCAGTATTACTCCAACAAGAGAATGAGGAAGATGGATGAGGTTGAAGTAAACAATGTTTTAATTAAGGCAGTGACAAGGCATGGAATTGACCAGGATAGTTAGAATAGTTAGAATATTCTTTTCTCAGCAAACTTATTTGACTTCTTCCCATCTGAAATCTCACAGAATACAGGTGGATTTACTGCATGATTTCAATTTATCTCTAGCCTCCCCACAAGAGGAAATATCCGCGCCATATCAAACTTCTATTAAGCACGCTTTTATCGTGCTTATTCTGTTGGGTCTCCATACATGAAGTCAACCGGATTGGTACTGATTAGAATCATAGAAAGTTACAGTGCAGAAGGAGGCAATTCAGCCCATCCTATCTCTGCTGGTTGAGCTGCCCATTCATTTCTGAAGAAGGGTCAATGGACCCAAAACATTAACTCTGATTTCTCTCCACTGATGCCACATGACCTGCCTTGTTTTTACAACAATTTCTGTTTTTGTTTTCAATTTCCAGCATCTTTTCTTTTACTCATTTGTGGGATGTGGGTGTCACTAGCTGGCCAGCATTTCTTGCCCATCCCTACTTGCCCTTGAGAAGGTGGTGGTGAGCTGCCTTATTGAACCGTTGCAGTCCACCTGCTGTGGGCTGACCCACAATGCCATCAGCGAGGGATTTCCAGAATTCCACGGTTCTATTGTATTCTTTGGCCATTCTATCCCACTTTCCAGCACCTGGTCTGAAGCGTTTCAGGTTCCAGCACTTCAAGAGCGGATCCAGGTTCCAGTTAAATGAGTTGAGGGTTTCCACCGGTGAATCTCACTACCCTCTGAGTGAAAAGGATGTTCCCCAAGACCCCTCTAACTTTTCCACCAATCACATCAAACCTGTGCCCCCAGTAACTGACCTGTCCACTAGACAGAACAGTTTTCCCTGTCTACTTTACCCCAGCTCCTCATTATATTGTATAGCTCTTAATTAAATCGCCGCTCAGCTTCCTCCATTCTAAGGAAAACAACCCTAGTCTATCTAATCTTTCCTTATACCTGCAATTTTGAAACCCTGGCAACATTCTCATAAATTTCCTCTGTACTCTCTCCAGAATAATTATGTCCTTCCTGTACTTTGATGACCAAAACTCCAACTGAGGCCAAACTAGTTTATGATGTTGTTTCAGAATTGCATCCCTACACTGTGTTCAATACCTTACCCAATGAATATCACCTGACCAACCTGCCCTGTCTCCCTCAGGCATTCTATCGACATACACTCCAAAGTTTCTCACTTCCACCACCCTGTCAATGCCCTCTTATTTGTTGCCCATCCCCTCCCTAAAATCACGACCTAGCATTTCTTTGGATTGAATTCCATTTGTCACTTTTCCGCCAACTCAGCCAAACCGTTGAGATCTTCCTGTAGTTGGCAGCCATCCTCTTCATGACCTGGGCAATCTTTGTGCCATCTGCACAATTGCCAATCATGCTTCCCATATTTAAGTTTAAATCATTGACATATACAACGAACAGCAAGGGACCCAACACTGAATCCTATGGCTCACCACTTGAAACCACATTCTATTCACACAAATATACAATGACCTTATTCTCTATTTCCTGTCGCTAAGCCAATTTTGGATCCAACTTGCCACATTCCCCTGTGTCCTGTGTGCATTAATTTTCCTGTACAGTTTGCCATGTGGGACCTTATTAAAATCCATGTAGACAACATTCACTGCACTACCTGGTCAATCCTCCTTGTCATTTCCTCAAAAAATGAATTAAGTTAGTAATTAAATAATTGAACATCTTTCCCTTAACACAACCATGCTGACCATCCCCGATTAATCTGTGTGTCTAATAGTTAATGTTTGATTCAAGTTATGCTCCCAATGCCAAAGTCAAACTAACTGGCCCATCATTATTTTGTCTATCCCTCGCACCCTATTTGAATAATAGTACAATGTTTGTGAAGCTTCCCCACTCTGGTATCTCACCTGTGTCTATTGGGATTAAAAAATGATCTTTGGGGCCGTTTTCTTCCAGGCTGACATTAACAGCCTAAGGACACATTTCATGGTCCTGGTGATTTATCCATCTTCAAGGAGCTAAGTCCCTTCACTTCTTATTATCCTTATTTAATGTAGTATTTCACAGTTCTCCTCTTCAGCCAGAATGTCTTTAACTAAAATTATCCCTTCCCTTTGTGAAGACAGAGACAAAATATTCGTTCGGAATGCGGCTCACATCTTGTCCATCCATGTACCAGTTACCATGCGTACCTCTGATTGGTCTCATACCTTTTTGCTGTTAATGTGCAGATAAAACATTGTTGGATTTCCCTTAATTGTAGTGGTTAAAATTTTTTCATATACTCTCTTCCCTTGTTACATCTTTCACTTGACTCATGTGGGTTTTATATTCCTCTAAGCTTCCTAAAATATTACATTTTTTTAAAACTGCCGCATGCCCTAATTTTCTGCTTCATCATGCTTCTGGATAGCTTTGGCAATACTAATCTCTTTTTTTAAGGGGGACATGTCTTCACTGTGCCTGTAAAATCTCGCTTTCGAATGCCTCCCTCTATTTTGCCACTCACTTTCCTTTCAGTGGATGTAACCAGTCGACTTTTGTCAGATCATCGCTCAGCTCTGTAAAGTTTGCCTCCTCCTGGTTTAGAAATTGTCTCCTGTTCTACCTTTGTTCATCTTCATAATAATGTTAAATCTAATCATATTATGATCTCTGTCTCCAAAATGATCGCCCACTGCTACTTCATCCACTTGACCTGCTTCATTTCCTAAGGCAAAATCGAGAATTGTGCCCTTTCTCATTGGGCATGTTGTACGTGCCGGCTACAAACATTCTCTTAAATGCAATTCAAAAGTCTTGTGCCTGCTGTGCCTTTCACACTCTTTCTATCCCAGTTTATATTTGAAGTCCCCAACTACTATTGCCCTGTTGCTTTCACGCTGAGATATTTGTCTACATATTTGCTCATCTAACTCTTCAACTACTTGGAGGTCTTTAGTACACAGCTAGTAGTATGGCTGCCTCTTTATTGTTTCTGAGCTGAACCCTTATGCCCTCGTTTGATGTTTCATGCAAGGATATTTATCTTGGTCCTGTTGAGGAGTAGACCATCCAGCTTATACAAGTGCCACCTTCCCTAAAGCTGGTCCCAATGCCCCAGAAATCTGAAGCCCTCCCTCCTATTACTTCCAGACACATGTTTAATCACTCATTTCTCCTATTTCCAAACTCACTTGCATGTGGAACTAGGAGTAATCCTGAGATTACTGCTTTTCAGATCCTGCCTTTCAATCTCCTATCTAGTTCCCTGAAATCTGCTTTCAGGACCTTATCCCCATTTCTAACTAAATCATTGGTACGAAAGTGGATGACATTAGCTGGCTGATCACTCCACCCAGAACAATGTCAACAGCTGCTCTCTAACATCATTTATCCTCGCACAAAGGGAGGCAACAAAACTGTCCTTGAGTCATGTTGCTGGCTGCAGAAATACCTGTCTGATCCCTTGATAATGGAATTCCCTCTCACCATTGCTAGAGGAGGCAATGGTCTAGTGGCACTATCACTAGACTATTAACCTAGAAGAAACAGGTAATGTCCTGCAGACCTGGGTTCAAATCCCACCAGTGGTGGAATGTGAATTCAGTAAAAATCATGGATTTGAGAATCTAATGACAGCCAGGAATCCATTGCCACTTGTCAGGGGAAAACCCATCTGGTTCACTCATGTCCTTTAGGGGAGGAAACTGCCATTCTTACCTGGTCTGGACTATATGTGACTAGCAATTAGAGACGGGTAATAAATACTGGCCTAGCCTGCAACATCTATGTCCTGTGAATGAATTAAAAACAACTAAGTATTCTATTCTGAGTCCTGAGGAAGGGTCACCGGACCCGAAACGTTAACTCTGTTTTCTCCTTCACAGATGCTGCCAGTCCTGCTGAGCTTTTCCAGCAACTTTGTTTTGTTGTTGTATGTATTCTATTCTCCTTCCTCTCCCCCACCCCCAATCCCTGTACAGCTGAGCCACCAACAGACTTGAATTTGATTGCACTTCCTAAGGAACTATTGTCCTCACCAGTATCCAAGATGGAATACTGATTAGCATGCAGGATAGACTCAGAACACTTCTGCACTACCTGACTGGTTCTCTTCCATAGCCTGGCAGTCACCCATTGCTTCGTTCCCTGTATGCCTGCATCTGAGAAAAATAAAACTTACTAAATTTCAGTGTTCAGCCACCTTATCGTGAGTAATTGGCCAATATTAACCGGAAGAGAAGAACTGGTCATTATCACACTGCCGTTTGCGAGATCACCGCACTTCCCAACGGTCACAGTACTCTTCACTGGTTGTCAAACACTTTGAGATACCTGGAAGTTGTGAAAGGTGCTTTATAAATGCATGTTCTTTGATTTCAATTTGAAGAAGAAATCTTGAGTTTTTTGATAGACAAAACAATCTGTCGCAGGAACATAGTACCCAAAATCAGCAGAGACGAAAATGACCACAGGAATGGTCGTTGTGGTGAGTTTGGGGGGGCTGAAGTGAGAGGTAGAGCATAAGGAACGGTCGGGGGTAAAGCTGTTCCCTGGATTGCTGTGGGCCATTCTGCTTTCCTTATTTGTCTCTGCATTAGAAACACTTCAGAGAATATTGAAGGGTGTAACTTACAAAGAAAGGTTAAGCAGGCTGGTTCTATAACCATTGTGCTTAGAAGAATGAGGAGTGATCTTTTTGAACCAAAAAGGACCCCGATCGGACTGATTAGGGTGGGTGACAGTTTCTCAATGGAGGAAACTGAAATTATGGAAATGTAGTTTCAGAATAATAGGTCTCCTGTTTAAGATGGGGATGCAGACTTTTTTTATTACTCAGAAGTATGTGAAATTCTCTTCAGAAAGCAGTAGACCTGGGTCATTGAACTAGTCATGGTGGAGTCAGATTTTTGATAGACAAGACAAGAAAGTGGTGTTGGTCTTATTGAATAAGGCTGGCACGGTGGCTCAGTGGCTAGCACTGCTGCCTCACAGTATCAGGGAACTAGGACTCAATTCCAGCCTTGGACGACTGTCTGTGTGGAGTTTGCACATACTCCCTGTGTCTATGTGGGTTTCCTCTGGGTGCTCCAGTTTCCTCCCACAGTCCAAATGTGCAAGTTAGGTGGATTGGCCTTGCTAAAATGCCCAGTGTCCAGGAACCTGGAGACTAGGTAGATTAGCCATGGGAAATGCAGGTTACAGGGATAGGGTAGAGGGGGTGGGATGCTCTTCGGAGGGTTGATGTGAACTAAATGGACCAATTGGCCTGCTTCTACATTGTAAAGTTTCTATGAATCTGTGATTGCATGAATGGCGACCAGGTTCAAGGAGTCAAATGGCCTTCTGTTGCTCCTAAATTCTATGCTACTGATCATTTAACATTAAATGATCAGTTTTTGTTTCACTTGAAAAGCTGGAAGGAGATCAAGAGAAAGAATTACAGCAGGAAGTTTCGCACAGTTAGGAAGCAGAGATCATATCCAGAGGGAGACACAACTCAAGTGAGTTTATAGTTGGGGAATTTGGAGCAAGTGTGGGAATTCAGTTCAGAGGGGTAGAGGTGATTTTTGCTTGTTTATTTCGGCTCATAATTTGTAAAATTTTTCAAACAGGATAAATTGTAGCTCAGAATCAGGACCCACTATAAAAGAATGACATCATGGTGAACCATAAGTTCATTGGGAGGTGTTAGTTATTAATTTGACTATCTATTATAGATTATTTTCAGATTGAAGGTAAATAGGGGAAATATTTACAGGCCACAAACTAAAAGGCCCGTACAAAATATTTAAAAATCAAATTAAGAACGAAGGAATTAAAATAGAGATGCCCAGAAAGATGATGTGTTGGACCTGCATGATGTGGTAGCTGGTGGACTCCATTGTGGCTCATGGTGACCACATCTGTAGCATGTGTCAGTTTCTTGAGGAACTCCGGCTCAGAGATCATGCACTGTAGGCTGAGGTTCAAACACTGTGAAACATGAGGAAGGGGGAGAGTTACCTGGATGATGTGTTTCACACAGTCACATCCCTTAGATTGACTATGTCCAATTCAGCCAGTGGCCAGGGACAGGAGGGTGTGAGTGTGAGTGAGGCAGCTACAGACATTGAAGATTGAAAGAGCCTCAGCTCTTGAGCTTGTCTAACAGGTTTGAGATTCTTGCTCCCTGTGTGGATGAGAGTGGGGACTTTGGGAGGATAAGCAAACTGTTTCTTTTTTCACTTTTTTTCACTGGAGCTTTGGAGTTTCAGAGGCAACCGGATAAAAGTTTGTAAAACAATGAGGGGTATAGATAGAGTTAATGGTAGTTGTTTTTTCTCTGGGATGGGGGATTTCATGACGAGGAGGTATATTCTTAAGGTGAGAGAAGAGAGATTTAAAAAAGACGTGAGGGGCAAATTTTTTACAAAGGGATGGAATGAACTTACTGAGGAAGTGGTGGATGTGGGTACAATTACAACATTTAAAAAACATTTGGATAGCTTTATGAATAGGAACACTTTGGACGGATATGGGCCAGGAGCAGGCAGGTGGGACTAGTTTAGTTTGGGATTTTGTTCAGCATGCATTGGTTGGACCAAAGGGTCTGCTTTCATGCTGTATGACTCTATGACTCTATAATCATAGCAGAAGAAGCCATTTAAGACGGGGTAGAAAAGGGAAATGTAGTTGTAATCGGGGATAGTACAGTCCAGGGAACAGACACTGTTCTCTGTGACCAGGATTGAGAATCCCGAAGACTGTGTTGCCTGCCCGGTGCTCGGGTTCAGGATATCTCATCTGGGCCGCAGAGGAACTTGAAGTGGGAGGGTAAAGATCTGGTTGTCGTGGTCCAGGTAGGTACCAACATTACAGGCAGAAGGTGGAAAAAGGTTCTGCTGAAGGAATTTGAGTAGCTAGGGCTAAATTATAAAGCAGAACTGAAAAAGTAATAACCTCTGAATTACTACCTGAGCACGAGCAAATTGGCACAGGGTCAACAAGAGTAAAGAAAGAAAGATTGATGTGGGAGAAATAGGTTCGAATTCATGAGAGATAGTAGGAACTGCAGATGCTGGAGAATCTGAGATAACAAGGTGTAGAGCTGGATGAACACAGCAGGCCAAGCAGCATCAGAGGAACAGGAAGGTTGATGTTTCGGGCCTAGACC
>NC_063332.1:13185924-13229707 GCF_021869965.1 Rhincodon typus | reverse complement strand
GAAGAAGGGTCTAGGCCCGAAACGTCAGCCTTCCTGCTCCCCTGATGCTGCTTGGTCTGCTGTGTTCATCCAGCTCTACACCTTGTTATCTCAAATTCATGCGACATTGGCACCAGCAATGGGGAAGGAGGGAGCTGTTCCAATGGGAAAGGCTTCACCTGAATCATGCTGGGACCAGAGGCCTGGAGAATTGCATAATTAGGACCATGGTTAGGGCTTTAAACTGAATAGTTGGGGGAGTGGGTTCAGTTACATTGAAAAGTAAGGAAAATGTCAAAGTGGGGCAGGGCAGAGCGAAAGTTATTAAAGTTTCCAGAACAAGTAATTAGACAGAGAGTACGGAAAGGGTCAGGAATCTAACTTTAGGCACAGCAGATGAAGGGACAACTATAAGAAGGGGGAACAGTCAATGCAGCTCTGAGCGTTCATAGATCATAGAATTCCTGTGTGGACACAGGCTCTTCGGCCCGACAAGTCTACACTGACCCTCAGAACATCCCACCCAGACCCATCCCTACAACCCACCTAATCTACACATCCCTGAACACTACAGGCAGTTTAGCATGGCCAATCCACCTAATCTGCACATCTTTGGACTGTGGGAGGAAACCGGAGCACCCGGAGGACTTACATGTACACAGTACACTAAACAAGGTAAATGAGCTGGTAATGCATATTGAAATTGGTGGGTACAATGTTGTGGGTATCACAGACACTTGACCACATGGATATCAGGGCAAGAAGTGATATAGATTTGGAAAGTAAAGAATCTGTGTGGGAAGAGTTGAAGAGCTGCAAAGGGAAAAAGATCATGTTGGGAGTTATGTACAGGGCTCCTAGCAGTAGTCAGGATATGGGCAGAAATAAATCTAGAAATAGAGAAGAATGTAAGAATAATACAATAACCGTGGGGGACTTTAATTTACAGGTGGACTGGGAAAATCAGGTTGATAGCAGATCTCAAGAAAAGAAATTTGTGAAATGTGTACAAGATGGGTTTTATTTTTGTGTGGCAGTGCTCACTAGGGAACAGGCAATTCGGATTTTAGTGATGTGTAATGAGGCAGACTTGATTAGGGAGCTTAAGGTTAAGGAACCTCTGGGGACAGTAACCATACAATAATAAAATTCACCCTGCAGTTTGAGAGGGAGAAGCTGGAATCAGAAGGAACGATAATACGATTGAGTAAAGGTAACTACAAAGACATGAGGCAGGAGCTGGCCAAAGTCAATTGGAAGGGGAGCCTAGCAGCAAAGATGGTGGAGCAGCAATGGCAGGAGTTTAATTTGGGAGGCACAGCAGAAATTCATCCCAAAGAAGAAGAAACATACTAAGGGGAGGGCGATACAACCATGGCTGGCAAGGGAAGTCAGAGACAGCATAAAAGCAAAAGAGAAGGCATTGAATGTGGTGAAGATTAATGGGAAGCCAGTCATAGAATCATAGAGTAATACAGCATGGAAACAGGCCCTTCAGCTGACCATGGTGCCCTCTCAGCTAGTTCCAATTGCCTGCATTTGGTCCATATCCCTCTAAACCCTTCTCATCCATGTACCCGTCCAAATGTTTTTTAAATGTTGCTGTTGTACCTGCCTCAACCATTTTCTCTGGCAGCCCATTCCATATACGCGTCACTCTCTGCGTGAAGAAGTTGCCCCTCAGGTCCTTTTTGAATTTTTCCCCTCTCACCTTAAACCTATGCCGTCCAGTTTTCCATTCCCCATCCCTGGGAAAAAGACTATATGCATTCTTCCTATCTATGCCTCTCATGATTTTATACACATCAATAAGGTCACCCCTCATTCTCCAACATTCCAAGGAATAAAGTCCTATCCTGGCCAACGTTTCCCTATAACTCAGGCCTAATAGTCCTGGCAACATCCCCGTAACTTTGCACACTTTTCAGTTTAACTATGTCTTTCCTATAACAGGGTGACCAAAACTGCCCACAATACTCCAAGTGCGGCCTCACTAATGACTTATACAACTGTAACATAACATCCCAACTCCTACACCCGATGCCTTGACCGATGAAGGCCAGCATGCTAAATGCCTTCTTCACCCCCCTGTCTACCTGTGACACCACTTTCAATGAACTATGTACATGTGCTCCTCGGTCCTTCTATTCCACAACACTCCTCAGGACCTTACCATTTACTGTGTAAGTCCTACCTTGGTTTGACGTTCCAAAGAGCAACACCTCACATTAATCTGTACATTTGCCAATCCTCAGCCCACTTCCCCATCTGATCAAGATCCTTCTGTAATTTTTGATAACCTTCCTCACTATCAACGATACTTCCCAATTTTGTATCATCCGCAAACTTTCTAATCATGCCTTGCACATTCACATCCAGATCATTTCTGTAAATAACAAATAACAAAGGTCCCAGCACCTACCCCTGTGGCACACAGAGGATTGGAAAGATATAAAAACAAGCAGACAACAACTACAAAGGCTATGGGTGCAGGGGAGACGAAAGCTGAGAGTAAGCTAGCTAGTAATATAAACAAAGATGGTGAGAGTTTTTTTTAAATATCTAAAAGGTAAGAGAGAGGCAAGAGTAGACATTGGAGCGCTGGAAAATGAAGCTGGAGAAGTAGTAATGGGGACCAAAGAAATGGCAGAGAAACTGAATAGGTACTTTGCAATAATTTTCACAGGAGAAGACACCAAAAGCATACCAGAACTTCGAGAGTTGGGGCAAGAGGTATGTGGAGTGGCCATCAGTAGGAGAAGGTACTGGGCAAGCTGAAAGGCCTGATGGCGGAGAAATCGCACAGACTAGATGGACTATACCTCAGAAAAGGAGATTCTGAAGGAGATAGATGAGGAGGTTGTAGAGGCAATGGTGTTGATCTTTCAGGAATCACTTGTGTCAAAGAGGGTCCCAGTAGACTGGAAAATGGCTCATGTAATACCCCTATTTAAGAAGGGAGGCAGAAGACAGGAAACTCTACACTGGTTAGCCTGACCTTGATCATTGATAAAATTTTAGAGTCCACTATTAAGGATGAGATTGTAGAGAACTTGGAAATGTTTGGCAAAATAGGGCTGATTTAGTTTGGCTTTTTCAAAGGGAGGTCATGCCTGACAAATTCTTTGGGCAGGTAATGAGCAACAAGAGCCAGTGCACATGATCTATTTGAATTTCCAGAAGGTCTTTGACAAGGTGTCACACAGGAGGCTGCTAAATAAGATAAGAGTCCCTGCTGTTAGGGGTAAGGTACTGCATGGATAGAGGATTGGCTGACTGTCAGAAGGCAGAGAGTGGGGATACAGGGCCTTTTCAATCGGCAGCTGGTGTGTAGTGCAGTTCCACAGGGACTACAACTATTCATTTTTTGCATTAGTGATCTGGACGAAGGCACTGAGTGCACTGTTGCAAATTTTGCAGATGACACAAAGATAGGTGGAAGGGTAGATAGTGTTGAGGAAGTGGGAGGCTGCAGAAGGACTTGGGCAGACTGGGAGAATAGGCAAAAAAGTGGCAGATGGAATACAATGTGGGGAAATGTGAGGTTATGCACTTTGGTAGGAAGAATAGAGGTGTAGTCTATTTTCCAAATGGAGAAAGGCTTTGGAAATCTAAAGCACAAAGGGGCTTGGGAGACCTAGTTCAGGGCTCTCTTAAGATTAACATTAGTTAATTGATTGATTGATTAATTTATTGTCATGTTAACTGAAATACAGTGAAAAGCTTTGTTTATGAGCAGTACAGGGAGATCACAGCAAGCAAAGGATGTACAGATCAAAGGCATAGAGGTTACATTGCAGATTACATTATTTGAGGCTAGAGTCATTCAGCAGTCTGGTAATGACCAGAAAGAAGCTGTTCCTGAACCTGCTGGTGCGCGTGTTCAGGCTTCTGTATCTTATGCCTGACGGAAGAGGTTATACGAGGTCATTACCAGGATGTGGTGGGTCTTTGATGATGTTGCAATTAGGAAGACAAATACAATGTTGGCATTCATTTCAAGAGGGCTAGCATACAACAGCAGAGATATACTGCTGAGGTTGTACAAAGTTCTGGTCAAACCGCATTTGGAATATGGTGAGCAGTGTTGGGACTCATATCTAAAGAAAGATGTGTTGACCTTGGAGGGGATCCAGAGGAGTTTCACAAGGATGATCCCAGGGATGAGGGGCTTGTCATATGAGGAGCGGTTGAGAACTCTGGGTCTGTACACAATGGAGTTTAGAAGAATGAGTTATGAGTCTCATTGAAACTTCCAGAATATAGAGAGGCTGGATAAAGTGGATGTGGAGAAGATGTTTTCATTAGTAGGAGAGACTAGGACGTGAGGGCACAGCCTCAGAGTGAAGGGACGACCCATTAAAAGTGAGATGAGGAAGAATTTCTTCAGCCAGAGGGTGGTGCATCTGTGGAGCTCATTGCTAAAGAGGGCTGTGGAGACCAAACCATTGAATTTTTTTAAGACAGAGATGGTTCTTGGTTGGTAAGGGGATCAAGGGTTACAGGGACAAGGCAAGAGAATGGGGTTGTGAAACACATCAGCCGTGACTGAACAGTGGAGGAGACTCAATGGGCCGAATGGCCAAATTCTGCTTCTATAACTTATGTTCTTATGATGTGCAAAGAAAAGCTCTAGTAGAGATCTTTTTGGACAGATAAAAGAGGAGTAAAAACATTTTCAAAATATGTGGTCCATTGAAGAAAGAAACAACAGGAAAATGGGAGCTGGTTATCCGAATTCAGGAGATCCCAGTTCCTTCTCCTCCTCCAATTCCCATCCCACCCTTCCCTGCTGTCATGTACCCGGTATACTCCAACATGAACAAGGTCTCATCAAAGGGAGGAAATCAGCATGGGGATCTTGGGGAAGTTTGAGGCAAAATCAACAGTAAGTTTCCAAAGGATATTGAATAAATATTTTAAGGGGAAATTATTTAAAGACTACAAAGGAGAAACAGCAGTGTTATCTTTATATCCTTTATCTCTACTTCTCCTAGTTTGGGAAAAAACAATTCTTTAAATAGTTGACCTGTCTGTTCCAGACTCCCCACTTTGTCCTTTCCTAATCACCTAAAGGTCCTCCATAATTTATTTTCTAATAACAACTCATTAAGTCTCCTCTCTGCTCCAGTGGAAATAATCCCAGTATCAAGCCATTTCTTATGTCCTTGTCTGAAGATCATTGACACATCATTGTGTTCAATAGTACACCAGGGAGCTACAGGCGCATGTTTGAATGCTTGAGGAGCTGTCTATTAACTTGCCTGCGAGGCTCCGGTCTATGGCAAAAAAACTTCTGTGGTCAACATTGGAGGGTCTTGTCTTCCTAACATGCACTGTGGCCAGACCTTGCATCCAACAGATAATGGTGCCACTCAAAGCACCTCTTCGGGGTGCTCTGTTGTTACAATTTGGGACACAGTTTCTGAAAAGGTGGTGGATGTAGATTAAATAGTAGGTGTCATAAGGTAATTAGATATGTATATAAAGAGGAATGATATGCAGGACAAGGTGGAACACCTGTGACTTTTTTCACTGGAGCATAGGAGGTTGAGAGGCAACCTTTTAGAAGTCTATACTTTCATGAGGGGTATAGATAGAATTGGTGGTTGTTGTCTTTTCCCTAGGATGGGGGGATTTCAAGACTAGGGAGCACATTTTAAGCTGAGAGGAGAGAGATTCTAAAAAGCCATGAAGGGCAAATGTTTTACACAGAGAGTGGTTCACGAGTGGAATGAACTTCATGAGGAAGTGATGGATGCAGATACAGTTACATTTAGAAGACCTTTGGATAAGTACATGAACAGAAAAAGTTTGGAGAGATATGGGCCAGAAGTGGGCAGGTGGGACTAGTTTACTTTGGGATCACGGTGGGGCATGGACTGGTTGGACCAAAAAGTCTGTTTCCGCGCTGTATGACTCTATGACTCTATAACAGCTTTGCCGAAGCACAATGGAGCAAATAGCCTTCTTCAATGATAAATCACTTCATGATTTGCAATTCATATACTGGATGGGGACAGGTGGCGTGGGGGCACTTCAAGGGCTAGCATTTATTTCCCATCTCTAATTGTGCTCAGTGAGTCACTTGCATAGGCATTTAATTGAGCAATTAAGATGACTATAGAGGCCACACAGCAGATTTCTTTCCCTATCGCACATTTGTGAACTGGATCAGTTTTCCTGACAAACTAGTCATTTCTTGGTCGCCAATACGAATGGTATTTTTTATTCTTTTTTTTAAGTTAATGGATTGAATTAAACTCCCCCACCTGAAACAATATGATCTGTACTAATTTCTCTGTTTCACCTCTAAAGAGTAGTAGCATAATAGTTAATAAATACATTCATCCATGTAGACAGTGGATAAACATAGAAACATAAAAAAAGGGACAGAAGTAGGCCATTTGGCCCTTTGAACCGGCCCTGCCGTTCACTATGATCACAGCTGATCATCCAACTTAGTAACCTGCCCCTACTTTCCCCTCCCTCGTACCCTTTGATCCCTTCAGCCTTAAGAACAAAACAGTCAATCTTTTGGCCTCAACTGCTTTCTGTAGCAGAGATTTCCATAGGCTCACCAGCCTCTAAGTGAAGAAATTTCTCCTCATCTCAGTTCTAATTAGCCTATGCTGTATCCTGAGAATGTTGTCCTGGGTTCTAGACCCTCTGGTCATCAGGAACATCCTCCCTGTGTTTACCTTGTCGAGCCCTGTTAGAATTTTGTATGGTTCCACGAGATTGTCCCCATTCTTCCAAATTCCAATGAATATAATCCTCAGTAATCCAGTCTCTCCCTTCAGACCAGGAATCATTTTGGTAAAACTTTGTTGCATTCCCTCAATAGCCAGAACATTCTTCCTCAGGTAAGGAGACCAAAAGCTGCCACCCAGGTGGATAGAGTTGTTAAGAAGGCGTATGGTGTGTTAGCTTTCATTAATAGAGGGATTGAGTTCAAGAGCCGTGAAGTTATGCTCCAGCTATACAAAAGCCTGGTTTGGCCACATCTGGAGTATTGTGTCCAGTTCTGCTCACCTCATCACAGGAAAGATGTGGAAGGATTGGAAAAGGTGCAGAGGAGATTTACCAGGATGTTGCCTGGAATGGAGGGAAGGTCTTACGAGGAAAGGTGGAGAGAGCTAGGGCTTTTCTCTTTAGAAAGACGAAGGATGAGAGGTGACTTGATAGAGGTGTACAAAATGATCAGAGGTATAGATAGAGTAGACAGCCAGAGACTTTTTCCTAGGGTGGAGGTAGCTATTACGAGGGGGCATAGTTTTAAAGTGAGTGGAGGTAGATATAGGGGAGATGTCAGAGGTAGGTTCTTTACTCAGAGAGTGGTCGGGGCATGGAATGCATTGCCAGAGAGGGTAGTGGAGTCGGCCTCATTAGGGGCATTTAAGCGGCTATTAGATAGGCATATGGACGATAGTATAAGGTAGAGGTGGAGGTTAGATAGATTTTAGGATTAGGGTAAAAGTTTGGCACAACATCATGGGCCAAAGGGCCTGTACTGTTCTATGTTCTATGTTCTAAAACTGCACACAATACTCGAGGTGTAGTCTTACCAGTGCACTGTATAATTGCACCAAGATATCCCTGTTCGTATACTCAAATCCTCTCACTATGAAAGTGAATGGATATTTGGCTTCCATACTGCGTGCTGTAACCTTCATACTGAAATTTAGTGACTGGTGTACAAGGATGACCAGGCTTCGTTTCACCTCCCCCCTTTCTCAATCCACCTCCATTCTTGTAATAATCCAAGAAAAATGGGTTTTGTGATCCAATTTTTAGACCAATACACATGGAGATCACACGTCTAGAGGTTTGTAAAATCATGAGGGGCATGGATAGGGATTTTTTTTAATTCATTCACAGGTTGAGGGCATCACTGACCAGAAAGCATTTATTGCCCATCCCTAATTGCCCAAAGGGCAGTCCAGAGTCAACCATATTGCTGTGGGCCTGGAGTCACATGTAGGTAAGGATGCGATTTTCGGGTCGGGACCCTTCTTCAGAAATGAAGGGTCCCGACCCGAAACATTAGCTTCCCCGTTCCTCTGATGCTGCCTGGCCTGCTGTGTTAATCCAGCTCCACACTGTGTTATCTCAGACTCCAGCATCGGCAGTTCTTCCTATCTCTAGATTAATTTGGGATGTGTGGTCAGCATGGAAAAGTTGGATGAAAGGATCTGTTTACCTGCTAAGTGACTATGTGACTAAGTGACTATTATGACTAAGTGACTTCAAAAATAAAACTGCCATCTGCTTGAGTCATTCATCTGTTCACCCCCTGAAATGCAGAGGTTGCACAAAGTGAATAGAACATCTGCCTCACTGATGGGACAGTCAACATGGAGTGGGGAGTCCAGGCTATCTTTTAAAGCTTCCCTAAAGCCCAGGGAAGAGCAGGGAAGGCAGAGAGGAAACAAAGAGTAGGAATTAATGGGTCCATTTCAAATTGGCAGGCAGTAACTCGTGGGGTGCCACAGGGATTGGTGCTGGGACCCCAGCTATTCACAATATATATTAATGATTTGGATGAGGGAACAAAATGTAACATCTCAAAGTTTGCACATGATACCAAGTTGGCTGGGAGGGTGAACTATGATGAGGTTACAGAGATCCTTCAGCATGGGTGAGTGGGCAAAGCAATGGCAGATGCAGTATAATTTGGATAAATGTGAGGTTATTCACTTTGGAAGCAAAAACAAGAAGGCAGGTTACTACCCGAATAGCTGTAAATTGGGAGAGGGGAGTGTGCAGCGGGACCTGGGTGTCCTTGTGCACCAGTCACTGAAGGTAAGCATGCAGGTACAGCAGGCGGTAAAGAAGGCAAATGGTATGTTGGCCTTCATTGTGAGGGGTTTCGAGTACAGGGACAGGGATGTGTTGTTGCAGTTATACAGGGACTTGGTGAGACCACACTTGAAATATTGTGTGCAGTTTTGGTCTCCTTTTCTGAGGAAGGATGCTCTTGATCTTGAGGGAGTACAGCGAAGGTTTACCAGACTGATTCTGGGGATGGCAGGACTGACACATGAGGAGAGGTTGACTGGGTTAGGATTGTTTTCACTAGAGTTCAGATGAACGAGGTGGATCTCATAGAGACTTATACAATTCTCACAGGACTGGACAGGGTAGATGCAGGGAGGATGTTCCCGATGGTGGGTACATTCAGAAACTCCAGACTCAATATCAAGCAATTTTATGGCCTAAACTCTCCTATGTCCTAGCCCCCTACCCCACACACCAAGCCTTGTTATCGCGTAGCCTGCCACTACACACTACCTATTGTTAGTCACTAACAGCTAAAATAAAAATAAAAATCAATGCCATCAGTTCTAAGGAAGGGTCACCAAACCCAAAACGTTAACTCTGATTTTTCTTCACAGATGCTGAGCTTTTCCAGCAACTTCTGTTTTGTTCCTGATTTACAGCATCTGCAGTTATTTCTGTTTTCATTTGTTTTACTAAAGGCCATGTAAACAATGTCTACCACTCTGCCCTCATCAATCTTATGGTCACTTCCTCAAAAAAAACTCAACAAGTTTGTGAGACTCGATTTCCCTCGCACAAAACCATGGGTGACCTGAAAACATTGTTTTGCACAAGCAATTGTTATGATCTGAAATCTCTCCCTCAAATGGTGGTAAAATTCCAAAGAGATTGGGCGAAATACGGATGAGAAACAATGCCTAAGCTTTGAACAAAGAGGAAGTGAAAGGGATTTGTTGTTTAGCTCTACCAGCGAGCTGAGACAGGCACAGTGGGGCCAAATGTACTGCATGGTTCTTGGAATCGGATTCTGCCATTCATTCAGGCAATTTCAAATACTACATTTTCCTTGAAAAAATCATCTTCCTACTTCTTTGGTTACTAATATTTTGATATTAGTGGTATGAAAATGAGTTATGAGAAAAAAAAGAAATAGAATATTTGGATCTTTCAGCCTAAAAGGAGAAGGGTAAATGTGCACAAATGGTGCAGGAAAGGGTTAATTTGCAACTTTATTGACATTAAACCACAAGATCAATAGAAGTGGAGCTTAAATGGTTGGCTGAATGGCCTACACCCAATCCTACATTTTATGCTCTTCTTCAGTCAGTACAGGAATGAAGGGTTATGGGGAATAGGTAGGAAAGTGGATCTCCTTTAATGGACTCAATGGGTTGAATGGCCTACTTCTGTTCCTATGCTTTATGGCCTTATTAATGATCTTACTTAATGATAAACAGCGACTTGGGTCAGGGTACATATTTTCGTTCAAGGAATTCTTAATAACTCGAGTGATCTCCAGGGTAGGGGGGAAAGTCTCTCGAACTTTGAAACATGATGCGGAGAACATAAAAGTCTATCGAAAGATTAAATAACCAAGCCGAGTAGCTTCCGTCATTTGTCCATATCTTTCTGATCTTCGAGCTCGGTATGTAGAGGGAGCACACAAAGTAATCTAAAGGGAACTGAGTGAACATCTGCTCAACACTGAGCTCGGAGATTAGAAGGATAAGTAGATGATCAAACAGTGTATTGAGCACATGTTGTTGGGACCAGGGGAGATTCTTTCACTCTCTGGGATGCAACTGGCCAGTGCTGAATAATGCAGATTGCACAGTTCGATTGATATCCTGGAGATTTTACAAATAATTAACTTCAGTGAGTGGCTATTAAAATGTGCCATACAAGAAATAATTAATTTTATCTGTAATTGGGGAGGCTCTTGCGGGCAAAAGGAAGCTGATTTTTCATAGAAACATAGAAACAAAGAAGGTAGGAGCACGAGGAGGCCATTCGGCCCTTTGAGCCTGCTCCGCCATTCTTCACGATCGTGGCTGATTGTCCAACTCAATAGCCTAATCCTGCTTTCTCCCCATAAACTTTGATCCCATTCACCCCAAGTGCCTTATCTAGTCACCTCTTGAATACATTCAATATTTTGACATCAACTACTTCCTGTGGTAATGAACCACTCCTTGGGTGAAGAAATGTCTCCTCATCTTCGTCCTAAATAGTCTACCCTGAATCCTCAGACTGTGACCCCTGGTTCTGGAACAAATCAGAGTTAATGTTTCGGGTCCGGTGACCCTTCCTCAGAACTGATGGTTGCTGTGAAAACGTCGGCTTATATGCAGAAAATAGGGAGGGGAATGGGATAAGGAGTAAACAATAGGATAGAGCCCGAAGAGAGAGAAGAGCAGTTGGATAGACAAAGGAGTTGATAACAATCTGGCTAGGAGGTGAATAGTTGTTAATGGGGACTGTTAGTGACTAAAAACAGGGAGTGTGTAATGGCTGGCTGTGCGGTAACAAGGCCTGGTGTTTGAGGTAGGGACAGCACCAATGATGTCATCGATGTATCGGAGAAAGAGTTGTGGGTGGGGACCGGAATAGGACTGGAATAAGGAATGTTCCATGCACCCCACGAAGAAACAGGCATAACTAGGGCCCATGTGGGTACCCATGGCCACCCCTCTTACCTGAGGAAAATGAGAGGAGTTTAAAGAGAAGTTGTTGAGGGTGAGGTTGAGCTCGGCCAAGCAGAAGGGGGTGGTGGTGGGTGGGGACAGTTCAGGCCTTTGGTGTAGGAAGAAGCGGAGAGTTCTGAGACCCCTCCTGGTGGGGAATGGACATGTAAAGGGATTGCACGTCCGTGGTAAGTAGGAGGCAGCTGGAACTGGCAAACTGGAAGTTTTGAAACTGGGGTAAGGTGTCAGAGGAATCATGGATATACATGGGCAGGGATTGGACTGGGGAGAGAAGACTGAGTCAGGGTAGGAAGAGATGAGTTCTGTGGGGCAGGAGCAGGCTGAAACAATGGGTGTGCCTGGACAGTCCTGTTTGTGGATTTTTGAGAGGACGTAGAAGTGAGCTGTGTGGAACTGGGGCCTATCAGCCTGGAAGCAGTGGGGGGAAGTTCACCAGATGAAATGACATCAGTTATCATAGCAGATACAATGGCCTGATGCATCATGGTGGGGTCATGGTCCAGGGAAAAGTAGGAGGAGATATCTGAGAGCTGGCGCTCAGCCTCTGCAATGTAGAGGTCAGTATGCCAGACTACCACAGCACCACCCTTATTGGCAGGCTTAATAAAAGAAGTCAGGGTTAGATCTAAGTGCACAGAGTACAGACAGTTTGGAGGGAGATAGGTTGGATTTGGTGAAGCGGGCAGAGAAATTGAGGCGACTAATATCATGTCAATAGTTCTCAATCAGCAGATCAAGTGCAGGTAAAAGGCCAGAGGGAAGGGTCCAGGCAGAGGGACAGTGTTGGAACTGGGCAAAGGGATCTGTGGGACGGGGAGAGGACTCAATCTGGTCCGACCCATCTCCCACACTTCCACCCTCGCCCTTTCTCTTCCCTCCTGCAACAGCGATAGGGTTCCCCTGTCCTTACCTACCATCCCACCAGCATCCACATCCAGAAGATCATCAGATGCTACTTCTGTCACCTCTAGCGAGATGCCACCATCAGACACATATTCCCCTCCCTTTCCTTGTCCGCCTTCCGCTGGGACCATTCCCTCCAGGACAAGCTGGTCCACTCTTCCTTCACCTCCACACCACCCCACAGCCCTACGGCACCTTCCCCTGCAATCATCGAAGGTGCAACACCTGCCCATTTAACTTTTGCATCCCCAGTATCCAAGGGCCCAAACATACCTTCCAGGTGAAGCAACACTTCACCTACACTTCCCAGAATCTAGTCTACTGCATTCGCTGCTCACAATGTGGTCTCCTCGACATTGGAGAAATGAAGCGTAGACTGGGTGACCTCTTCACAGAGCATCTACGTTCTGCTCACAAAAAAGATCCTGAGCTACCTGTTACCTGCCACTTTAACACACCACACTGTTCCCAGGCCAACATCTCTGACTCTGGCTTGCTGCAGTGTTCCAGCGAAGGTCAAGACAAACTGGAAGAACAACACATTATTTTCTCCCTCGGAACCCTGCAGCCCTCTGGATTCAAAATGAAGTTCAATAATTTTAGGGCCTATACTCTCCCATGTCCTAGTCCCCTACCCCATACATCAGGCCTTGTTATCACACAGCCTGCCATTACACACTACTGTTGATAGTCACTAACAGTCCCCATTAACAATTATTCACCCTCCTAGCCAGATCGTTATCAACTCCTTCATCTATCCAACTGCTCTTCTCTCTCTTTGGGCTCTGTCCTATCGTTCACTCCCTATTTTCTGAATGAAAACCAATGTTTTCTCAGCTGCCATCAGTTCTGAGGAAGGGTCACCGGACCCAAAATGTTAACTCTGATTTTTTCTTCACAGATGCTGCCAGACCTGCTGAGCTTTTCCAGCAACTTCCTTTTTTGTCCCTGACTTTAGTAAAGCCTGTAACAAGGTTCAACATGGTAGACTAATTAGTAAAGTTAGATAACATGGGATTCTGGGTGAGCTTGCCAATTGGATACAAAATTGGCTTGACGAAAGGAGACAGCGGGTGGTGGTGGAGGGTTGTTTTTCGGACTGGAGTCCTGTGACCAGCAGTGTTCCGCAGGTATTGGTACTGGCTCCTCTTTTGTTTGTCATTTCTATAAACAATTTGGATGAGAATATAGAAGCATGGTTAGTAGGTTTGTGGATGACACCAAGATTGATGGTAAAGTGGACAGTGAAGGAGTTTATCTAAAATTACAAAGAGATCTTGATCAAATAGGTTAATTGGCTGAGGAGCGAATGGTGGAGTTTAACTTTAGGTAAATGTGAGGTGTTGCATTTTGGTAAAATAAACTAGGGCAGGACTTAAACAATTAGTACAGTGTAATAATTACAGTGACGCCAAAGAAAGAAATTAGTGGTAGGGTACTGGGTAGTGTTGTAGAACAGAAAGACCTAGGGGTTAAGGTATATAATTCTTTGAAAATTGCCACACAGGTAGACAGAGTGGTTAAGAAGGTGTTGAGCATGCTTGCCTTCATTGCTCTGATCTTTGAGTATAGGAGTTGGGATGTCATGTTGAGGTTGTACAGGACATTGGTGAGACCTCGTCAGGGCTACTGTTTGCAGTTCCGGTCGCTCTGCAGTAGGAAGGATATTATTACATTAGGGAGGGTTCAGAAAAGATTTACCAGGATGTTGCTGGGAATGTAGCGTATGAGTTATAAGAATAGGTTGGATAGGCTGGGACTTTTTTCACTGAAGGATGAGGGGTGACCTTATAAAGGTTTATAAAATCATGAGGGGCATAGATATAGTGAAAAGGAAGGGTCTTTTCCCTAGGGTGAGGGAGTTCCAAACATTTTTAAGTTGAGAAGAGAAAGTTTTAAAAATGTCAAGGAGGCAAACTTTTTTACAAGTAGAGTGGTTTGTGTGCAGAATGAACTGTCAGAGGAAGTGTTGGATGCAGGTACAGTTACAGCGTTCTAAAGACATTTGGAGAAATTCATTAATAGTAAAGATTTGGATAGAGATAGGACAAATGCAGGCAAGTAGGACTAGTTTATTTTGGTATCATGGTCGGTTTGGGCAAGTTGGACCAAAGGGTCAGTTTTAATACTGTATGACTCTATGACTCTGGATCTTTTTGCCTTAAATCCATTTCCTTTAGTTGGCAATGTTCCTGCCACTGGAAACAAATCTTTAGTGAATCTTCACCAAGAATCCCTTTACCTTCCTTTTTAAAGTGTAATGCTTGGAATTCAATAGAAACTTTCAAAGGAAAATTTGGATGATTCATTGAAAAAGAAGAAAAGGTCACAGGGTTGTGTGAGGGAAAATGGAGCAATCCAGACCAATTGCATAACTTTTTCAAATGTATGTCTCTTTTTGTGTACGGCTGATAAAGGACACATTTTGTCAAAGAATTTCCTCTTGCGGTCAACAGTAGAATTTGCAGAAAATGCTAAAGGGAAAATAGCATTTATACTGTATGACAGATGAATGCTGAATGATTGCTAAGTGATAGAGATGTTGCCATGAATAACCTCCAGTTAATGATGACTGACAATTAACTGCCAAGCTTTGTCTAAATTTTAAGCAAGAAGTTTGTCTCTGTTTGGTCATGGAATTGTCCTGGGAAACGAACCAAAATATGGTTGTCATCTATTTTGTTGCATTGAAAGACATGCAATATGTACACATGTTCTTTCCATCTGTACAGTGCAGTCCATCTGTGTATTAATATATGCTGCTTTCAGTACAGCACTGCAATCCCAAAAGACCATCCTAAATTTGTCATCGATATAGCTCTTTGCATACTTGGGATTATGTACTAATTTTATTCAATTGAATTGCAAGGTTTGAAACTGTAAGCTGGTTGGCTACAGCCAGTACCTTGCTGGTTGGGAACAGCTGAAGGGATATGCTGTTTGATACAATCTGTGGGTCTTTAGGACTATGGCCTACATTCTCAGCATCACACTGGAACTGGCATTCACATACGACAGTGCTCATTTGTGTGCAAGGCACATTGTGTATTGTGTGCATTTTTGGTCTCTTTGTCTGAGGAAGGACATTCTTGCTATGGAGGGCATCCAGCGAAGATTCCCAGACTGATTCCCAGGATGGCTGAACTGATATATGAAGAAAGACTGGATCGATTGGGCTTGTACTCACTGGAATTTAGAAGAATGAGAGGGGATCTCATGGAAACATAAAATCCTGATGGGACTGGACAGGCTAGATGAGGGGAGAATGTTCCTGATGTTGGGGAAGTCCAGAACTGGGGTCACAGTCTAAGAAAAAGGGATAAGTGATTCAGCACTGAGATGAGGAAGAATTTCTTTGCTCAGAGAGTTGTGAACCTATGGAATTCTCTACCAGAGAAATCTGTTGGGGTCAGTTTGTTAGATGTTTTCAAGAGGGATCTGGACGTGTCCCTTGGGGCTAAAGGGATCAAGGGGTATGGAGATAAAGTGGAAGTGAGATACTGAAAGTGCATGATCAGCCATGATCATATTGAGTGGTGATGCAGGCTCGAAGGGCCAAATGGCCTACTGTAGCACCTATTTTCTATGTTTCTATGTAATGTCTTTTTGTCTTGACAACAGCATCCTATTAGTCGTGAACATCACAACTACACAACATACTGCACAGTAGCAGTGCGAAACGTTTACTTTATACTGAAATAGGGAATGTAAATTTCATCCTGTCCGATAATGAATACCCAGATCATATAATTTCCCACCATGTGTCACACAAAACCATGAACTGACCTAAGGCATGTTGAGGAAGTTGGATGAACTCTTGAACTGTTGTTCTCCATAGTGGGTAGATATGCTCACAATGTCGCTAAGAAAGGAATTCCCGGAGTTTGACCCAGCAACGCTGTAGGAACAGTGATATATTTCCAATATAGGATGGTATAGGATTTGGAGGGGATCTTGCAGGTTGTGGTGTTCCCATGTATCTGTGGCCGTTGTCCTTCTAGAAGTTAGAGGTTGTGGGTTTGGAAGGTACTGTTGAAGGAACCTTGGTGAATTGCTGTGGGACATCTTGCAGAAGGTACACTCTTGTTAACTGTTTGATGTCAGAAAATCTCCTTTAAAATATATCAATCAAATTCACTTTGTGTGAGAATCTGGCTTCTTTGACTGAGAGTCATATCGATAAAATCTGGATTTTATTTATCCAATAAAGTGATTATGAAAAGAGAGCCTGGAAAACAGTGGCATGAGTGAATGTTATCCAGGAACAAGCTAAAATTATCAAATACCTCTTAAAGCAGCACAGCTGCAAAGCTGTCCAACAGCAGAGGAATGAATAGCAACCCAGGGATGAAGTGTGAAGACATAGTAAGGAAACTTTTGTGCTGGATTACCTTTAAGGGTCAGTATTTATAGAGTGTTTCTTTTTCAGGCAATTAACTGGGTGATGGAATAATTAAAGAAGGATGCATTTTTACTGGGAAAGAGAGGGCAATGACAGGATGTCTGTGTTTAAAAATTTAAAGAGTCTGGGTACTGTAGACCATGACAAACTATTTAACCTTGGCAAGGACATACAGCTGAAGGATATGAATCATAGAATCACTACAGTGTGGAAGCAGGCTATTCAGCCCATCAAGTCCACATCAAGCGTCTGAAAAGTATCCCACCCAGAGCCATTCCATCCCTGTAACCCTGTGTTTCCCATGGCTAACCCACCCAACCTGCACATCCTGAGACACTATGGACAATTTAGCATGGCCAATCCACATAACTTGCACATCTTTGGACTGTGGGAGGAGACCGGAGCACCTGGAGTAAACCCACACAGATGTAAGAAGAACATGAAAACTCCATCCAGTCGCCTAAGGGTGGAATTGAACCCCAATCCCTAAGCACTATGAGACAGTAGTGCTAAGCACTGTGCCACCCTAAATAAAACAGGCTGCAAACAAAGCACAGTAAATTCAAATCAGATCTGCCGTAACTATGGGCCAGATTTTGCAGTCAGTGGTGAAGGAATGGCACTCACTGACAGTTGTTCACTATTTCTGTGGGATTTCTTTATTTTTTCCTTTATTCATTAACGGGATGAGGGCATCACTGGTTAGGTAGCATTTATTGCCCATCCCTAATTACCCAGAGGTCAGTTCAGAGTCAACCAATATTGCTGTGGATCTGGAGTTACATATCAGCCAAACCAGGTAAGGATGGCAGTTTCCTTCCTTAAAGGGCATTAGTGAACCAGATGGGTTTTTTCAACAATTGACAATGGATTCATGGTCATCATTAGATTCTTAATTCCAGATATTTTATTAAATTCAAATTCCACCATCTGCCATGGCAGGATTCAAACCCAGTTCCCCAGAATGTTATCTCGGTCTCTGGAATAACAGTCCAGCAATAATACTACTAGGCCATCACCTCCCCTGAGCACAGACCTGCTCCGGTTTGGTGTCTTTCAACATAGCACCTTCTCCAGGCCCACCTGCAAGCCGATAGAAAACCATTAGGATCGTGTATCAAACAGATTGAGGAAATCTTACTGAACCATGAAGAGTGTAACTGAGAAGTTTAAATTAGATTAAAATGACATACAAAAAATGCAATAAGTTTGGGAAATGCAGATGAGATTAAGAGGGACAGACAGGAAATAGTTTTTAAAATGTGAATTAACTTCTAAAGAATGAAATTTGGCACCTCTAGAATTTAAATTTCAAGGCTGGGAGGTTTTTTTGGTAGCAATTATCATGCTGTTAAAAGCTTTGACCTTTGAATAAACTGAGCCCAACTTCTTCAGCTATCTTTAGTAAGTACAGCAGGTTTACACCATTGCCTTCACTTCAGTACAAAGTTATGTTTTCTTTATTTTTCTCATGGTCTGTGGACTTCACTGTTTAGGCCTGCATTTACTACCAAGCCCTAATTACCATTCAGAAGGTGATGGTGAGCTGCAGCTTTGAACTGCTCCAATAGATAAATTTACAGTGCTTTTAGTTTCGCAATATGGCATAGATTCCTTTCAGACAGTCACATGTCATCATAACATGTGATGTTCCAGTATAAAGCTATTTGCTTGCCTTCAGTCACCCTCTCTGTGTAATAGAGTCACTATTGTCAGCCATGGTGGTTCGGTGATTAGCACTACTGCCTCACAGCGTCAAGGACCAGGGTTTGATTCCACCATCGGGTGACAGTCAGTGTGGAGTTTGTTCTCCCCATGTTTCTGTGGGTTTCCTCCAGGTTAGGTGAATTGGCTGTGCTAAATTTCCCACAGTGTGCAAGTTAGGTGGATTAGCCATGGGAAATACAGGGATGGGGTCGGTCTTGGTGGGATGCTTTTCAAAGGCCTGATGTGGGCTGAATGCCCTGCTTCCACACCGTAGGGATTCTATATATGAAATCACAAAATAGCTTCAGTTAAGGAAAGAGTTCCAGGATTTCGACCCAGAGAGTGTGAACACAACGGTAAGCTTGTTCCAAATTGGAGGGTAACTTGCAGGTGGTAGTGTTCCAATGCAACTGCTGCCTTTATCCTTCTAAGGGATGGAAGTTTTGGGTTTGGAATATGCTGTTGAAGCAACTTTGAAGAGTTGTTGCTGTACACCTTGTAGATGTTACATATTGTGCCTCAGTGACAAATGTGGGTCGGGTGCCAATCAAGCAGCTGCCTTGTTCTGGATGGTGTCAAGCTTTTTGAATGTTGTTGGAGCTGTACCCAACCTGGCAAATGGGGAATATTCCATCACACTTTTAACTTACACTTTATAGGTGGTGGACGGGATTTGGGGAAATCAGGAGATAAGTCATTAATCAATGATGTCTCTGCTTCTGACTGCTTTTGTAGCGCTTGGTCAATGGTGTCCTCCAGGAAGTTGATAGTGGGAGATTCAGCAATGCTAATGACATTCAGTGTGTGGGTGAGCACTGCAATGGAGCTCATAAAAATAATAATTACATCAAATATAACAGCAGGAGTAAGCTATTCAGTCATTTGAACCTACTGTGCCATTTTGTACAAACTTGGCTGATTTTTTTGCCTCAACTACATTTTTTTGCATGCTCCCCATTTCCCTCAACTACCTTTGCATCAAAAGATCTGTCAATTTCAGCCTTTAATATAGTGAAAAATGGAGCATTGTCAGTTCCCTCAGGTTACAGAATTCCAAAGCCACTCAGCCCTCTGAGTGAAAAAAAATTCTCCTTATTTCAATCGTAGAATCCCTACAGTGTGGAAGCATGCCATTCGGTTAATTGAGTCCACACCCACCTTCCAAAGAGCGTCCTACCCAGACACAGCACTCCCCCCCCACCCCCCAACTACTTTATAACGCTGCATTTCTTATGGCTAATCTATGGGCAATTTAGCTGGCTAACCCACCTAATCTGCACATGTTTGGATTATGGGAGGGAACCGGAGCACCCAGAGGAAACCCACATACTGTGCAAACTTCACATAAACAAGTGACCAAAGGGTGGGATCAAACCCAGGTCCCTCATGGTTCGAGGCAGCAGTGCTAACCACTGAGCCACTATGTTGCCCTTCTCAATCCTCAATGCTTGACCCTTTACCCTGAGCTTGTTTCCCCTTGTTCGAAATTTGCTATCCAGTGGAAACCTTCTCTCGGTCTTTATCCTGTCAAGTCACTTGAGAATCTTACCAGAATTTACCCTATTGAAAACCAGGGCAGATCTGACAGCAACAACCTGATGTCCAGGTTTAACTGAGCAGTGTCGCTGGGGGCTGCTGTCTCATTATGGAGGTGAATGCTGTTAGCCTCTGCACTGCCACTTATGCAAAAGCTATACTAAATATTTCAGTGACTGGCTGGTTAATCTTTGGAACAGACTCCCAGAGGGAGATAGTGGAAGCTGTTATTATTGCTTCATCCAAATGTATATTAAATAGCCTTCTTTTGGAAAGTAACATGCTTGGCAGTATATAAATGCATTGTTGAGCAAATTAAAACGTGACATGTACTTTTTGCAGCAAGCTATTAGGAAGGCTGATGGAATGTTAGCCGTTATCTCAAGAGGATTTGAGTACAGGAATAGTGAAGTCTTGTTTCAGTTGTACAGGAGGTTGGTTAGACCGCACATAGAGTACTGTCTGCAGGTCTCCTTATCCGAATACAGATATTGCTGCCATAGACAGAGTGCACTGAAGGTTCACCTGAATTGTTCCTGGGACTGTCTTATGAAGGAAAATTGGGCAAACTGGGCCTTTATTCTCTAGAGCTTTGAAGACCAAGAGGTGACCTCATTGAAACCTAAAGGGATAGACAAGGTAGATGCAGGAAGTGATGTCTAGGACTAAAGGATAGAATTTATGGACAAGGGAGATACCACTAAGATGACTTGTTTTTACTCAGAGGATTGTAGACTTTTGGAATTCTCTACCACAGTGGAAGCTCATCCTCTGAGGACGTTTAAGGGACAGATTGATAGATCTGTGATAACTAGTGGTTAACAGGCTTATGGGGATGGGGTGGTTAAAAGGCACTGAAATGTTTGACCAGTCACGATTGTATTGAATGGTGGGATAGATTCAATGTGCTGAATGGCCGACTCCTCTTCCTATGTTTCTCAATAAGTGTAATATGTAGGAGGAGCAATGTTAAGCTCCTGAGCTTTTGTAAAGACCACGTCTTTTTTTCTTGTATTCTCTATTGCGGGCTGAAATGGAAAAAGACTGGCTTAAGAACCAAGGATTGTGGACGGGATTGCTGAAGTTTTTAAAAGCTTACCTACCTCTTTGCAAGTATTGTTTACACTGTTGTTTGTTTAAGCAGTAGGAGGGGTTACTACAGGCAGGCTGGAGTCAGAGTTGCGCCCTAAGGGAGTTTCAGCTGGCAGTAAGTAGTTGAGTGATCTTTGAACTGGTGACTAGTTGACGAAGACAGAGGCCTTTTGCCTACAAACAACTATGTGATTGGCTCCCAGGTAGTTGAGCTGACCAATACATAGAGGCATACAAAATGGAAACAAACCCTTCTGTCCAATTCAACCATGCCAACCATGTTCACAAACTAAGCTAGTCCCGTTTTTTCCGCATTTGGACCATACGCCTCTAAATTTTTTCTGTTCATGTACCTACCCAAATGTCTTTTAAATGTTGTAACTGTAATGGCATCTATCACATTCTCTGGCAGTTCATTCCACATACAAACCACCATCTGTGTGAAAAAGTTACCCTTTTTAAATCTTTGTCCTTTCACCTTAAAAATATACCCCCTGAGTTTAAACACCCCAACCTACGGTAAAGACCTTTGCTGTTCATCTTAGCTAAATGCCTCGTGATTTTATAAACCTCTATAAGGTCACCCCCACAACCTCCAGTGAAAAAAGGTCCCAGCCTATCCAGTCTCTCCTTATACCTCAAATTCTCTATTCCTGGCAACAACCTGGTAAATCTTTTCAGAACCCTCTCCAATTTAATGATATCCTTCTTATAGCAGGGCATCAAAACTCCAAAGTACTCCAAAAGAGACCTCACCAACATCCTGTACAACCTCAACATATACTCAATGATCGGAGCAATGAAAACAAGCATGGTGAACACCTTCTTAACCAGCCAGTCTATCTGTGACACAACGTTCAAGAATTATGTTCCTGAACCCCCTAGTCTCTCCATTCGACAACATTACCCAGGGCCCTACTATTAACTGTTTATTTTACCAAAACGCAATATCTGCATTTATCCAAATTAAGCTCCATCTGCTATCCCTTAGACCATGGGCCTAATTGATCAATATCCCTTTATAATTTTAGATAACCTTCTTCACTGTACACTATACCACCAATTTCGGTGTCGTCTGCAAACTTACTAACCATATCTCCTATATTCTCATCTAAATTGTTTATATAAATGACAAACAAAAGTAGACCCAGCACCAATCCCTGCAGAACAGTTAGTCACAAGCCTTCAGTCTGACAAACAACTTTCCACCACCACCCTCTGTCTCCTATCATCAAGCTAATTTCGTATCTGAACTCCATGTGATCTAACTTTACTAATTAGTCTACCAGGCAGAACCTTGTCAAAGGCTTTACTAAAGTCCATGCAGACAACATGCACCGCTCTGCCCTCATCAATCTTTTTGGTCACATCTTCAACAGACTCAATCAAGTTTGTGAGATATAATTTCCCACGCACAAAGCCATGCTAATTATCCCTAATCAGTCCTTGCCTCTCCAAAATTATCTCTCAGAATTCCCTCCAACAACGTACCCACCACTGACATCAAACTCACCAGTCTATAGTTCCCAGGCTTCTCCTTACGCCCTTTCTTAAATAAAGGCACAACATTAGCCACTCTCCAGTCCACCGGCACCTCACCTGTGGTTATAGATGAAACAGATCTTTCTGCTAGATACTCCACATTTTCTTGCCTAACCTCCGACAACATCCTAGCATACACTTGATCAGGTCCCAGAGATTTATCCACCTTTATGTTTTTTAAGATCACCAGCAATTCCTCTTCTGTAATGTGGACTTTTTTCAAGACTTCACTATTTATTTCCCTGAGTTCCCTTGCCTCCATTGTTTTCTCCACAATAAAAATTGATGGGAAATATTCATTTTGTATCTCTCCCAACTCCTGTGGTTCCACATATAAACAACCCCATTGATCTATAAGGGACCCTAAATTGCTCTCCAGTCTCACCCTTTTGGGAATTAACCTTCGGTGTCACCTGAAGCAATCTATCGAAACATTCCATCCTGGGTCTGGTTGGGATCTTCTTCATATGGTCAGTGCAAACCCAATGGGCCGAATGGCCTCTTTCTGACCTGTAGGCATTCTTTGATTCTATGGAACAGCATTTCAAGTCCCACCATCGCTACGTTTTCAACTCAACGAGATGCAAGCAATCTCCCTGAGCTATTGCTCCCCCTGAACCTCCCAACCCATTCCTGAAAATTTTCTCTTAAAATTTGTCTCATTGTCCCTGGGGCTGAAAGGATTACTAAACAATGAGCTCATACTCAGTTTGTATTCCTTTGAATGTACCGCATGAGGATGATCCAAAGGTGATCAAAAGAGTTGAATAGGACTGCAGATAGGACTGCTTCTTCCAGAATAAGGGGAAAGAACTCTGTATTAGGGTAACAACATTCAGAAGTGATTCCTGGAAATGTTATGTCATGCAAAGGGTGGCACAGGGCTCAGTGGTCAGCACTGCTGCCTCACAGCACCAGGATGCCTGGTTCAATTCCAGCCTTGGCTGACTGTGCGGAGTTTGCACATTCTTCTCATGTCTACGTGGGTGCTCCAGTTTCCTCCCACAGCCCCAAGCTGTAGAGGTTGGGTGGATTGCCCATGCTAAATTGTCCAGGGATTGTGCAGGTTAGGTGGACTAGCCATGGGAAATGCAGAGATAGGGTAGGGGTGAAGATTTGGGTGGGATGCTCTTGGAAGAGTCAGTGTGGACTCGATGAGCCAAATGGCCTCCTTCCCCCACCATAGGGATCCTATGATTCAAAGGTTAGTGGAAACCTGAAACTTTTCCCTCAGAAGAAGTTATTGAAGCCAGTGATGATTTGGAATTGAGGTTGATGGAGCTTTGTTAGGCAAAGACTGTAGGGATTTGGAGTCGAGATACTGATCAGCCAATGTCTAATTGAGTGTTGCAGCAGATTTGTGGGGCTGAATGGCTTTCTCAGGTCTATATATTCCTTGTTCCATACTTTCTTCTATTGTGGCACCTCCAGTTGGTGTTGTTAGCTCTAGAGAATAATTTCAGATAGCTTTTTTGCACTACTCGAGCTGGAGGAGCTTGCCTTAAGTTTCCCTCAGGTCAGGATTTGACAAACTAAATAGGCGCTGGTGCCAGAGAGAAAAGGGAAAAAAAAATTTCTAGATCCTGAGATTTACATGTGCGATTTACTGGAGCAGAGAATGCTGAGTGGAGTTTTAATGATGTGCTTTAAACTTATGCAGGATTTTGATGGAGTGAATAAATAGAGAAAGAAGATTTCCTCTGGTTGGGAAGTCAGTGTGAGATATCATCAATTTAAAATTGCCGTTAAGGGAGTGGGGAGACAAAGCGAGAACGTTCATCACACAGAGAGGCATTGGAGCATGGAATGTTTCGCCACAGGGAGTCATACAGCCAAAAACTATAAAATCTCTTGATAACCTAACCTAACTAAAATCTATCACTCTCATCTTGAAAGTACCAATTGACCCCTAACATCAACAGCCCTCAGGGCTGAGAACTATAGATTTCCACCTCATTTTCAGTGTCCACTGTAGCTCAGCCTGAAGGACTCTTAGAATCCCTGCAGTGTGGAAGCAGGCCATTTAGCTCATCGAGTCCACACAGGCCCTCCAAACAGCATCCCACCCAGACCCACCCCCTACCCTATCCCTGTAACCCTGCATTTCCCATAGCTTATGTCTAATACTAGGGGGCATGGATTTAAGGTGAGGGAGTGGAGTTCAAAGGAGATGTGAGGGGGCCAGTTTTTTACAATCAGAGCGTTAGGAGTCTGGAATGCACTGCCAGGAATAATGGAGGCAGATATGATAAGAGCGTTCAAGAGACTTTTAGGTAAACACATGAATAGGCAAGTAATGGAGAGATATGGACCAAGGGAAAGCGGAAGGGATTAGTTTAACTTGGCATCATGTTTTCAGCACAACATCGAGGGCCAAAGGGCCTGTTCCTGTGTTGTACAGTTCTATGTTCTAACCCACCCAGCCTGCACATCCCTGGATACTATGGGCAATGTAACATGGTCAATCCACCTAACATGCACATCTTTGAACTGTAGGGGGAAACTGGAGCACATGGAGGAAACCCACACAGACACAGGGAGACTGTGAAAACTCCACACAGACAGTCACCTGAGAGTAGAATCGAACGCTGGTCCCTGGTGCTTTGAGGCAGCAGTGCTAACAACTGAGCCATCATTGGGTTCAAATCCCAATTAAATGTTTGAGCTCAAAAATCAGAGCTGACACTTCAGTGCAGTACTGCAGAGTATTTCTTCGTCGGAGGTGCTTTTTTTTTAATGAAATATTAAGCTAAGTTCCCATCTATCCGCTCAAGTAGATGCAAATCTTCCCTTGGCGCTATTTAGAAGAACAGGGAGTCATCCCCTCAGCCCGAGCCAAATTTTATCACCAATCAACATTACAAAAACAAATTATCTTGTCATTATTATGTTACTATTTGTTGGACCTTTCTGTGTAGAGCCTCACAGCCACATTTGTTGCATTACAAAAGTGACTATTCCATTGCCCATAAAGTACTTTGAGATGTCAGGTAAATCCTGAAAAGCACTTAATAAAGGCAAGTCTTTCATGCTTTTGGGGGAGTCTTTCCTGATTTGCTTTCCAAATGGCCCAACTAGGATTATGTCCCATGTTCTTGATTCCCCAAGCAGAGGAAACAGCTTGTCTGCATCAACCGTCTCAAATCCATTCAATATTTTAAACACTCCATTCAGAAATCTCTTAATCTTTTATACTGAATGGGCTACAAGAACATTTTATGCAACCTAACCTCTTTCTTTTGCACTAACCCTGCTGAGCTGAGCTGAGATCAGGAACAGTTGTATTGTTGACTTAGGCCTCAAGCAAAACCAGATCTGAATTATCCCAGAGATAGCAAGAACTACAGATGCTGGAGTCAGAGACAACACATGCACGCAACAAACGACAACACTTTCCGGTCACCAACCATTTTAACTTCCCCTCCCACTCCCTGGGTGACAGGTCCATCCTGGTCCTCCTCCAGTGTCTCAATGACACCATCTGGAAACTGGAGGAGCAGCGCCTCGTATTCCGCCTTGGGAGTCTACAGCCCGATGGCCTAAACATGGAATTCACCAGTTTTAAAATCTCCCCGCCCCCAGCCTCATCCCATGTCCAAGCCTCCCTCTCATCCCCGCCTCCTTGACCTGACACAACCTGTCAATCTTCTCTCCCACCAATCCGCCCCACCCATCCCACTGACCAACCCCACCACTCCCTACCTGCACTCACCTATCACCATCCCACCTACCTTCCCCGCCCCACCCGTCCTCCCTCTATTTATTTCCGAGCTCCCTTCCACCTCTCCATTTCTGAAGAAGGGTCCTGACCCGAAACGTCAACTTTCCTGCTCCTCTGATGCTGCCTGGCCTGCTGTGTACCTCCAGCTCCACACTGTGTTGTGTCTGAATTAACCCAACTTTCCAACATTTAAAGATAGTAAAAACTGCCGATGCTGGAGCCTGAGATAACACAGTGTGGAGCTGGAGGAACACAGCAGGCCAGGCAGCATCAGAGGAGCAGGAAAGCTGACGTTTCAGGTCTGGACCCTTCTTCAAAAAAATGACCCAAAACGTCAGCTTTCCTGCTCCTCTAATGCCTGGCCTCCTATTGCCAACATTTAAGTTTTCTGACATTAAATTTGGCACATGCTTATCTGATTCTGCTCTGGCACTCGTCCACAAGTTTTGCTCGATTGTTGATGCTAAGCAACACCTGAATTAATTTGAGATGAATGACTAGTATGAATTGTCTGAGGGGGAACCTTGATGAGGAGACCCAGGAGTGGTCTCCATAGTCTTCTTTTTAAATGGAAGGCTTTGAAGCCCTTTGACCCAAACAGTGTTGTAAATAAACCATAAGCAGAAGTCGGCCATTTGGCCCACCAAGTCTGCTCCACTATTCAATGAGATGTGGCTGATTTGATTATCCTCAACATCATTTTCCAGCCTTTTCACCATAACCCTTGCTTTCCTTACTGAATAAAAATCTATCTCAGTCTTGAATGCATATAATGATCTTTTGTGGTAAAGAATTCCACAAATTCATTACCCTCAGAGGGAAAAAAAAATTCTCCCCATCTCTGTCTTAAATCTGTGACCCCCTATTCTGAAAAGTATTTACTCTATAAAGTCCCCCAAGAGCCTTAAATGTTAAAGGTCTCTTATGAACCTTGACTGGACTGCCTCCAATTCCAATATACTTTTCCTTAGTCAAAGAGTTGAAAACTGGTTACAGTATTCTAGCTGTGGTCTAACTACTGCCTTGTATAATTTTACAAAGACCTCTCTATTTTTGTACTCCAAAGGCCAACAGTTCACTTCAATTCCGAATAGCTTCTAACTTGGATGTCAGCTTTTTGTGATTCATGTGTGAGTACTTCTAAATCCCACAGTGCTGCAGGTTTCTACAATTTTTTTTCCATTTAAATAATACTCAGCTCCGCTGTGCTTCCTGCCAAAGTGCATAACCTCACATTTTCCGTCATAATATTCCATCCACCAAGTTTCTACCTATTCACTTAACCTGTCTATATCCACCTGTGGACTCTTTGAGTTATCTTCAAATTTGTCTTCCCAGTTATTTTAGTGTCATCTGCAAACTTGGGGATAATACATTCACTTCCGTCATCCAAGTCATTTGTATACATTGTAAATAATTATAATCTCTGTTACAGCACATCATTAATGCCGTTCAGAAATTAAAATATATTTACATCTACTGGTTCCCCTTAATCTATCCTGCTTGTCACCTCCTCAAAGAATTATTTAGTTCATTGCCCATATGTTTTAGAATATAACTTGTGGTTTTAGAAATTAAAATTTTAATTGTAGAAACTAAGGAAAGTATGATTAAAATGAGCTTGAAGTTTATTATACTTTAAAGTATGGACCCCTCTTCCTCTGACCAAAAAAAAGACTGTGTAGTGTGGTGATAAAGTAAGTGTTTTTTTTTATCGTGTGCTGCTAAGTAGAGTGATTTGGTACAATTTTTTTCATTTCATTTATCTAGTATTTGATATTATAGTAGGATTAAGTTAAGTTTAAGAGTAAAAATGGCAGGAGATCCCAGACCCGTGTTATGCTCCTGTTGCTCAATGTGGGAGCTCAGGGACGCGGCTGATGTCCCTGACTCCTACACGTGCAGGAAGTGTGTCCAGCTGCAGCTCTTGTTAGACCGCATGACGGCTCTGGAGCTGCGGATGGACTCACTTTGGAGCATCCGCAATGCTGAGGAAGTCGTGGATAGCGCATTCAGGAAATTGGTCACACCGCAGATTAGGATTGCTGAGGGAGAAAGGGAATGGGTGACCAAAAAGCAGAGAAAAAGCAGGAAGGCAGTGCAGGTGTCCCCTGCGGTCATCTCCCTCCAAAACAGGTATACCGTTTTGGATACTGTTGGGGGAGATGGCTCACCAGGGGAAGGCAGCAGTGTCCAGGTTCATGGCACTGTGGCTGGCTCTGCTGTACAGAAGGGCGGGAAAAAGACTGGAAGGGTTATAGTCATAGGGGATTCGATTGTAAGGGGAGTAGGTAGGCAGTTCTGTGGTCAAAAACGAGACTCCCAAATGGTATGTTGCCTCCCAGGTGCACGGGTCAGGGATGTCTCAGATCAACTGCAGGACATTCTGAAGCTGAAGGGTGAACAGCCAGCTGTCATGGTGCATATAGGCACCAATGATATAGGTAATAAATGGGATGAGGTCCTACAAGCAGAATTTAGGGAGTTAGGAGCCAAGTTAAAAAGTAGGACCTCAGAGATAGTAATCTCAGGATTGCTACCAGTGCCATGTGCTGGTCAGAGTAGAAATGAAAGAATAGGCAGAATAAATGAGTGGCTTGAGAGATGGTGCAGGAGGGAGGAGTTCAGATTTTTGGGACATTGGGACCGGTTCTGGGGGAGGTGGGACTATTACAAATCAGATGGTCTACACCTGGGCAGGACTGGAACCAATGTCCTGGGGGTGCTTTTGCTAACGCTGTTGGGGAGGGTTTAAACTAATGTGGCAGGGGGATGGGAACCAAATGAGGAGGTTAGTGGACGGTAAGGAGGTAGTAACTAAAGCCTGTAAGGAACTAGATAATGAAGTCAGTGTGACTAAGGGGAAGTAGGCAGAGAGTAAATGATGAACACAAAAGGACAGGTGGTCTGAGGTGCATTTGTTTTAATGCGAGAAGTGTAGTAGGTAAGGCAGATGAACTTAGGGCTTGGATTAGTACCTGGGAGTATGATGTTATTGATATTACTGAGACTTGGTTGAGGGAAGGGCAAGATTGGCAACTAAATATCCCAGGATATAGATGCTTCAGGTGGGATAGAGAGGGAGGTAAAAGGGGTGGAGGAGTTGCATTACTGGTCAAAGAGGATATCACAGCTGTGCTGAAGGAGGGCACTATGGAGGACTCGAGCAGTGAGGCAATATGGGCAGAGCTCAGAAATAGGAAGGGTGGGGCTCTACTACAGGCCTCCCAACAGCATGCGTGAGATAGAGGTACAAATATGTAGACAGATTATGGAAAGATATAGGAGCAATATGGTGGTGGTGATGGGAGATTTTAATTTTCCCAACGTTGACTAGGATTCACTTAGTGTTAGGGGCTTAGATGGAGCAGAATTTGTAAGGAGCATCCAGGAGGGTTTTCTAGAGCAGTATGTAAATAATCCAACTCGGGAAGGGGCCATATTGGACCTGGTGTTGGGGAATGAGCCCAGTCAGGTGGTTGAAGTTTCAGTAGGGGATTACTTTGGGAATAGTGATCACAATTCCATAAGTTTTAGAATACTCATGGACAAAGACGAGAGTGGTCTTAAAGGAAGCGTGCTAAACTGGGGGAAGGCCAACTATAGCAAAATTCAGCAGGAGCTGGGGCATGTGGATTGGGAGCAGCTGTTTGAGGGTAAATCCACATTTGGTATGTGGGAGGCTTTTAAAGAGAGGTTGATTAGAGTGCAGGATAGACATGTCCCTGTGAAAATGAGGGATAGAAAGGGCAAGATTAGGGAATCATGGATGACAGGTGAAATTGTGAGACTAGCAAAGAGGAAAAAGGAAGCATACATAAGGTCTAGGCGACTGAAAACAGACAAAGCTTTGGAAGAATATCGGGAAAGTAGGACCAATCTGAAATAAGGAATAAGAGGGCTAAAAGGGGTCATGAAATATCTTTAGCAAACAGGGTTAAGGAAAATCCCAAAGCCTTTCATTCATACATAAGGAGCAAGAGGGTAACTAGAGAAAGGGTTGGTCCACTCAAGGACAAAGGAGGGAAGTTATGCGAGGAGTCAGAGAAAATGAGTGAGATTCTTAATGAGTACTTTGCGTCGGTATTCACCGAGGAGAGGGACGTGATGGATGTTGAGGCTAGGGATAGATGTTTGATTAGTCTAGGTCAAGTCGGCATAAGGCGGGCGGAAGTGTTGGGTGTTCTAAAAGGCATTAGGATGGACAAGTCCCCAGGTCCAGATCTATCCCAGGTTACTGAGGGAAGCGAGAGAGGAAATAGCTGGGACCTTAACAGATATCTTTGCAGCATCCTTGAGCACGGGTGAGGTCCCGGAGGACTGGAGAATTGCTAATGTTGTCCCCTTGTTTAAGAAGGGTAGCAAGGATAATCCAGGTAATTATAGACCGGTGAGCCTGACGTCAGTGGTGGGGAAGATGCTGGAGAAGCTACTGAGGGATAGGATCTATTTACATTTGGAACAAAATGGGCTTATTAGTGATAGGCAGCATGGTTTTGTGCAGGGAAGGTCATGTCTTACCAACTTGATAGAATTCTTTGAGGAAGTGACAAAGTTGATAGATGAGGGAAGGGCTGTTGATGTCATATAAATGGACTTCAGTAAGACGTTTGATAAGGTTCCCCGTGGTAGGCTGATGGAGAAAGTGAAGTTGCATGGGGTCCAGAGTGTACTAGCTAGAGGATAGAGAACTGGCTGGGCAACAGGAGACAGAGAGTTGTAGTGGAAGGGAGTTTCTCAAAATGGAGAACTGTGACCAGTGGTGCTCCACAGGGATCCGTGTTGGGACCACTTTTTTTTGTGACATACATAAATGATCTGGAGGAAGGTATAGATGGTCTGATTAGCAAGTTTGCAGAAGACACTAAGATTGGTGGAGTAGCAGTTAGTGAAGGGGACTGTCGGAGAATGCAGCAGAATAAAGATAGATTGGAGAGTTGGGCAGAGAAATGGCAGATGGAGTTCAATACAGGCAAATGCGAGGTGATGCATTTTGGAAGATCCAATTCAAGAGCGAACTATACAGTAAATAGAAAAGCCCTGGGGAAAATTGATGCGCAGAGAGATCTGGGTGTTCAGGTCCATTGCACCCTGAAGGTGGCAACGCAGGTCGATAGAGTGGTCAAGAAGGCATACGGCATGCTTTCATTCATCGGACGGGGTATTGAGTACAAGAGTTGGCAGGTCATGTTACAGTTGTATAGGACTTTGGTTCGACCACATTTGGAATACTGCATACAGTTCTGGTCGCCACATTACCAAAAGGATGTGGATGCTTTGGAGAGGGTGCAGAGGAGGTTCACCAGGATTTTGCCTGGTATGGAGGGCGCTTGCTATGAAGAGAGGTTGAGTAGATTAGGATTATTTACATTAGAAAGACGGAGGTTGAGGGGGGACCTGATTGAGGTCTACAAAATCGTGAGAAGTAGAGACAGGGTGGACAGCAAGAAGCTTTCTCCCCAGACTCAATTACTAGGGGTCACGATTTCAAGGTGAGAGGGGAAAAGTTTAAGGGAGATATGCGTGGAAAGTTCTTTATGCAGAGGGTGGTGGGTGCCTGGAACGTGTTGCCAGCGGAGGTGGTAGAGGCGGGCACGATAGTGTCATTTAAGATGTATCTAGACAGATACGTGAATGGACAGGGAGCAGAGGGATACAGATCCTTGGAAAATAGGTGACAGGTTTAGATAGAGGATCTGGATCGGCGCAGGCTTGGAGGGCCGAAGGGCCTGTTCCTGTGCTGTAATTTTCTTTGTTCTTTGTTCTTTATTCTTTGTTAACTTCAGAGATTAACAGTGATAAAGGTAAGATTATACATCATGATGCAGGTGGGCTTACTTAGCTAAAGAACTAGGGAATTATGTTTGGAATTCTCCTAAAAATGGCAGTCTATGTAAAGATTTTTCTTTCATTTTGGGAGTTAGAACAAAATTGGTTCAAAATTGCATTGTCCAACCTCTTTGTGCGAGGGCCCACATTTCAATTCTGTTCTCTCCCAAGGGCCTGACAAAGTTCAAAAAAGAGATGTTTAGCACAACATTATACATAGATTTTAAATGAAAAGTACTAAAAAAAATTGATAATTTAATAAAATGAGTAATTGATATAAATTACCACCAAAAACAAACTAAGCTGTAGAGTTAACACATAGAGTCATACAGAGTGGAAACAGACCCTTTCTTCCAACTAGTCCACACCGACCAGGTTTCCCAAACTAAACTAGTCCCATTTTCCTGTGTTTGGCCCATTTCCCTCCAAACCTTTCCTATTCATGTTCTTAACCAAATGTCTTTTAAATGCTGTAACTGTGCCTGTATCCATCACTTCCTCTGGCAGTTCATTCCACATATGAACCACGCTCTGTGTGAAAAAGTTGCCCCTTGCATCCTTTTTAAATCTTCCTCCGCTCACCTTAAAAATATAACCCCTCGTTTTAAACTCCCCCACCTTAGGGAAAAGACCCTTGCTATTCACCTTATCTATGCCCCTCATGATTTTATCAACCTTTATAAGATCAACCCTCAACTTCCTACACTCCAGTGAACAAAGTCCCAGCCTATTCAGCCCAACCTAACAAACCTTTCATTCGCAGCAATATCCTGGTAAATATTTTCTGAGCCCTCTCCAATTTAATAACATCCTTCCTATAACAGGGCAACCAGAACTGTACACACTACTCCAGAAGGGGCCTCACCAAACATCCTGTACGACTGCAACATGACAATGAAACTCTTTTTTGTCTTTTCTTGCTTAGGAAGCGGAGTTAGAAACACAGGCAGGCTTGGTCCCAACCTTAAACACTTAGGATGCAGGCATGGATCAAAACTTTGTGTTTCAGTAACGCTGACCTTACATTAGCCTCTGGAGGAGCACAACCTGTCATGGCCTGTGATGAATTCATATTCATTCAGCCTGAAATTTTCTTCTTTTCCAGCCTGCTTTGTGGAGAGGTTTTGGGGAAAGGAAGAGGAGAAGAGGAGCAAGGATTTATATGTATTCAACTCACTCTTAATCTACGTGTCACCATGATTGCCTCCTTCTCTCACCAACTCTGTCCCCCAGACTCTCTCCCTCACTTATTCACTTGTATACTCACTCCTTTCGTCCCTCATTCAAAGACTAAGTCACAGAATCCCTCACTCTCTCCAATCCTCACAGTGTCCCCACAGTCTCATCATCTCCCTCCCTCATTCACAGACCTCCTCCCTTTCAAACCATTTTCCTCACAGGTTCCTTTTCTCGCTCTCTCTCTGTCACTAATTCCCTCACAGACTTTCTCCCTGACTCCACCAGGCCTGGGAGTTTTAACCATTCTACCAACTTTGGCGAGGCTGTGAACGACTGAAAGTGCACTTTCTCTCAGCATTTTGATTTACCTTCCAACTGCCCTGGATAGTTTGCACCCTTTGCTCTCCTGCAAGGGTTCCCCATCCTGCGACGCCATCTTATGCTGCTTCAGGGTTGCAGCTCTGCACAGGATAGCAAGAGGGAGCTCAGTCAAAGGCGGAGGGAGAATAGACCCTGCGGAAGATAAAGAGACGTCTCGGTCACAGTGAGTTCATCAGCAGCAAAGGCAGGAAATAAGTGGTCTGTGATTGGATGAGCAGTTCTACAATGTTATGTAACATGTGATAGTCTTTGCACCCTAAAGAGACATGTTTATGGTGTCATTGTAGTATCTTAGCATGTGACTTTCGGGCATGAAGGTCTCAACCTTCATCTTACCTGGGATCACTTCTACTGGAAGCATGCTGCTTTGCATAATTTAACAGATTTATGTGAGCCCAGAGACTTAACGTGCCTCAGGAATATAATGTTCGTATATAATTGTTAACGGTAATACATGTCTGTTGGATTCTTCAATACCTTGATGTCCATGCCCAATTTCTTCTGTTATGAAAGATAAAATAAACATGGCCACATCAGGTGAATTTCTTTGCCGTAGGCAAATTCGCACCACACATTAAATTTCAAATCCATTTACCTGTTCTTTTATGTATCTTCGCAAAGGTCTGGTGGTCCACATAAACAGTCTCTGTGGGCCACATTACAGCCCACATGCCCTGTGTTAGACAAGCCTTGCTTAAAAGCATTCAGTAAGTGCTAAGCTAACACCATTTAATATCTTGTCCAGATTTTGGAATGTAATTTCACATAAGGAATACTTAACTGAAAAGTCTGTTTAAGGACATTCCTTGGCATTAGCAAGGTACACTTTCTTCAATTTATTTGGGTGATGGCAGCTCACTTCACTGAGAAATGACAATCAAAATAAATGACATTTAGTGGGCCTGCACTCTAAAAAGAGTAAAAAGCTAACTTTTTTCTTATCTGTGGTGAATTTCTGCAGTGCATCTTGTAGATAGTATGCACAACTGAGCTTGAGTGATGGAGGGAGTGGATGTTTGTGGATGTAGTGCCGATCAAGCGGGCTGCTTTGTCTTGGATGGTGTCAAGCTTCTCAAATGTTGTTGGAGCTGCACCCATCCAGGCAGTGGGGAGTATTCCATCACACTCCTGACTTGTGTCTTTTTGTTGGCAGACGGGCTTTGAGGAGTCGGGAGGTGAATTACTCGCTGCAGTATTCCTATCCTCTGACCTGCTCTTGCAGCCCCCAGGATGTTGATGGTCGGGGATTCAGTGATAGTAACACTATTGAATGTCAAGGGTCGGTGGTTAGATTGTCTCTTATTGGTGATGATCATTGCCTGGCATTTGTATGGTGCAAATTTTACTTGCCACTTCTTAGCCAAGCCTGGATATTGTCCAGATTTTGTTGCTTCAGTATCCAAGATGGTGCGAATGGTGCTGAACATACCAGGAACGCTGGGTTAAATGTAGGAGTTGTTTGTTGAAAATATCATGAATTTGGCAATTTCTTGATGAGAAATGTATGACATGTGCACCACTGGAAACTTAATATCACCAAACCAATCCTGAAGTTGGCCAATTCAGTCATCTCTCCCACATCTGAAACTGTCTGGATTCAGAAAATATTTGAAAGCAGTTCAAACTTACAGCTTACAATTTATTTCCTCTGCATGTCTGAAGTGTGTCCCTGAGTGTAAAACAATTCAAAGGCAAAATTGCCTCGCTGAACAAAGATGCTAATTGCTTATGCTTCTATTCTGACTTCTAAAAGGATATACTTGTTTAATGTGAATTTTATGGAGAATGGCTCCCTTTGGGAGTATTTTGTTTTCATGTATGGGATGTTGTATCACTATCTGGGCGAGCATTTCTTTCCCATCACTGATTTCTCTGGAGAAGTTGATGGTGCGCTGCCTTCTTGAACTGCTATAGTCCTCAGGGTGTAGGTAAACACACAATACTGTGTTAACAAGGGAGCTCCAGGATGTTGACTCAGTGGCAGTGAAGGAACAGCAACATCCTTCCAAATCAGGATGGTGAGTGATGGAGGGGAACACGCAGGAGTCAGTGTTCCCATGTATCTGCTGCCCTTGTCCTTCTAAGTGGTAAGGGTTTTGGGCTTACAGGGTGTCACTAGAGGAGCCTGGGTGACTTGCTACAGTGCATCTTGTAGATTAAAACATACTGCTGCCATTCTGCTTCAGCGGTGTTTATGTTTTTTGATGCGGTGCCAATCAAGCTAGCTGCTTTGTCCTGGATGGTGTTGTACTTCTTGAATGTTGGAAGAGCTACATCATCCATGAAAGTGGGAGTAGTCCATCACATAGAAACATAGACGACAGGAACATGTCATGAACCTGTCTTGCTTTTCGATACAATCATGGCTGATCATCGAGCTCATTACCCTAATCCCACCCTCCCCCATATCCGTTGATCCTTTTAGCCAAAAGAGCTATATTTACCTCCTTCTTGTAAACCATAACGTTTTGACCTGAACCACTTCCTGTGATCGCGAATTCCACAGGCTTATCACTCTCTGTGTGAAGACATTTCTCCCCACCTCAGTCCTGAAAGATCTTATCTTTATCCTTAAAATAAGATCCTTGGTTCTGGACTTCCCCACAATTGGGAACATCCTTCCCACATCTAACCCTGTCTAGTCCTGTTAGAATGTTACAGGTATCTAAGAGATTCCACCCTCATTCTCCTAAACTTCAGTGAATACAATTCTAAGCAACTCAATCTCTTCTCATACGTCAGTCCTTTCGAGGAATCAATGTGGTAAACCTTGGCTGTACGCCCTCTATAACAAGAGCATCCATCCTCAGAAGAAGGAGACCAAAATTGCACACAGTATCCCTGTAAAATTTCAGCAAGGCATCCTTGTTCCTACACTCAAATCCTCTTGCTAGGAAGCCAACACACAGTTTGCCTTTTTCACTGCCTCCTGCACCTGCATGCCTACTTTCAGTGACTGATGCTCAAGGACACCCAGGTCTCATTGCGCATTCTCCTCTCTCAATTCATAGCCATTCAAATAATAATAATCCTTCCTATTTTTGCTACCAAAGTGGATAACCTCACGTTTACCCTCATTATACTGAATCTGCCATGCTTTGCTCACTCACTCAGCCTGTCCAAATCACACTGCAACATTCCTGCATCCTCTTCACAGCTCTCCCTTCACCTAGCTTTGTGTCATCTGCAAATTTTGAGATATACATTTAGTTCCCTCATTTAAATCGTTGACATATTTTGTAAATAGCTGGGGTCCTTGTATCAATCTCTGCAGTACCTCACTACTCACTGCCTGCCATTCAGAAAAAAAATGTATTCCTGCATTTCTGAAGAAGGGTCCAGACCTGAAATGTCAGCTTTCCTGCTCCTCTGATGCTGCTTGGCCTGCTGTGTTCATCCAGCTGTACACCTTGTTATCTTGTATTCCTACATATTGTTTCCTTTCTCCTAGTCAACTTTCTCTCCGTCTCAAGACACTACCCGCAAGCCCATGCGTTTTAATTTTACACATTAATCTCTTACATAGGACTTCATCAAAAGCTTTCTGGGAGTCCAAATAATACATATCTACCAGCTCTCCCTGATCAACTCTGATCTGTCAAGCCATGATTTCCCTTGTGTAAATCCATGCTGACTGTATCTAATTCTACCACTGTTTTCTAAGTGTTCAGCTACAAAATCCTTGATAATAGACTCCAGCATCAACATTAGACTCACTGTTCTATAATTCCCTGGTTTAACCCTAACTTCCCTTTTTAAATACTGAGGTTACTTTTTTTTAATTTATTCACAGGATAAGGGTGTCACTGGCCAGGCCAGCATTTATTGCCCACCCCTAATTGCCTAGAGGGCAGTTGACAGCCAACCACATTGTTGTGGGTCTGGGGTCACATGTAGGCCAGACCAGGTAAGGATGGCAGTTTCCTTCCCTAAAGGACATTAGTGAACCAGATGGGTGTTTCTGACAATCGACATGGTCATCATTAGACTCTTAATGCCAGATTTTTAATGACTTCAAATTCCATCAGCAGCCGTGGCAGGATTTGAACCCAGGTCCACAGAACATAACCTGGGTGTCTGGGTTAACAGTCCAGCGATAATACTACTGGGCCATTGCCTCCCTAGTTGCATTTACTTTCCTTTAATCTGTAGGAACTGTTCCAGAGTCTAAAGAATCATACTCCTGACTTGTGGCTTGTAGATGGTGGACAGGCTTTGGGGAGATGATGTATTTCAGAGAAACATTTCCTTCCCAATGGCCACACAAGCTAACTCCAGCCCCGCCTGACTATCATACAGACTTTACCGTATCCAGTAATTTGATCGGAAGGGTTCCACAATTCTCCAGTGCCTCACTCTCTGCAAGTGTTGCTCCTTTTATATATCGTCTGGCTCTAAACACAGTTGTCCAGTAAAGTCACTGATAAATTGTTGGTGTTAGACAGTAGCAGTTAGCAATAACATAGTGGCCTGGGAAAGGAATTACCAGTCTCGCTCTACTCAGATCAGGCTAGATTATTTACGGTTGCTGTCATCTGTACAAGACTCATGTATCAGGAACTATTAGCACATGGTGCAAAACCAATATCAGTATGTAAATATATGCAGTTTGTTTTGTTGCTAATGATTTTTAGCATTTTTAGGTCCCAAGGGCTGGATCTTACATGCCATCACCTGGCACGTTGATTTATTTATTTATTATCACGAGCATCTTGTTACAAAATACATTGAATGTGTTGCATAGTGTTGCCACCACCCTGCAGCGCCATCTTAAAAACCCAGATAAATAAGCCAAAACATAGAATTTAAAGGCAGAAAAATGAAGGAATAAAGAAAGTGTTCAACTTTACAGTCCTTGTTGTTAAGTGCTGCGCCATGGGCCATGGGCCTGGTGGGCCAGGCACAAATCACCTTTGCCATGCTGCTGCTGGAACTATAGCTGCCACTGGTCTGTGCCAACTTGCCTCCACCGACTCCCTCACCACTATAAGTCTTTGTTGCACCTTTGCCATTGCAGATCCCATCGGTGCCATCGGGTACTGCAACAGCCCAAACTCGACTCCACCGACACCATGAGTCTGTTTCAGGCCCACCTCACCAGTGCAGCCACTGCTGATGCCACCGGGCCTAGAAGTGGACCCAAACTCGACTCCACCGCCTCCTCCATGAACCTGCGCTGGACGTCGATGCTGGCAGGAACCCAAACTCAGCTGCGCTACCAGGCTTACTCACCACGGCCAAGGTCTTCACCAAGAAGTAAGTAAAATAAAATAGTAGAGGGGAAATAAAAAGAGAGAAGAGAGAGAAAAAAAGAAAAGAAACAAAAAGAAAATCATACGGAGCAGACAAGCCCTGGGCTCAGAAGCCATACTTCACAGCAATCGTATACTGGAAGTGTTTCTTGGCAGTGTTGGGGTGGAGGGTGATGAGCGATGTAACATGGGCCAGGTAACTTGCCTACCCCATTTGGGCCCACCCCCCATCTTCATTCACCAACATCTTCAAAATCTCCCTCCTACAAGCCAAAGTCCCCACCTGCGTCATGAAGACCACTATCATCCGCATACCTAAGAAAGTACATGCAGTGTGCCTTAATGATCACTGCCCAGTGGCTCTGACCTCAATAATCATGAAGTGCTTCGGGAGGTTGGTCATGGCCCACATCAACTCCAGTCTCTCAACCTGCCTCGATCTCCTACAGTTTGCCTACTGATGTAACAGCTCCACAGCTGATGCCTTATCCCTAGCCCAGCACTCATCCCTGGAACATCTGGACAACAAAGACAGTTACATCAGACTCCTGATCATTGGCTACAGTTCCGCCTTCAACACCATTATCCCCACCAGACTGATCTCAAAACTGCATGACCTTGGTCTTGGCTCTGCCCTCTGCAGCTGGATCCTCAGCTTTCTGACCCATAGACCGCAATCAGTGAGGATAGGTAACTGCACCTCCTCCACATTAACACTCAGCACTGGAGCTCCCCAAGGATGCATCCTCAGACCCCTATCGTACTCCCTGTACACCCACGACTCTGTTGCCAAATTCCCAATGAATGCAATCTACAAGTTCACTGACACCACTGTTGCGGTAGGACGGATATCTAACAATGACGAGTCAAAATACAGAAGGGAGATAGAGGGCTTGGTGACATAGTATAATGGGAACAACCACTCTCAATGTCAGTAAAACAAAAGCACTGATCATTGACTTCAAAAAGAAAGGAGGAGAACATGCCCCCATCTACGTCAATGAACTGAGGTTGAGAGGTTGGAGAACATCAAGTTCCTCAGAGTGACAATAACCGACGAGCTGTGCTGGACTTCCCACATAGATGCAAAGATCAAGAAGGTACAACAATGCCTCTTTTTCCTCAGGCAGCTCAGGAAATTTGACATGTCCATAAGGTCTCTCACCAACTTCTACAGATGCACCATTGATAGCATACTGTCTGGGTGCATAACGGCCTGGTATGGCAACTGGTCTGCCCAGGACCGTAAGAAACTACAGAAGGTGGTATGCACAGCCCAGACCATCACGGAAGCCAACCTTCCACCCATGGACTCCATTTACACGGCTCGCTGCTGCGGAAAGGCTGCCAACATCATCAAAGACCCGTTGCACTCCAGTAATGATCTCCTATAACCTCTTCCGTCAGGCAGAAGATACAGAAGAGAGATAGCAAGAACTGCAGATGCTCGAGTCAGAGTCATTACAGTGTGGAGCTGGAGGAACACAACAGGTCAGGCAGCATCAGACAAGCAGGAAACTTGACATGTTGGGTTTACATCCTTCATCAAAACTGGGCAACTGTCCTGACAAAGGATGTAAACCCAACATGTCAATTTTCCTGCTCCTCTGATGCTGCCTGGCCTGCTGTGTTGCTCCAGCTTCACAATGTATTGAGAAGATACAGAAGCCTGAACACACACACCAACAGGTTCAGGAATAGCTTCTTCCTGGCCATTCTCAGACTGATGAATGGTCTCTCTAGCCTCAAGTAACGCTGATCTTGCTAATGTTGATCTCGTCTAGCACGCACCCTGTGCAATGTAACCTGCATGCCTCTACAAGTTCAGTCTTTCTGATCTGTACATTCTTGCTTACTATGATCTGCCTGTACTGCTCATAAACAATACGTTTCACTGTACTTTGGGACATGTTACAAAAAATCAATCAATCAATCAACCAATTAATCAGAATAAACGGGCAGTTTAATGCAGCCGATGTGAACAAAGGCAAGAAGTAAGTGGGGAAGGAGTAGGAACTGCATTTGGTAAACCCAAAACAGCACAGTCCCTCACTGTGGGGTGCCATGGTGGCTCAGTGGTTAGCACTGCTGCCTCACAGCATCAGGGACCTGGGTTAAATTCCACCCTCAGGCACATTCTCCCCATGTCTGCGTGGGTGTGCTCTGGTTCCCTCCACAGTCCAAAAATGTGCAGGCTAGTTAGATTGGCCTTGATAAATTGCTCATAGTACCCAGGAATGTGCAGACTAAGTAGATTAGCCATGGGAATTACAGGGTCCGGGTGGGATGCTCTTCAGAGGGTCAGCGTAGACTTGATGGGCTGAATCGCCTGCTTCCACACTGTAGGCATTCTTCTATGATTCTGCCCTGCCTAAAACAGAACCTTGTTCTCCCACTGTCTTTTCTCCTTCCTACTTGGCTACTATAACACTCACTTGCCTCATAATCTTGAGACTTTACCATGCTGGGGTGGGCCAAATCATCTTCAGGCTTCATCCAGGAATGCCAGTGACTGATATCTTGCACCGCTGGAAGTGATGAAGTTGCTACGTCAACTGGATTGTCCAGCATGTCTTGAGGGCATGTCCAACTCTGGATATTGTCATGTGGACATGAGCTACATCAGTTATCCCTGTTGAAGGCTGGGGTTCTATAGTGAATGACAAAAAAACCCAGCCATGGTCACAGGATGGGTATGTATGCATTGAATTTACTCCGAGTCAATTTTTTAAATTCACTCAGAGGATATGAACCTCACTGGCTAGACAGCATTTATTGCACTGTACATACACCCACAATGCCATTAGAGAGGCAATTCTGTGTTTTTGACCAGGCACAGTGAAGGAGCAGTGATATATTTCAGAGTCTGGATAGTGAGTGGCTTAGAGGGTAACTTGAAGGTGGTGGTGTTCCCATGTATCTACTGCTTTTGGTGTTCTAGATGGCAGTGATCATGGGCTTGGAAGGTGCTGTGTGAGGAGGATTCATATTTTTGTGCAGTGCATCCTGTAGATAGCACAGACTGCTGGTAACTGAGCCCCTACCACACTGAGTGCTTCCTACAATTATTTTTTAACATGGAGGAGCACTGATTCATCAGCCAAAGCATGGGTGGTGATAACTGGTAATCAGCAGGAGGTCTCCTTGGCCATGTTAGACCTGATGGCATAAGACGTCATAGGGTCCGGAGTCAATGTTGACTCCCATTATAGTGTCTAGACAAACTTTGTGTTTTTAATTCAGCAAAGAACCTGCCTGAGCTGGGATAACAACAATAAAATTGTTCAGAGCAGTACTGTCAAACAATTAATTGTTGTCAAGCGCTATTTTTACCGTCTGTGATTGCTATATAATTATGTTTGGAGTAGGGTCTGATAAAGACTGTAGGGTGCCCAGAAGGATAAACATTACCTTTTATTGAACATTGCCTTCTAACCATATGGGACCAGACTTTACACGAGACTCCTACATCTCCCAATAGTTCAGGATTGTGATCTTGTCATGGAGAACTCTCTTATTTCCATATTGACATTAACAATTTGCTCTACACCAGCTACACGCAACAGAAGGATGGGTGAGTGTAAGTCAGTCAAAGGGACATTGTTAAGGAGCATCCCTAAGGGGTGAAAAGAGGAGGGTTAGAGGGAGGAAACTCCAGAGCTTCATGCGAGGAAGCTGAAGCAATATTCCTCCAGTGCCAAGATCTCTCAAAACACAAGTTTCACAAAAACGGAACCTTCTTTAAAATAAACGTATCAGGGCCTTTGTTGTCTGCATTGGAATCAGTTACTCATAAGTCATGCCCCATATAAATTTGCAAAGAAGACACATTCCACTGTTTTGCAACAAAGACAGGTTAAGGTTACAGCTGCCATTTGACACAGTCTGAAGTATCACTTACAACTCAACACTACAAAAAACTTTCTGTCAAGTGACATATTTCAGAGGTAGAGTGTTTCAACTACGTAAGGCAAAACATCAACGTTTAAGGCAATTTTTAGCATTTCTCTAATTGAATGACATCACAAATCAGTGACTTAGATTTTGTTGGAGAGACTAGAAAGACTAGGCTTGAATAGCTTACAGCAATGAAGATTTGGGGAAAAATTAATGGGAGCTTTTAAAATTATCAGGGGTTTTGATGGAGCAAAAATGAGAAACAATTTCCAATGGCCAAAGAGTTAACAGCCAGAGGACACAGATATAAGATAATTGGCAAAAAAAACATACAGGAGCTGGGAAGAAATTATTTTGCAGAACAAGTTGTCATGATCTGGATTGTGTGACCTGAAAAGATGCTGGAAACAAATTCAATGGTAACTTGCAAAATGAAATTGCATAAATATTTGAGATTATCTAGAACAATTAGGAACGACTGAGGGAATGGGTTGAGTTGGATACATGTTTTCCAGAGCTAGCACAAGAATGATGGATTGAATAGTCTTATTTTGATTTGTCTGATGTAGTCTTGGGTTGTTTTCTTTGGAGCAGAGAAAGCTAAGGAGGGACCCAACTGAGATATATGAGATTATGAGGGGCATGGGCAGAGTGGATAGGAAGCAGCTGTTCCCCCAGCTGAAGGGTCAATAATAGAGAGGAGGCATAATTCTGAAGTGGAAGGCAGGAGTTTTTGAGGGGGTTTGAGAAAAACATGTTAAAAGGGTTAAAATTGAATCAGAGATAGTAGGAACTGCAGATGCTGAAGAATCCGAGACAACAAGGTACAGAGCTGGATGAACACAGCAGGCCAAGCAGCATCATAGGAGCAGAA
>NC_063332.1:13153088-13185524 GCF_021869965.1 Rhincodon typus | reverse complement strand
TTCTGCTCCTATGATGCTGCTTGGCCTGCTGTGTTCATCCAGCTCTGCACCTTGTTGTCTCGTTCACTCAAAGGGTGATGGGCATCTGGAATGCACTGCCTGTGAGTATAGTTGAGAGGGGAAAACCCGCAGCCTTTAATAGTACTCAGATCAGCACTTCAAAAATGTTTGAGGCTGTGGCCAAAAAGCTGGAAAATGGCACTAATGTAGATTTAGAAGCAGTATTTGTCAGTGCAGATGCAATGGGCTAAAGGACATCTTCTGTATTGTATGATTCTATAATCATAGAATCCCTACAGTGCAGAAGCAGGCCTTTCAGCCCATCACGTCCACACTGAACCTCCAAAGATCATCCCACTCTGTCCCTGTAACCTTACATTTCCCATGACTAATCCACCTAAGCCTGCACATCCCTGGACACAATGGGCAATTTAGCATGACCAATCCACCTAATCTGCACATTTCTTGGAGGAAACCGGAGCACCCAGAGGAAACCCACGCAGACATGGAAAGAATGTGCAAACTCCACACAGACAGTCACCCAAGGCTGGAATTGAACCTGGGTCCCTGGCGCTGTGAAACAGTAGTGCTAACCACTGAGCCACTGTGCTGCCCCCCAAATGATGCTTTATTTTTTTTTGAATGTGGCAAGTTTTAGATTAATGAATAAATACATCACAGGAATATTGCTAAGCTATACTGCCCAGAAAGCTCCCAGGTTATGTTTCAGTTAATATCAGTATTCATGGTCTCTTGAACTGAGCAGGATACTTCTGAAGTGAATGAGCTGATGCTCTCTGGAGTTGTAATGTTGAAACATATCAAATTCTAAGAGGTCTCGACGGGATAAATGCTGAGAGGCTGGTTGCCCTGGTTGGAGGTACAGAACTAGTGGATGAAGTCTCAGAATATATAGGACTTTGGTTCGACCACATTTGGAATACTACGTACAGTTCTGGTCGCCACCTTACCAAAAGGATGTGGATGCTTTGGAGGGGGTGCAGAGGAGGTTCACCAGGATATTGCCTGGTATGGAGGGCGCTTGCTATGAAGAAAGGTTGAGTAGATTGGGATTATTTACATTAGAAAGACGGAGGTTGAGGGGGGACCTGATTGAGGTCTACAAAATCATGAGCGGTATAGACAGGGTGGACAGCAAGAAGCTTTTTCCCCAGAGTGGGGGACTCAATTACTAGGGGTCACGATTTCAAGGTGAGAGAGGAAAAGTTTAAGGGAGATATGCGTGGAAAGTTCTTTACGCAGAGGATGGTGGGTGCCTGGAACGTGTTGCCAGCGGAGGTGGTAGAGGCGGGCACGATAGTTTCATTTAAGATGTATCTAGACAGATACATGAATGGGCAGGGAGCAGAGGGATACAGATCCTTGGAAAATAGGCGACAGGTTTAGATAAAGGATCTGGATCGGCGCAGGCTTGAAGGGCTGAAGGGCCTGTTTCTGTGCTGTAATTTTCTTTGTTCTTTGTTCTTTGTTCTAATAACAGGACAGCCACTTCAGATTGAGATGAGGAGTAATGTCTTCACTGTGAGACAATGTTCCCCTTAATGTCTGTGTGAGTGGCTGCATAACAGCCTGGAAGGTATCTCAGAGGCTTTGTTCTGACTAAATAGCGCACTGCAAAATTTAAAGAGGATATGCATGGAACAGTCTGACTCACACAACAAGAACATTTTATAGGGAAAATTGCTCAGACAGTTTTAAGGACAGAATCTTTTGAATCTTGCATTCCAAAGAGCTGTGGATGTTCAGTCATATAATCAGACCTGATGTCATTAAGACTTTTAGACTCTGCAGGAATCAAGGGATCAGGTGGGAAACTAGAGATCTACTATGATCTTACAAAATTGTGGATGAGATTTAGAGGTTCCCTAGGCCATTATAATCTGCCTCTGATTCTAAATCGTAAGAATTGGCCTCAGTGCCTTTTTCTATTCACTTGTGAGATGTCGCTGGCTGGGCTAGCATTTACTGCCCATCCTTAGTTGCCCTTGAGAAGGCACGTGTTATTGGTAGACTCACAATACCAAGAGGGACAAAGAAGAAACGATACTTACTACACATTCTGCTCAAAGACGATGTAGAAAGACAGCCCAGTGGAAATTTACATTCCAGGAAGTAAAGTCAAGCTCAGATATAATAGTGAGCCTTAGATGGATAGTCTATCAACATTTTGCTGTCCATCTTACACAAGAGAAATGATCATTGGATGAGATTTGCTATCAAAGTGTAACCAGCATCTTCAGACAAGCAGAGAATCAAAGTTAACAATATACACCTTGACACACAGGGATACAGTGACCCAGCTATTGGTGTTTAGAATCTTGAGTTGGTGAGAGTCACGCACAGAATCCTAAAATCACACACATTTGGGCTATTGTGGCTGGAACCTGTCTTTGCAGGGCTGTCTTTCTACATGGTTTTACAAATGTTTAATCAGCTCTCCACATAACCTAGGTCCATTAGTCTTGGTATCATATTAATAATGTAGTACTGAGGTTGGAGGTGTTTCTCTTCTAAGTATCATGGGCAGTGGGAGGAGCAGTAACACTGTTAAGTTGAAGTATTATTTAACAGCCCAAAAATGACTGGAAAAATAGCAATGCAAATTATGAGCTCGGCTTTATCATTGTGTCAAGAATCTAATAGTTTGTACACACCACAAGCAGCAAGTTCTGCCAAATTGCTGGACAACTCCTGTCATTAACGTCATAAGAACGAGATCACATCATTGAACTCCCCATGAGCTTTGAAAAAGAATGCATGCTTTCCTGTCTAAACATGATTGCAAGTTGCTGGCAGAGATGCCACATTATTCTTCATTTCAATATACATTGCATTTCGGTGCGGCAAGCAATTGGAAAAGCAAATGCCATATTGGCTTTTATTGCAAAGGGATTGGAATTCAGGAATAAAAAAGTCTGGCTTCGATTGTATATGGTTATGGTCAAACCATATCAACAATACTGTGCGCAGTTTTAGTCTCCACATTTGTGGAAGGATGTACTTGCATTGAAGGTGGGCAGTGTAGGTTAATTCAATTAAACCCTAGAGTGATGGGGCTTGACCCTGCAGAAATTGAACTTACATTCTCTGGAGTTTGGAAGAATGGTTGCTAATCTGATTGAGTCATTCAAGATTCTGGAAGAGCATGACAGAGTGAATGCTGAGAGATTGTTTCCCCTGGATAGGAAACCAACAACAAAGGACACAGTCTCAAGATAAGGGGCTAACTGTTTAGGACTGAAATGTCGTGAAATGATTTCATTCAAGAGGTTTGTGAATCTGCGGAATCGTCTACTGTACAGCGTGGGTGCTGCATCATTGAATGTATCCAAGATTGGGATAGACAGACTATTTGGTCTCTCAGGGAATTGAACGGTATGAGGAGCAGTTGGGAGAAGTGGAGTTTCAAGTTCATGACCAGCTGTGATCAGATTGAATAGCAGAGTAGTCTTGATGGATCATATCTACTTCTGTTCTTATTTGTTCTGTTATTGCGTTCTTCTATGTTGTTGGCAATGGGCCAACAGGACATTAGTACATAGTCATCCTGTGGACTGATTCGTGACTTAATTCTCAGAAAACAAATCGTAAAATATTCCATTCACCAGCAATGACTGAATGAGCAGTATATTTTCTCCACTTCAAAGGACAAAGCCCTGGGTACTCCCTGCTATTAGCAATGAACTATTGCAATGAAATCATTTTAAAACTGATTGTGAAAGTGTTTTTTAAAATATTTCAGCCCTTGGATATATGACTAACACTGACAGTAATGTAAGCCTACTTGGCACTCATTAGATGCTTTCCAAATGAAGCTTTCTACTAAAAGTACATTAATTGAGAGCAAGTTACTAAGGCCTCATTAAGCCCTGATTCTTTAACTCAGAGAGTAAAGGTTTCAGAATGCTGGACGGTCCTGGACTAGAAAGCAAGTCAATTTGAGGTTTTCCAACTTCAATAAATTGCACTAATACAGCACCTTTAATACATTCAGAATAAGTTGGTAGTAATTTTTACATTCAATCCATAGAGTTACCAGAAGCCTCAAACCCATCGGTCTGTACTGCAATAAGTCCTATATTTCAGAGGTCAGAGCTGTCTATTGCACAGTGCCAGGGATCTGTAGTCTCTGTCAGGAAAGGCTGAGAAGAACAGTGGGGTCCAGGCAAATTAAGAACAGGAAACCTTTGGTAATTTCCAATGGAACCTAATCTGAAACCATTCAGAGGGAAATCAAGAGATTTTTATTTTTGAAAATAACAGCTTGAAGATGTCTGAACATCTCTTTTCATCAAAAAGCTGGGCAAACTGTAGGTCACCTGGAACATTCAGGATCCTAATGAGTAGATTTTAGCCAGGTAAGGCTATTATTAAGGAATGTACAACAAAAGGCTGATAAATGAGAGTTGTACTGTGAAGAATTGACATTAATTAAATGGTGGAGTAGACTCAAGGAGCTTTGTTCCTGGCATTCTTGGAAGTCACAGGAATTGAAAATTGAGAGCCAAGTAGATCCGATACCACAGATTTTATATACTAGCCTGAGGTCAAAGTTAGGCTCAGTCATCCATTAAGTGAGTTTTCCATCTATTTTTATCTTACGATTGAGTAATGCAAGCGACAGACAACATCACAGTTTTATGGTGACAGTGGTTCATGCCATTCCACTGAACCATGCTACAGCCCTTTGCATTTTCCTTTGATTAGCTGAGATCAGCACCGAGTGAGCAGTGGCTGCAAAGGCCTTAAATTTTAGCTGACCCTGGCTGCAAACACTGAAGAGTATAGCAACGAGAACTGGTCCCCACTGGATCCTGCTTTAACAAAGTGGGTAGATGGATGTCTGATGACTTGAAGGGTGACAGGAACATACAGCATCAACTTGGCATCCTGACAGGTCAGCTCAGCTTGACTTCTCATTTTCAATGCTCCAGTTATCGTGTTTTTAGTCCTTTATTGTGGTGGAAGTTGATGTTTCATACATGCCCATCAATCAAGCAATCAAGGAATGGTTGCCGCATGCAAATATGTGTTGGTGAAGAGATGCTGGAAATCCTAAGGATTATAACGCCCTGTTCCACTCACTGCCTTGTTCCTCGCTAGTTTGATTCTATTGCTGTTTTGCGCTTTAGATTCAGTTGGCCATCATTCCACAGCAGGTGAGGCCATTTGGAGCGTAACTGAGGCAAGCGTATTATATACAATTAGCTGTACTTCTTCAATGTAACCACAGTTATAGATACTCATTCTAAGTAAAACGTTGGAAAAAGGACAGGATGATCTTTGAATGGGACCTGAGGGGCAACTTTTTCACGCAGAGGGTGGTGTGTGTATGGAATAAGCTGCCAGAGGAAGTGGTGGAGGCCAGTACAATTACAACATTTAAAAGGCATCTGGATGGTGCATGAATAGGAAGGGTTTTAGAGGGATATGGGCCAAATGCTGGCAAATTTATGAGATCTGGTCGGCATGGACGAGTTGGACCAAAGGGTCTGTTTCCCGTGCAGTACAACTCTATGACTCAGAGCTGACTAAATCTTTTGCAAGCAATCTATAAAGAGGACTTGCATTTATATGTGGTACCTTTCACGACTGAAACCACATAATATTTTTGAAGCACAGTCAATTTTTTATGTTGGACACACAACAGCAAATTCGTGCATAGCCAGGTCTCTCAGGCAGCAATCTGATGTTGATCAATTTGCTCCTGGTGTTGATTGAGGGGTAAATATTTGCCAGGACATGGGGGAGGGTTCCTTTGTTGGTTTTCAAATAGTGCCATGGGGAACAAACACGGAAGTGATGGAGAAACTCAGGAAGTCTGCCAGCATCTGTGGAGAGGGAAAAAGAGTTAACACTTCAAGTCAGGTGTGACTCTTCTTCAGAACAGATTAAATGGAGCCTCAGTTTAACATCTCATTTGAAAGACAGTATCTCAAATATTGCAAACCGCACTTGGTAGCCCACTGGAGTCCTATGCCTAGATTTTCTCTGGACTTGAGTACCTCATTCAATAACAAAACAGCAACAATAACTTGTATTTATATTTGATTTGATTTATTATTGTCACATGTACCAAGATTCAGTGAAAAGTATTGTTTTGCATGCTAACCAGGTAAATCAGACCTTACATTAGTACATCAAGAACAGAATGCAGAATATAGTGTTACAGCTACAGAGAAGATACAGAGAAATATCAATTTTAATAAGTTCATAATAACGTTCATAAGTCTGATAACAGCGGGAAAGAAGCTGCTCTTAAATCTGTTGGGTTTCTCCAGCACTTCCTTGTTTGTTCCCCATGGCACTATTTGAAAACCAACAAAGGAACCCTCCCCTATGTCCTGGCAAATATTTACCCCTCAATCAACACCAGGAGCAAATTGATCAACATCAGATTGTTGCCTGGCCCAATGTGCTCCTCCAGCTCCACACTGTGTTATCCTTGAATCTGTTGGTATGTGCTTTCAATTACCCAATGGAAGAGGGTGGAAGAGATTGTAATGGGGTGGGAGGGGTCTTTGATTATGTTGGCTGCTTTACTGAGGCAGTGGGAAGTATAGATGGAGTCAATGGATGGAAGGTTGGTTTTTGTTTTCACAGCTCTCTGTAGTTTCTTGCGGCCTTGGTCTGAGCAGTTGCCATACCAAGCTGTGATGCATCCAGATAGGATACTTTCTACGGTGCAGCTATAAAAATTGGTAACAGTCATTGTGGACGTGCCAAATTTCCTTAGCCCTCTGAGGAAGTAGAGGAGAGTGGGAGGAGAAAGCGGGAGAATGGGGCTGAGGAACTTATCAGCCATGATTGAATGGGGGAGCAGACTCGATGGGCCGAATGGCCTAATTTCTGCTCCTATGTCTTATGGTCTTATAGAAGCGTTGGTGTGATTTCTTGACTGTACCGTCGACATGGATAGACCAGGACAGATATTTGGTGATATTTACTGTTAGGAACTTGACGCTGTCGACCATTTCGACCTCAACACCATTGATATAGGCAGGGGTGTGCCCTCCACTCCACTTTCTGAATTCAATGACCAGTTCCTTCATTTTGCTGACATTGAGGGAGAGATTGTTATCTTTACACCATGCCACTAAGCTCTCTGTATCTTTCCTGCACTCTGTCTCGTTGTTATTTGCCCACTACGATGGTGTCATCAACAATTATGTAAATGAAGTAGGAACTGAATTTGGCCGCACAGTCTTGAGTCTATAAGGAGCATAGTAGGGGGCTGAGTACACAGCCTTGCGGGGCACTGGTGCTGAGGATTATGGTGGAGGAGGTGTTGCCGCCTATTCTTACTGATTAAGATCTGTGGGTCAGGAAGTCGATTACCCATTTGCAGAAAGGGGAAGTTTGGAAATGGGTTTTGCTGGAATTATCGTGTTGAAGGCAGAGCTAAAGTCAATAAATAGGAATCTAACGTAGGCGCCCTTGTTATCCAGATGGTCCAAGGATGATTGTAGGGTCAGGGAGATGGCATCTGCTGTGGACCTGTTGTATTTAAAGAAATTTTTTTTTGAGTTCTTCTCTTCCCCAGATAATTTAAAGTTTATTCCTAATCATCACTGCTCCTACAGTTTTCTGGGCACGTGTACCCCAGAGCTTCCAGCATTGTTGGGTGTGTTTGATGCCATTATGTGAGTTTGGGTTCAAGACAGTCTGATTGAGAAGGCAGTGTCAGGGACTTTCATCAGGCTTAGACATCAGAGTAACACTATTTCACTCGTGTCAAAATGAAATACTTTTATACCAGGCAATGTTAAATAAAGGGAGTATAGGTTTAGGGTGAGACGGGTAATGTTTAAAGAAGATGGGTGAGGCAAGTTTTTTTGTGCAGCGGGATGTGGTAGAAGCAGATACGTTAGCAAAGTCTAAGAACCATTTTGACAGACACATGAACAGGTGGGGTATAAAGGGATACGGACCATGTGCAGGCAGATGGGATTAGTTTAGAATTGCATCATGTTCAGCTCAGAACTGTGCTGTACTGTTCTATATTCTATGTTCTATGTACCACAACCTGATCTTATAGTTACATTAGTGCAATGCTATACAGCTGGGCAGGAGTTGCCCTGGGAGTCCTCAACATTAACTCTGAACCCCATGAAGTTCTCATGGAAACTTTCTGCTGATTACCATGTACCATCCTCCCTCAGCTAATGAATCGGTACGCCTCCATGGTGAACAACACTTAGAGAAAGCACTGAGTATGGCAAGAATGCAAAATGTACCCCGGGTGGGGGATTTCAATGTCCACTACCAAGAGTGGCTCAGCACCTTCAGCACATTATTGATCGAGCTGGTCGGGTCTTAAAGGACAGAGCAGCTAGTCTGGGTCTGCGCAGGTGATGAGAGAACCAACATCAAAGACCCCTTCCGCCCAGTAATAATCTCCTATAACCTCTTCCATCAGGCAAAAGATGCAGAAGCCTGTACATATGCATCAGCAGGGTCAGGGACAGCTTCTTCGTGGCCATTATTAGACTGATGAATGGACTCTCTAGCCTCAAATAATGCTGATCTCGCTAACGTTAATCTCACCTAGCACACACCCTGTGCAATGTAACCTGTATGCCTCTGGCTAAGTCTTTTTGATCCTCGCTTGCTATGATCTGCCTGTACTGCTCATAAACAAAGCTTTTCACTATACTTCGATACACGTGACAATAAATTGATCAATCAATCAAAAGGAAAAATATACTTTACCTCATCCTTATCAATCTGCCGACGACAGATGCATTTGTCTGTGATAGTATTAGTAAGAGTGGACACCGCATGGTTCTTTTAGAGACAAAATCCCACCTTTACATTGAGAATACCCTCCATCATGTTGTGTGGTACTATCACCATGCTAAACGGAATAGACTTTGAACAGATGTAGCAAGTCAAGACTGGGCATCCATGAGACCATCAACAACTACAGAATTGTGCTCCAGCACAATCTGCAACATTATGGCCTGGCATATCCCCCACTCAACCATTACCATCAAGCCACAGGATCAACCCTGGTACAATGGAGAGTGTAGGTGGAGCAGCACCAGACATACCTGACAATGAGGTGTCAACCTGATGCAGCTATTAAACAGTACTGCTTGCATGCCAAACAGCATAAGCAGCAAGTGATACACAGAGCTAAGGTTGTGATCACACAACCAACAGATCAGATCTAAGCTCTGCAGTCCTGCCACATCTAGTCGTGAATGTTGATGGTGGACAATTAAACAACTTACTGAAGGAGAGAACTCCACAAATATCCTTATCTTCAATGATGGGGGGATCCAGTACATCAGTGCAAAAGTTAAGGCTGAAGCATTCGCAGCATTCTTGCCAAAAGTGCCAAGTGGATGCTCCATCTTGGCCTCTTCCATTGACTCCTGGCATTACAGATATTAGTCTTCAGCCAATTTGATTCACTCCATGTGATATCAAGAAATGGTTGGAGATACTGGATTCTGCAAAAGCTACGGGCCCTGACAACATTCTGGCAATAGTACTGAAGACTTGTTCTCCAGAACTTACTGCTCCCCCAGCGGGGGCCTGGCCAATAGGTGCCTGGTCGGTAGGGGCTTGGTCAGTGGGTCCTTGGTCAGTGGGTGCTTGGTCAATGGGGCTTGATCGGTGGGTGCCTGGTCAGTGGGTGCCTGGTCAGTGGGGCCTGATCAATGGGGCCTGGTCAGTAGGGCCTGGTCAGTGGGGCCTAGTCAGTGGGGCCTCGTCAGTGGGGCCTGGTCAGTAGGGCCTCATCAGTGGGGCCTGGTCAGTGGGGCCTGGTCAGTAGGGCCTGGTCAGTTGGGCCTAGTCAGTAGGGCCTGGTCAGTAGGGCCTGGTCATGTCGGAATGACTCATGTGGTGCAGGAATTTGGGGTATGAGTTTGCTTTGCTGAAAGTTCCAAGTGAAAGCAGATGAACACACGAACAAGGAACAAGATAGGCCATTTGGTCCTTTGAACCTGCTCCACCATTCAAATAAGATCATGGCTGTTCTGTTTTTACCTTCTACTCTACAATAATGCATATTCCCAATAACCTTTCATCTCCTTGGTGATCAAGAATCTATCCACATTTCCCTTAAAAATACTTAAAGACTCTGCGTCCACTGCCTTTTGAGGAAGGGAATTCAAAAGACTCTGAACCCTCTGAGAGAAAAACTTTTTCCTCATGTCTGTGAAGAACAGGCAACACAAGTGGACAAGTTGGTCAAGAAGTGTTTAGTATGCCTACCTTCATTGGTCAGGGCTTAGAGTGTAAAAATTGGTAAGTTATGTTGCTGCTGTATAGAACTTTAGTTAGATCACATTTGGAATACTGCATACAGCTCTGGTCGCCACACTACCAGAGGGATGTGGAGACTTTGAACGGGGCATGTTTTACCAGGATGTTGCCTGATTTGGAGGGTATTAGCTGTGAGGAGAGATTGGACAAACATGGTTTGTTTTCACTTGAATGTTGAAGGACGAGGGGCAATCGGATAGAAGTTTACAGAATTATGAGAGACGTGGACAGAATGGATAATCGGAGTCATTTTCCCATGATAGAAATGTCAATTAGTGGGGCAAAGATGTTTAAAGTAAGAGGGGGTAAGTTTAAAGGAGATGTGAAAGGCCAGGTTTTCACACAGAGGGTGGTAAGTGCCTGGAATGCATTGCCAGAGGAGGTGGTGGAGGTGGACACAATAGCAATGTTTAAGAGGCTTCTTGACAGATACATAAATAGGCAGGGAATAGAGGGACAAAACATTTTAAGTTTAGAAGGGCATCATGTGTCGGTGCAGTCTTGGTGGGCTGAATGGCCTGTTCCTACGCTGTGCTGGTCTTTGTTCTGTCTTAAATGGGTGACCCGTTGTGATCTCACTGAGCCCATGTGAGGGGAAGAGCTCCAGGCCACGCCAACCCTCCTTGGTTGCTGACAATGAGGCACCTTCTCCACCCAGGAACTGTGAGAGCACGGTTTCTGTCTGGTGCGTCTCACTCAGACCTCTGGGCACTAAAGCCCTGTCCCTCAGGTAGAACCGTGGTCAATCCTGATTAACAGGTAGGCTTTTTAAAACGTTTCTGGTGAACACATGACGGGACGTTTAATAGAAGGAGCTGTGGCCTGTCAGAGTTTACCTAAGCCATTACCAAGGTTCCTAAAAAAACAAGCGCCAATCCACATTGTTTTATGTTTGAAAAAACATCGGCAACACATGACTTTTTTGGACCAAATCGCTGGATTTTGAAGGGTTTGCCTGATGATTTACAAGTCAGTGCCATTAATTAGCATCACATCGAGCTGCAACTTCGTAACGACTTCAGAAAAATACAAACAACATTTTTGGCACATGAGCCCCTTTAGAAACATTCGCATTCAGAGTTGGGACCCATGCCCCTGATTTGTTAACATCCTCTCCCTTCAAATTAAATTCAGCGTCAAGCACCAAATCACAAAAATTTGCATATATGAGATATCCATGAATGTCGGAGAATGACACAACCTTACTCAAAGACATTTGCATACTGTTGCCGTAGCAACAGCTCCTTTTGCGCAAAAGGTGCTGATTATTTTATTTTGAAAGAGCACAATATATGAATTTTGAGCTTATCAAGTTAGTGGGTGTTAGTGGATGCTAGTGGAAAGGAACTTTGGAACCTCAAACAGGAGACTCATTGTGCATTCAGATCTAATACACAGTTGCAGACAAAGTGAAGCTACAGTACTTTTCAGCTCTATCCCACAGATAGAATCATAGTTTGAGGCCATTGATTCTTTGAGCCCATGCTGCCTCCCTCCAAGTTCAGTTTAGCTGGTTCCACTCTCCTGCCCTCTCTCCATCGCCTTAAGAATTTTGTTCCCCACAGGGCCTTTTCTAATTCTGTTCTGAAAGCCACATCTTTCTCCTGATCCGAGCCATGCACTGCCTGAAACAATTTTTCCTCATGGTTTCTTTGATCCTTTTTGTCGATCATGTTATATCCGGTGTCGTCTGGTTTTCAACCCCTCTGCCAGTGGGAGCAACTTCTCTCTATCTGCTGTTCCAGAAGATTTGTGATTCTGAATACTTCCATTAACTCTCCTCTTGGTCTCATCTTGTCCAAGGAGACAAGTCCCAGCTTCTCTAATTCCATCCTTGTAACCCTAAGACCTCATCCCTGGAACCATTCTCGTGACTCTTTCCCTCTGAGACCTTCACAGCCTTACTAAAGTGTGGTGCACAGAATTCAACCCAGTATTCCAGTATTGAGGCTAAATCATGGGTTTTATAAAAGTTCCTCATTGGACTTCTTGTTGGATAGCCCAGGACAACCATACTCAACCTTCTAAGGATGGGAGATTGGTGGAACTATATAAAAACGACAGCTCTGTCGCAACGCATCAATATCCTGCAGGTCATGGACTGCTGGGGTTTAAGAAGGCATCTCATCATCTGCTTCTCAAGGTCAACTGAGGACAAGCAATAAAAGCCAGTCATGTTGACATCCTGTAAGTGAATCGAAAACGTGGCTCATAGATTTATACTATCATCGCCAAAAGACCAAGAGTGGAGATGAGGAGAAACATTCCCTGATTGTGGATTGTTAAGATCTGGAATGCACAACTTTAAAGACTGAATGAATCAGATTCCAAAAGAACTTGCATAAGGTGTTACAAGGTAGCACATGGACCTAAATATGATAAGTAAATGAAAGAAATATCAATCAACCAGCACAGCTTGATAGGCTGAATGCTCCTCTTATCAGGAGTGATTTTTAAAGTCTTTAGTGACACCAAACGAGGCCATTTGGCCCATTGAGTCCATGCTGGATTCTGCTTTCTATTCTTTTGCAGGATGTAAAGTGTCAGTGACTGGACGAACATTTATTGCCCATCCCTAATTGCGCAGGAGAAGGTGGGGGTGAACTGCCTTCTTGAGGCATGTGGTAATGCAATGCCTTTAGGGAGGGAATTCAGGGATTTGGACTCAGCATTGAAGGAACAGTGATATATTTCCAAGTCAGGATGGTTAGTGGCTTGGTGGGGAACTTGCAGCTGGTGGTGTTCCCAGCCTCTGTCCTTCTGGATGGTTGTGTTGTGGGTTTGGAAGGTGCTATCTGAGGATCCTTGGTGAATTCCTGTGGTACATTTTGTAGATAGTACACACTGCTGCTATGCATCCGTGGGGGAGGGACTGAACGTTTGTGGATGTGATGCCAATCAAGCGAACTGCTTTGTCCTGGATCGTGTCAAGCTTCTTGAGTGTTGTTGGAGCTGCACCCATCCAGACAAGTAGAGAGTATTCCATCACAGTCCAAACTTGTGTCTTTTTGCTGGTGGACAGGATTTGGGGAGTCAGGAATTGAGTTATTCACACAGAATTCCTATCCTCTGACCTCTTGTAGTGCCTGATCTAGAATGATGGAAATTTTTCAGGAGTCTGAATGGCCAAATCACATGTTCTTATACTTTTTTTGACACACCAAGCATGTGTCATCCACTGCACTGCCAGTTTGATCATTGTGTCCATAACTGTTCAGCTGCCTGGCTCCTCCTTTTAATTGGTGTGATGTTATTTTATTCCTCTTCTTCTGGGAGTTTTCACAGCACATCTCACCACACTTAAAAGTATTTGTTTCTTGTCTGGAGTACAGCTGTAGGGGCATAAGCCATCCTCCAGAAGGCTTCACGAGGCCACTATTTGAATATGTGAGCCGTGAAAGTGTACACTGGCTAGCTATTCGACAGCACAAGTCATCACAGCCAAGTTAATGCTGGGCCCTACTGCTTTAAAAAAAAGCATTAAGCAACGTTGCAGGATTTTTCTTCCCCCAGTAGTCAATACCACACAATCTCGCAGGCAATTTGTTTCTGCAGATTGTTTCTGACATAAAAGCAAGAAAATCTTTTCAAAAGCTCTGAAGGTCTTTGAGGACTCAAAGGGTTAACAGTCTGCAAACTACTGATAGATGAAGCGAGCACACGCTGTCACTTATTTGTGACTGAAGAAATTATTCCTGAGTCTGGATCTGAATTTGAAAGATAGTTCGGTCTATAATTTCGAGGTGTTTCACTCTTTTTAAAAGAAAAAATTAATTTAATCGCACTGTACTTCATCGTCAGTCAAACTAACTCACTCTTCTGTAATGCTTTGGGCTATTTTCTGTACCTTTTGATCACTGTTGTACAAAGTAGCCTGTGTGTTCCAATCGTATCATTACTTCAATGCAGGAATGTTAGGCATCATAAAATGGTGGACACAACCAGTGTATCATAGCTTTAAATTGAGGGGTGATAGATATAGGACAGATGTCAGAGGTAGGTTCTTTACTCAGAGAGTAGTAAGGGCGTGGAATGCCCTGCCTGCAAAAATAGTAGACTCGCCCACTTTAAGGGCATTTAAATGGTCATTGGATAAACATATGGATGATAATGGAATAGTTTAGGTTAGATGGGCTTCAGATTGGTTTCACAGGTCGGCGCAACATCGTGGGCCGAAGGGCCTGTACTGCGCTGTAATGTTCTATGTTCTATGTTCTATGTTTAATATTTAAAACCGTCTGCTTCTGGTTCTTTTTTATAATGTCCTGAGTTTGCCAAATTCCAGTCCACCTTGATTTGAAATATACGTTCCTCATGTTCCGTTCCCTCTGTAGCATCACTCTCCCTGTCTCTGTAACCTGCAGCAGCTTGACAAGTCTCCATGTTCTTCGCATTCCTGCGACTCTGATCTCTTGCTCTATTTCCTTCGTTCCACCAGCGGTGGCTAGTGCTTCATCCGACTCATTCCAAAGCGTCGGAATTCCTTAAATTTTTTTTTATTCATTCATGGGATGTGGGTATTGCTGGCTAGGCCAGCATTTACTGCCCACTCCTAATTGCTCAAGCGTAGTTAAGAGTCAACCACATTGCTGTGGGTCTGGAGTCACATGTAGGCCAGACCAGGTAAGGATGGCAGTTTCCTTCCCTGAAGGAGTATAGGAGTTGGGAGGTCATGTTGTAGCTGTACAGGACATTGGTTAGGCCACTATTGGAATACTGCGTTCATATATGGTCTAAGATAATAAGGTCTAGAGCTGGATGAACACAGCAGGCCAAGCAGCATCAGAGGAGCAGGAAGGCTGACGTTTCGGGCCTAGACCCTTCTTCAGAAAATTCTCCAGCATCTGCAGTTCCTACTATCTCTTCATATATGATCTCCCAGCTATAAGAAAGATGTTATTAAACTTGAAAGGGTTCAGAAAAGATTTACAAGGCTGTTGCCAGGGTTGGAAGGTTGAGCTGTAGGGAGAGGCTGAATAGGCTGGGGCTATTTTCCCCGGAACGTCGGAGGCTGAGGGGTGACCTTATAGAGGTTTATAAAATCATGAGGTATATGGATAGGGTGAATTGTCAAGATCTTTTTCCCAGGCTAGGGGAATCTTAAACTAGAGGGCATAGGTTCAAGGTGAGAGGGGAAAGACTTAAAAGGGACAACTTTTTCATGCAGAAGGTGGGGCATGTATGGTACGAGCTGCCAGAGGAAGTGGTGGAAGCTGGTAAAATTACAACATGGCATCTGGATGGATAGGAAGGTTGGATGTGAATAGTAAGGGTTTAAGAGGGATATGGACCAAATGCGGGTAAAAGGGATTAGATTAATTTAGGATATCTGTTTAGCATGGACAAGTTGGATCAAAGGGTCTGTTTCCATGCTGTACATCTCTATGATTCTATGACATTAGTGAACCAGATGGATTTTCCAATAATCGAAAATGGTTTCATGGTCATCATTTGCCTCTTAATTCAGTTTTCTTTTTATTGAAATCAAATTCCACCATCCACCATCATGTGATTCAAACGCACATCTCCAGGACATTACCTGGGTCTCTGGATAAGTAACCTAGCAATAATACCACTAGGACAATATCATTTCTATATTCTTGCAACCCCTGTAAAATCTGCTATTCCTTTTCATCATGCTTCTGGTCACCTGGCTCAGTGTCTCCCATGAAAAATGTCTAAGTGACCGTTGCTGCAATGCTGCAGCATTTTCTGTTTTTATTCCAATGTCTCCTAAGTTGGCTCACTGTCAGTTTTTGTGTGTTCTTCTCCAGACAGTCAGGTGTTGAACAATAGAATTGCAGCCCAATACATATTTACCCACATTATTAGATTTTATTTGCAGAAACACACATTATAAGCATATACCTCCAAACCCAACAGCCACAGTTTCACACTCACATAGAAAGTGTGAATTCCCAGTTAATGTCCACCATCTACAAACGAAACATAATTTTCAATCATACTTGATACAATTCACATATGATATAATTTTCAGACATTTTGCTGCATTAAAGCAGAGATGGGGAGGATTTTTTTTTCTCTGAAGGTTATGGCTCTGTGGAATAATTTTTCTCAGACAGCAGTTGAGGTAGTCATTGAATTTTTTTTAAGGCAGAGGTAGATAGGTTCTTGACAAGGTATCAAAGAATATCAGATGTAGTCTGCACAGTGGAGCTAAGGCCACAAGCAGAGCAGCTTTGATATTCGTGATTGGCAGTGCAGGCTTGAGGGGCCAAGTAACTTTCTCCAGCTCCTAGTTCATACATTTGCCTGTTTGCAAAGGTGCTACAGAAATGCTGGTTGTTGTTGTATGTTCCCAGCTGATGCTACTAATCGACAAGTCGATTTCAGAATGAATTTCTGCAATTGTGCTCAGTAACTCCAGGCAAGAGGTGATACAGAAGGGTGGAGTTGGTGTTGGAACGAACTGTGATTCCCAAGTCTGATCATCGTTCAATCACTACCACAGCCTGGTGGGCAGGACTGTTTCATTCTGAGCTGAGATGCCCCTCTCTACCCCTCCTAATGTGCCCATGATTAGAAAGGGCCGCTTGGGCACACAGTTTGGTCCGCACACGGAAAATGGTTACTTAGACAACTTGTAGCACTATGTCTGGCAGCCTGACCTCTTTCCTCACATGTCGATAAAGGAAAACTGAACAAAAAAAATGATGCATCCTCAGATGGCCATACACGTCCTCTTTTCTATATGTTTTCTCATGAAATGCCAGTTGAACTCACATAAAACTTACAGCTTTTTCCAAAAGCAAACTCCAGAATAAAATGTTACATTTAAAAAATCCCTTTTTTTTGCCTCAGAGTGCCTGGCCTCATATCCTCATATTCTATGCGGTCCACCAGACTGACCTCATCGCAATCACTACATCCCTCTGACCCTGAGTCCGGGGACATAGTTCGGTTGTATTTTTGTAGCCCCCTCCTGAAGTGTTTTAATATGCGGCCAGGTTCCTCCAACTCTGCCTCTGATATGGGCAGCGTGTAACACACAGCAACTCATCTCTTGCACTCGGAGTATCCCGAAGAAATTCATTCTCCTCTTCAGGTGGCAAAGGCATCGAGGTGGGATATCTGCCGTGTCCATCTGAGGTTCCGTGGTATCTTTGACACGGGTCGGAGAGGGAGAACCCACTGGTTCCAGAACAGTCAGGAAGGCCGTTGAGGAGCCAGGCACGTTTTGCTCCTTCACTGTTCGCGAGTTTGCAGCCTTCATATGGTCCACATGCTTGTTTAGGACCATCGCACCCACCCGAATGCTATACATCTCTGGACCTGACCTCATGTTGACCATGCCTCTTGCCCATGCAGGGCCATTCCCATGGTTCCTACAACAAACTTCACGCAGTTGAAAGTCAACCACATTGCTGTGTGTGTTTGAGTCACATGTAGGCCAGACCAGGTAAGGATGGCAGTTTCCTTCCCTAATGGACATTAGTGAACCAGATGGGTTTTTCCAACAATTGGCGATGGATTCACAGTCATTATTAGATTCTTAACTGTTCCAAACCAAACGTAGGTGGACTTTCCCAAGTATGAATTCTCATGGATACCAGCCTATGAGTTCTCTTTTTCAATTTACATCTAGTGGGTCTCTTTTGCAGTCTCAAGTCAGCATACCAGCAGCAACTATAATGGCTTGCCGGCACAGATCGTGAAAAAAATCTTAACTGTTTGGCTGAGGCTTGGTTTTGTTTTGTGGTTTTGCTATGGGCTGATCTAGAGTCCCTCTGTTCAGGATATATCCTGAGTGAGGCTATGCAATTGCCTTCACTCAATTAGTGTTCCTCAAGTTCAGTCAGACTGGTGAGAGTGACCAATTCCATCAGAATACCCTGTAACTCATGAGCTCCATTTGCCGCATTTTCTAAAGACAAAGCCAGTTGTAGTGCCTGTTTGAAGTCCAGTTAGGCTTTGGCTAGTAGGCGCTTTTGCATGGTTACTCATTTATCCCACAAACTAAACAGTCTCTCAGCATCTCATTAAGGGTTAAACCAAAGTTACATGTCTCTGTCAGTCATCTTAACCTAATCAAAAATCCTAAGACATAACCCCTCGTTCTCGAATTGCTGAGTAAAACCAGTAGCATCTCAGAATTAGAGGAGGCTTGGGGTCGTAACATTTCTTAACTAAATCCATTAACTCTTGATACATGGGAACACCAGCACCTGTAAGTTCCCCTCCAAGCCACTCTCCATCCTGACATAGAAATAAATTGCTGTTCCTTCATTGTCACCGGGTCAAAATTCTGGAATTCCCTCCCCTAAGGACATGTGGTTCACCCTATGGACCATGGACTGCAGTGGTGTAGAAAGGCAGCTCACTACCACCTTCTCGAGGGCAACTAGGAACGGGCGATGAATATCAGCTAGCCAGCAATGTCCATAACCCATGAGTGAATTTTCAAAAAAAGGTAAGAAATGGAGGTCAAACAGTTACATATGGCTTGAGCAGTGAATGATATCTTCAATGAATTACAGCTATCTAAGCAACACATGAAGCTTTATTTTGCAAACTGCATGCAAATTGATCCTGAGAAAATATCACTGAAAATCTTACTTGTTACTGAGAGGGAGGTGTTTCATGAAATTAACATATCTGCTCTTTTCATGGAAGATCACAAATATCCAAAAATACTCTGAAGAGTTCTCAAAGAGAAGCTCAAGGTAAAAATTAAATTCAGGATTAACAGACTCCAATTCATGTCATACAGACAGAAACTTCAAATGTCCATTGACAGGTTTGTTGTGAGATGCCATAACAAAGGGCACTTGTGTAATTCCTCTACTGAAGAACATCCAAAGAGGCATAAAAATCAAAAGAACTGTGGATGCTGTAAATCAGGAACAAAAACAGAAGTTGCTGTATTTAGCTGAGCTCGTCCTCACCCTCAACAACTTATCTTTTAACTCCTCTCATTTTCTTCAGGTGACTGGGGTGGCCATGGGTACCTGCATGGGTCCCAGTTATGCCTGTCTCTTCGTGAGGTACGTGGAACATTCCTTGTTCCAGTCCTATTCCAGCCCCCACTCACAACTCTTTCTCCGATATATTGATGATATCGTCAGTGCTGCTTCCCTCCCTCATCCAGAATTGGAAAAGTTCAGCGATTTCGCTTCCAATTTCCATCCTGCCGTCACTTTCACCTGGTCCATCTCTGACTCCTCCCTTCCCTTCCTTGACATCTCTATTACTATTTCTGGGGATAGACTGGCCACTAATATCCACTATAAGTCCACTGACTCCCACAGCTACCTGGACTATCCATCCTTGCACCCTGCTTCCTGTAAAGACTCCAAAACATTCTCCCAGTTCCTCTGTCTCTGTCACATATATTCTGATGAGGCCAACTTCGACAAGGGAGCTCCCAAACTGTCCACCTTCTCCCTCAACTGAGGATTCCCCAGCTCCAGACAGGGCTGTCAACTGGGTCTGACCCATCTCCTGCACTTCCGCCCTCAACCCATTCTCTTCCCTCCTGCAACAGCGATAGGGTTCCCCTTGTCCTTACCTACCATCCCACCAGCATCCACATCCAGAAGATCATCAGATGCCATTTCCACCACCTCCAGCGAGATGCCACCACCACTCTGCCCCCATTCCCAACAACACCATGGTTCCCCCTGCCCCCTACAGCACCTTCCCCTGTAACCGGCGAAGGTGTAACACCTGCCCATTTACCTCCTCCCTCCCCAGTATGCAAGGGCCCAAACATAGTTCCAGGTCAAGCAACACTTCACCTGCATTTCCCAGAATCTAGTCTACTGCATTCCCAGCACACAATATGGTCTCCTCTGCATTGGGGAAATGAAGTGTAGACTCGGTGACTGCTTCGCAGAACATCCAAGTACTGCCCTCAAAAAAGACCCTGAGCTACCTGTTGCCTGCCACCCTGTTCCCTGGCTAACTTCTCCATCTCAGGCTTGCTGCAGTGTTCGAGCGAAGCTCAGCACAAGCTGGGAGAACAACACCTCATTTTCTGCTTGGGGACCCTGCAGCCCTCTGGATTCAATATCGAGTTCAATAATTTTAGGACCTAAATTCTCCCATGTCCTAGCCCCCTAAGCACACACCAGGCCTTGTTATCTCATAGCCTGCCATTACACGCCACCTATTGTTAGTCACTAACTGTACCCATTAACAGCTATTCACACTCCTAGCCAGATCATTATCAACTCCTTTGTCTATTGCACTCTGGTCTTGTTTTTGCTCCTGATTTACAGCATCCGCAGTTCTTTTGGTTTTTCCTTTGTCTATCCAACTGCTCTTCTCTCTGAGATAGTAGGAACTGCCGATGCTGGAGTCTGAGATAACAAGGTATGAAGCTGGGTGAACACAGCAGTCCAGGCAGCATCAGAGGAGCAGGAAAGCTGACATTTCAGGTCTGGACCCTTCTTCAGAAATGGGGGAGGGGAAGGGGGCTCTGAAATAAATAGAGAGAGGGGGAGGTGATGATAGAAGGTGGATAGTGGAGCAGATAGGTGGAGAGAAGACGGACAGGTCAAGGAGGCAGGGATGAAGCCAGTAAAGGTGCATGTAGGTAGGGAGTTGGGATGGGGATTGGTCAGTGAGGAGGGAAGGACGGGTAGGTGGGAGGGAAGACGGACAGGTCAAGGAGGCGAGGACGAGTGGAGGGGCTGGTCTTGGGATGAGGCTGGGGGTGGGCAGATTTTGAATCTTGTAAAGTCCACATTGAGACCATTGAGTTGTAGGGTTCCCAGGCAGAATATGAGGTGCTGTTCCTCCAGTTTTCGGGTGGCATCGTTGTGGCACTGGAGGAGGCCCAGGATGGACATGTCGTCCAAGGAGTGGGAGGGGGAGTTGAAGTGGTTCGCGACTGGGAGATGTTGACGTTTGTCATGAACCGAGCGTAGGTGTTCCACAAAGCAGTCTGCAAGCTCTTCTCTCTCTTTAGGCTGTATCCCCACCTATCATTTTCTCCTGACATCCTCCCCCTCCCTATCTTCTGCATTTGAACTGACATTTTCCTAGCTACCATCAGTTCTGAGGAAGGGTCACCGAACCCGAAATGTTAACTTCGATTTCTCTTCGCAGATGCTGCCAGACCTGCTGACCTTTTGCAGCAACTTCTGTTTTTGTTCCAAAGAGGCATATTGCATTGGTATTCACTTTTGCACTGATTTAACACCTTTAACAAGGGTCTTCTGGGCAAGGCAAGAACGTAGAACATAGAACGTAGAACATTACAGCACAGTACAGGCCCTTCGGCCCTCGATGTTGCGCCGACCTGTGAAACCAATCTGAAGCCCATCTAACCTAAACTATTCCATTATCATCCATATGTTTATCCAATGACCATTTAAATGCCCTTAAAGTTGGCGAGTCTACTACTTTTGCAAAGGACTGTACCTCTGTCACCAAGTTGGATGTTGGCATGAACATACGGCAACAGGCCAGCAACAATTTCATGCTTTAGATGCCTTCCAATAGTGTGATGACCAGAACTGCATACAGTATTCCATCCGTGTGCTAATCAATATTTTATCAACTCTTATATGTGATCCAATGAAAGAAAAATGCTGCATTGTTGGCTTAATCAGGGAGGCAATAGCCTGGTGGTATTATCGCTGGACTGTTAACCCAGAGACCCAGGTAATGTTCTGGGGGCCTGGGTTTGAATCCTGCCACAGCAGATGGTGGAATTAGAATTCAATAAAACATCTGGAATTAAGAGTCTAATGATGATCTTGAATCCATTGTTGATTGTCAGAAAAAAACATCAGGTTCACTGATGTCTTTTAGGGAAGGAAACTGCCATCCTTACCTGACCTGGCTTACATGTAATTCCAGACCCACAGCAATGTGGTTGACTCTTAACTGCCCTCTGGGCAATTAGGGATGGGCAATAAATGCTGCCTGGTCAGCGACGCCCTCATCCCATGAATAAATAAAAAAAATTGTCATCTCCCTTCTTGGATTAAAAAAACAAGTATCTCAGATACTGGATATCTGCTCAGTTTCTCCAGTGCAGATTAAAATGCTGATATCTATGTAGTGTCTCCAGTAGAGATTAGAATCCAGAGATCTGTGGGATTAGAATAGTTAGATAGTTGTTTTTGACTGGCACAGATGTGATGGGCCGAAGGGCTTTTTTTCTGTACTGTGGATATCTATGATTCTGTGGCTGTGCACTGTCCATATTGCACATTAGGAAGCCGAGATCAGTGCACTGTCGGCAGTGCAAATTAGAAACCAAAGATTTGTGACTGTCTCCGGTTTAGTTTACAAATCAGAATCTGCTCATTGTCTCCAATACTTGAATATCTCACTGAGTCTTGGTGAGCAGAATAGACAATGTGGGGTCTGTCTAGCACAATCTGCTGTATTAATATGATAGCTGGTGATTAATAATCTATCTTTTGGACTAAAAAGTTCAACATTTTGCTAGCTTTGTTGTACCTTTGCATTTTGGATGTGTTGATAATAACGCAAAATGGGCAACACCCTGCCCGAATTTCTTGTTTCATTTCTCATTTTCTACAATGATGGTAGTGCAAGCCTTCAAACGTACTTCACTGGCTGCAAAGCACTTTCAGATGACCAAAGGTCGTAAAAGGTGCTATATAAATGTGTGTCCTTCACTGACTTCAATACAAAATAAAATTGGGTCTAAAATGTACTCGAGATTCACTACCTTCCATTATATGCCTCAGCCAAAGATTCATTTTACTTTCATCGATTCCTCGATCTCCTTCAATTTCATCCTGAACAACACTGACACCTCTTGTACAATGCATACCTTACCCAGACTTTCTTACAACAGGCAGTGCACTGCAATCAGAACCACACAGAACAGAAAAGGGACACTGAAAGTGTGTGCCAACTCTGGTAAAGAACTGTAAATGAATTTCATTTTCCGGATTTTCTCCTTAGCCCTGTCCCTGTTATTTCAAATTCCCTTATAAGAATTTCTATCGAATCTTCTTCCACTGCTATTACAGTTTTCCATATCACACTGCTTGTGATCATAAATCTTTTGCTAATACTTCTCTGTAATAGATGTCATGCACCAAGTGCCCAGCCCTTGCAATATTGAACTGAAGCCAAATAAGCTGGGGGGGTCAGGCTGGGGTCAAGCAACAATAGAATCTGGGAACTAATTGCGAAGTGACTTACGGACTATAACCACATTGTGGCACATGATGGGAGATGTTCAAATCTGGGAGGACACCTGAAGTGTTTCCAGTAATAGGAGAGGATTGAAAAGAGAGAGAAGCAGTAGCTACATCAACCTTTACTAATGTATGATTCAATAGCCAGAACACACATTGTGACTGCAACATTAGCAGTATATTAGGAGAGCTCAGATCTAATGGCACTGTACTAATGAATAATAACTGTGCCAATACACTCAGCTAATTTTTGTTTTTAAATTGGAGCTTCACTGCCCAATGGAGTAACAAACAGATAATTTACATCTAAGTTTGCATCGCCCCAGACCACATTTCACTCAGTCTGTGCCTTTTTAAAACTGCAACCAAAACAATCTCTGTTGACCTCTGTGACCGATAATGTAACAACCTGAGTCCAAAGGTTCTCCTTGTCACTCTATCCTGAATCTCCATGTGATGCACAAATGCTCTTCTGGAAATTTAATGCCCAAAAATGGACACTACATTGCAAATCATTTTCTTTTTTTTAATCTTGGATGGACTGTTGTTCTGAATTTTTTAGAGTTAGAATTAGAATTAGCTTTATTGTCACATATACTCAAATGAGTGCAGTGAAAAGTGTATAAGTCATCACTTACAGCAGCATCTTAGGTACAAGGTCCCGAGGTACAACTTCTTCAGTCACAGATCTTAGAAAAATAGAGAAATAAAATGTCCAGCATTGCAGATTCTAGAAATAAATTATAAAATGGAGAAAAAAAAGATGTTCAATACAGCCATCTTCCAACCCAGTCCATGCTGGTACATAGCCTCCAGTCTGCACCTTGGCTCTAGACCGGAAATCCATGTTGAGGCAACGCTGGGCAGGGAGACCACCGTGATGGGCCAGCAGGCCCACACGCCAGGCCACTATGCCAGGTCGCGACGACGCATTGTCAGGTCTGAGCTGAGTCTGGGAGTTCGCAGGCTGGGAGTCCCAAGGCTGCAAGGTCAGAAGCCAAGAGTTCTGAGGCCAGGAGGTCGGACCCTGTGAGCTTCGAGGCCGGGAGGTCGGACCCTGTGAGTTCCAAAGCCAGGAGATCAGAGGTCACGAGCTCCAAAGCTGGGAGGTCGGAGGTCATGAGCTTCAAGGCTGGGAGGTCAGAGGTCATGAGTTCCAAGTTTAGTTCAAATTCATTACTCCAATTTTGTACTTTTCAAGGTCTGTAATGCTAGCCTTTTTATTTCTTTATTTTTCCAAATTTTTTCCCTAAGAAGTTGTACTCAAGATTCTGTACCTTTGTATCTAAGATGGTGCCATAAGTGGTGACTTGTAAACTTTTCACTGTACCCAAGCGAGTACATGTGTTAATAAAACTGATTCAATTCAAATCTCTTCTTGTCAATGAACTGCTGATGTATTGGACTGTGACAATCCGTGTTCCAAAATATGAAAGCATTAACTTGAGATGCCTTCCATTTGTTGATTAGAGGAGGGAAAAGAAAGGAAGACTTGCATTTATATGGCAACTGCTGGAAAACATCAGCAGGTCCAGCAGTACTGTGTGAGTGAAACAGAATTAAAGAGGTCATATTGGACTCAAAACATTAAGTCAATTTCCCTCACTACAGATGCTGTCAGACCTGCTGAGTTTCACAACATTTTCAGTTTATATTCAGTTCTCCAGCATGTGCAGCACTTTGCTTTTATTTATATTTATGCCTTTCATGATTATGAGTCATCCTAAAATGTGTTAAATCTAATTAAATAAGTTGTTGAAGTGCAGTTATTTCTGTAAAGATAAAGTTGTAATAGTCTTACCAGACAATAGGGTTGTTCCTTCATTAGAGAGAGATGACTGGTGGTGGTTTAACCTGAGTGTCACCATGCTTCAGGCAAGGGGGAATGGTTGAGAGGGAGAGTCTTCATGTTAACTTCAGCTAATACAGGGATTGAACCCACACTGTTGGTTTAACTCTATTTCACTCTAGGCATTCAGCCATTGAGCTAAATGACTTCAATGCTCTTCCGCAACCTTTTCCCTCACCTGAGGCATGGTGACCCTTAGGTTAAATCACCACCAGTCGTCCCTCTCGAATGCGAGAGAACAGCCTTACAGTCTGGTAAGATTATGGCATCTTTACCTCCTTATTGCTGTAGTGGAGGATAGGTGACAGCTAGTGGTCAGATCCCATAAACCACTAATCATTAAGAAGTGCCAAGCAGCAGAATTAATAAAGAAGCTTCTTTTCCCCTTTTCAGTAAAGAAGCAATGTTAGACAGAGTCAGATTAGATGAAATTTTAAGTGTCATCAAGCTATTTGACTGCGGGAGCATCACAGAATACAGGAAAAGCACTAGCTGCATCTGTTACCGGTTTTAATCAAGGCAGAAAGAGGACCGATTGACTTTTTTGCCCATCCTCGTCTTTCCCCACAGGCGAGGAGGTCAAATGCAGGTCTTGCCTGCTGTGCTTCAGTTGAGATAATCTGACTGAATATAAACTGAGGATTCAAGCTGTAAAATCCTTCATTAGCACTGCAAATCATGCATTTATCCATTAGACCATCTGGGTAGCTCTGCCAAAATGGTTTTAAGCCGATTGAGATGTTTTGCCAGACAGTTCACCAGACAGTTTTGCAATCAGACAGATGTGACATTTGAAAAAAAAGGTGAGAAATGATACCGTCTACGGTTTCTGTTAAGATGTCACTTTACGTTCTGAGACATCCATCCAACCCTCAACACAAGAGACCAGATGGGAGATGATGGGCATTATTCTATTTGCAGTCAAAACACAATGATGTTGCTGGAAGATTGAGACAGTGTTGTTTCCTAAACTCTGCTGTGTTTAGCCATCAAGTATTAGTTTGACTGGAACAAATAGCTTATGGGATCTTGAGGGAAACCAGGATTAATGGAAGCGTCTTTCTCTGGAAATGAAAAATCCCATAAAAGCAGTGTTTTTAATCGTTTCTTTTGGACAATCTATTACATTTCTGTTCATATTTCTAATACAGTAGAGTCTGGACAGTGAAAAAGAATTTCTAACCCTAGCAGTCAAGGAAAGCTGAGTGCTGGCAATACTGTGCATTAGCTTAAAATAAATCCCCGAGTCTCATTTTGCAAAATGTTACTATTGAAATCACTTGCTTTGGTTGCTTACCTAACTCTTGCTCATCTCCCTCCATTCTAAACTTCAGTATTATATTTGTTACTGTTCATCTAGCTCTCCCCACTTCACCCATCACCCCATCTTGACCGTCATCTCCTGAGGGGACACTGGCTGACATGCTGAATGATTTTCATGTGTGAACTGAATCATCAGGGAAGCACCAACCCTTAACATTCTACCCCTTTCGGCCTCCAAAATGGGACAGAAACCCATGTTTCTAATTGAATGATGTAGTAGAAGTGAAGGGCTGAATGGCCAATTCCTGTTCCTTTCTTTTTCATTCCTTTATAGGATGTGGGCATTGCTAGCAAGGCCAGTATTTATTGCCCATTCAAAATTTTCCTTGAAATGAGTGGTTTATTAGGCTATTTCAGAGGGTGCTTCCTTTTAATTCATTTATGGGATGTGGGCCTCGCTGGGCCAGTATTTGTTGCCCCATCTCCAGCTGGCCTTGAGAGAAGGTGGTGGTGAGCTGCCTTCTTGAAGTCCTACAGCCTATTTGAGTATGTACACCATAATGGCATAAGGAAGGGAATCCAAGGATTTTGACCCTTTTGATTTTGAAAGGAACAGCCATCTAATTCCAAGTCAGGATGCTGAGTGTTTTGGAGGGGATCTTGTGCGTCGTGGTGTTCTCATGTAACTGCTGCCCTTGCCCTTCTGGGTAGAAGTGGTTGTGGTTTTGGAAGGTGCTGTCTAAAGATGTTTAAGTGAATTTCTGTGGTGCATCTTATAGATGGTACACAATGCTGCTATTAAGCATTGGAGATAGAGGGGGTGAATGCTTGTAATGTGGTGCCTTTCAAGTGGGTAGCTTTGTTCTAGACAGTGTCCAGCTTCCTGAGTTGTTGTGGACCAGACTAAAGCCCCTAAAAGTATATTAAGAAGATAGCCAAGACCCTAACTTGTTCTTACATTAAAGGTAAGAATGAGGCATTGCATTCCAGATGCAATTTGATGAGTCAAACTACTCGACTTTAAGTACAACACGCTTTTCTTTACACTGCAGTTAAAATATGGACAAAATAAAAATAAAATAAAAGAATTGGCTTAACTGTAACTCTATCAAATAGCTTGACAAAATTATATATATATATATATATATAAACTACTACTAATTAACTATTCCAATATAGTAACATTCATAAACACACCCTTGGCAAAGGTAAATTTAGTCTCACATGCAATGTAGCAGCTGGAAGAGAACCCTAACTTTTAGCTGTAACAGAGACAGGAATAAGAGCTTCCATATTCAGCTTCAAGATGCCAGCAACTGCAGAAAGCTAAAACTAAAAATCCTGTGGGAACTCCCCCCCCAACCCTCATCCCCATTCAAGCTGCTTCTACTGTTCCAACTTTATTTTAAAAATCCTAAGGCTTCACAAGCTGTTTACTTTATTGGCTTTGAGCAGGGCACTTGGCATCTCTGTCTCAACCTTTCTTCATTAAAAAAAGGACAAAATACTCCTCTTAAAGCCATTGTATCATCACAGAGTGTTGTTGGAACTGCACCCATTCAGGCAACAGGGGAGTGTTCCATCACACTCCTGACTTGTGCCTTGCAGACTGTGGACAGGCTTTGGGAGCTGAGTTGTTTGCTGCAGTATTCTTAGCTTCTGACCTGCTCTTGTAACCATAGTGTTGATGTGACAAGTCCAGCTGAGTTTATGGTCAATAGTTACCCCCAGGGTATTGGAAGTGGGGATTCAGTGATGGCAAAACCATTGGATGTCAAGTGGGGGCAGGGGTAGTTAGATTGTCTCTTATTCTTGATGGTCACAGCCTGGCATTTGTATGGCACGAATATTCTGGGTATCCCAGAAACTTATTCAATTGGCAAGATCCCCAACTCCAAGACAGGATACCACTCACAAAATCTAACAGATCAGAGAGAAACTGTTCAGTCCTCTATACCTGTGCTGGTCCACTGAAATTTCCTACATATTTAGCATTTCAATGGGAAAAATCTGGCATGAAAGAACACATTACATGAAAACCTCTCTAAAAATTTGATCAATAATGACAGTATTGTCCATCGACTGAACACGGTCCTTTTTTACTTCTTTCCTCCCTTGGCAGATGGACTGTCGAATGTGGAAGGGGCCCACAATGACTGCTTGCAAGCCAGTGAGACCTGCATCAATGACCCCAAGTGTAGCCCCAAGTACAGGACGTTTCGCCAATGCATGGCAGGCAGCAGTGCTGCTCCGCTTGGGCCCGGAGCCAAGAACCAGTGCATGAGTGCGGTCATGTCACTCCTGTCCAGCCCGCTGCACAACTGCAAGTGCAAACGAGGTATGAAGAAGGAGAAAAACTGCCTTGGGATCTACTGGAGCCTGCATCAGAGCATGGCACAAGGTTAGTCCTTCCAACCTTTCTTTCTGGGCTGTGTATAGTGACTCTTCCAAGTGCTGGCCAGGGCAGAAATGGACAGATCATTCTTGCATCAGTCACGCAATGCTATAAGTGACTGGGATTGACTTCACTCACATATCTTGTAGAATGTAACACCCTGCACTCACTGCACTTTGCTAGAAAAGCTAACCCTGCTTTTGTCAGGGGTATGGTAGTTTCAGTCATGTTTGCTATTGTTTGTGAGGGTTCATCTTAGATATTGTTATTATATTTTAATCACTCGTGGGATGTGGGTGTCAGTGGCTGGGACTAACCTTGAGAAAGCGGTAGTGAGCTGCCAACTAGAGCTATTGTTGTCCATGTACTGTCGGCAGACCCACAATACTCTTAGGGAGGGAATTCCATGACTTTGACCCAGTGGCACTGAAGGAATGGCAATTTATTTCCAAGTCAGGATGTTAAGTGGCTTGTAGGGGAACTTGCAGGTGGTGGTGTTCCACGTATCTTCTGCCCTTGTCCTTCTAGATGGAAGTGATCATGGGTTTCAACACTACTGTCTGAGAAAATTTGGCAATTTCCTGCTTTTCATCTTGTAGATAGGACACACTACTGTTACTGAGTGTCAGTGGTGGAGGGAGTGGGTGTTTGAGGACGTGGTTCCAATCAAGTGGCCTCTTTGTCCTGGATGGTACCAAACTTCTCGAGTGTTGTTGGAGCTGCACCCATCCATGCAAAGTGTGCATATTCCATTACACTCTTTATCTGGGCCATGTAGATGGTGGACTGGCTTTGAGGAGTCAGGAGGTAAGTAACCTGCTACAGTATTCCTAGCCTCTGACCTGCTCTTGTAATCATTGCACTTGTACAGCAAGTCCAGTTTCTGGTCAATAGTAACCCCTGGGATATTGATAGTAAGGGATTCTGAAAACTAGAGGGAAGAAATGTATTGTTACAGTAACAATCCAAGGCCTTCCCTTCTGTGGCTTTGTTACTCAATGCTGGAGTGGTTTCAGAGCCTGGAAATAAATGTGGCTGGTAATTACGACACCAGTTGGGAGTGTCTTGATAGCATAGAACTTGAGTAATTGCTGAAAAGAGAGATGTGTTCTCAAAACATTTCATCTTGCACTCATCAGGACAAATTCAAGAATGCCGAATTTCAAATGATCACAGCAATTTATACTAGAGGAGAAAAGGGATACTGATTGGTGGGAAGCTGGTCTGGCCAACATGTGACTCCAGGTCCATAGCACTGCCTCCTAACTACCCGCTCAAATGGCCTAACAATACATTCAATTGTATCCAGTTGAAAAGTAAAAGTTCTTCTGAACCACCTGAGAAAAGCTAGATACCAGAAGTAATAAAGGTGCACTCTGCCCAGTTGCCACGGCAAAGTCGTCCTCACTAACATCTGGGGCCTTGTGCAAAAGGTTGGGAAACTAGTTAAGCAATGGCTTGACTTAATCACATCAAATCATACTTCACAATATCCTAGACTCCTCCACCACCATTCTTGGGAGTGCCCTGGGTAGATATGCAGTGGAGGGGGTGTAGCCTTGGTGCGCACCAAGGTGACCGCAAGCAACAGTGCAGAGCCCTGACTCCCAGCAAAGGACAAGCTCAAGTTCAATCCCAATGATGACTGTCATGAAACAAAAACAGAAATTATTGGAAAAAAACTCAGCAGTTATGGCAGCATTTTCAAGTACTGTGTACAGTTCTGATCACCCTATTATCGGAAAAATATTATTAAATTGGAGGGGGGGCAGAAGGCTGTTACTGGGACTGGAGGGTTAGAGTTTTTAGGAGAGGCTGGATAAGTTTCCTCACAGGAACGTAGGAGATTGAGGGGTGACCTTATAGAGGTTTATGAAATCATGAGGGACTTAAATAAGGTGAATTTCCAAGGTCTTTTCCCCAGGGTGGGGGAGTTCAAAACTAGAGACCATAGGTTTAAGGCGAGAGGAGAAAGGGTTTAAAAGGGACCTGAGGGGCATCAGAGGATGTTGTTTGTATGGAATGAACTGCCAGAAGAAGTGGTAGAAGTAGGTACAGTTACAACATTTAAAAGACATTTGGACAAGTGCATGAATAGGAAAGGAGGTTTCGAGGGATATCGGCCATACGCAGGCAAACTTGGTCAGCACAGGCAAGGATTGAAGGATCTGTTTCCGTGCTGTATGACTCTATTACTCAATCTGTGGAAAGAAACCAGAGTTAACTATGGTTTCTGTGCACAGATGCTGCCAGACCTGCTGAGTTCTTCCAGCAATTTCTGTTTTTGTTTCTGATTTCCAGCATTCTCAGTTCTTTCAGTTTTTTGTGTAATGACCATGATGAAGATTGTTCTCTGTGAATCACCTGCTAGTATGGCCTATACTGTTGAGCTGAGGGCTGATTCTGTTTTACTGGCAGATTCTGCCCCAAGCTGGTGCACCTCTATCCAGAGTGCTGTATCATGCTTTGTTTACAGGCTGAGTTCATTGTTATAACTGCTCACAGCTCTAAGGCAGAAATAAATTGACTATAGAGAGGTAAAATAACTTTTAAACCTAAGTGTGGGGGACCGTAAAAGAACAAACACCTTCCATTACTGAAGCAGAGTGGCAGCAGTATGCACCATCAGGAGGATCTAATTGAAACTTACAGAATACGGAATGGCCTGGACAGAGTGAATGTTGGGAAGATGCTTCCATTGGTAGGAGAGACTAGGACCCAAGGGCACAGCCTTAGAGTAAAGGGAAGACCTTTCAGAATGGAGATAAGGAGAAACTTCTTCAGCCAGAGAGTGGTGAATCTATGGAATTCACTGCCACAGAAGGCTGTGGACACCAGGTCATTGAGTACATTTAAGACTGAGATAGATAGGCTCTTGATTATCAAGGAGATCAAGGGTTACGGGGAGAAAGCAGGAGAATGGGGTTGAGGAACTTATCAGCCATGGTTGAATGGTGGAGCAGACTCGATGGGCCGATTGGCCTAATTTCTGCTCCTCTATCTTATGGTCTTATAGCCACTTACCAATGCTCTTGAGACAACACAATCTCTGGGAGCAGAAGATTCCAAACCAGCTGGGCTGGGGTGCAGCTAATTCTGCTACATACATCTTCAGCATTATTGCTGGAATATTTTCAGGGCCCATAACCTTTGCAATATCCAGTGTTTTTACCCATTCCTTGATATCACGTAGAGTGAATCAATTTGGCTAAAGGCTGAAGGTGCTGGAAGATCAATGGAGGAGGCCAAGATGGGTCATCTGTTTTGCACTTCTGGCTGAAGGTGGTTGCAAACGCCTCAAATAGACTCCCCTCATCATCAAGGATGGGAATATTCCTGGTTCCAACACCCACTACAAGTTAGTTTAAACCCACCATAGTAGCACAACAAACTGCCCTAAAAGGAGATAACGCGGTGTAGAGCTGGATGAACACAGCAGGCCAAGCAGCATCAGAGGAGCAGGAAGGCTGATGTTTCGG
>NC_063332.1:13097957-13152688 GCF_021869965.1 Rhincodon typus | reverse complement strand
GGTCTAGGCCCGAAACGTCAGCCTTCCTGCTCCTCTGATGCTGCTTGGCCTGCTGTATTCATCCAGCTCTACACCTCGTTATCTCGGATTCTCCAGTATCTGCAGTTCCTACTATCTCTGTCCTAAAAGGAGTTTGTTCCCAGCTCAAAATGAATAAAAGCAAAATACTGCGAATTCTGGAAACCTGAAATAAAAACAGAAAGTTCTGGAGAAACTCAGCATCTGTACAGACAGAAACAGAGTTAACATTTTGAGTTTAATATGATTGCTCTTCAGAGTTGAAAGTGATTGGAAAATTGTGCTTTTTGTGCTATAAACAGCAATTTTCCAAACCCTTTTAGTTCTGAATGACTGTCATACCAGACTCAATACATAAACTCTGTTTCTCTCTCTATGGATGCTGTTAGGTTTCTGCATCATTTTCTGTTTTTATTTCTGTTTAAGTTCAACATTGTACAGGTCCTACCTATCCCAGAACTGATACCAATCTCCCAAGAATGTGGAATGATTTCTTGAAAAGATAATGAAAACAGATAGCAACTTCAAATAAAATTAGATATATATTTGGAATATATATATATTGAGTTTTTTGAAGAAGTCACCAAAAAGATTGATGAAAGCAGAGCAGGAGACGTTGTTCACTTAGACTTTAGTAAAGCCTTCAACAAGGTTCTGCATCATAGACTAATTAATAAAGTTAGATCACATGGGATTCAGGGCAAGCTTGCTAATTGGATACATATTGGCTTAATGGCAGGAGACAGAGAGTGGTGGTGGAGGCTTGCTTTTTGGACTGGAGGCCTGTCACCAGCGGTGTTCCACAGGGTTCGATTCTGGGTCCTCTTGTGTTTGTCATTCAATTGGATGGGATCATAGAAGGCGTTAGTAAGTTTGCAGATGGCACCAAAATTGGTGGCATAGTAGACAGTGAAGAAGTTTTTCTAAGATTACAAAGGGATCTTGATCAAATGGGTCAATGGGCTGACAAATGGCAGATGGAGTTCAATCTGGATAAATGCAAGGTATTGCATTTTGGTACGACAAAGATAGGGGTTATACAATTAATGGTGGGGCCTTGGGTAGTGTTGTAGATCAGAGGGACTAGGGCTGCAGGTACATAATTCTTTAAAGTTTGTGTCATATTTGGCAGGGTAGTTAAAAAGGCGTTTGGCATGCTTGCCTTCATTGCTCAGTTTTTTGGGTATAGAGTTGGGAAGCCAAGTTGAGATTGTATAGGACACTAGTGAGGACTCTTCTGGAATATTGTGTCCAGTTCTGGTCATCCAGTTATAGGAAGGATATTATTAAGCTGGAGTGGGCTCAGATGAGATTTACCAGGATGTTGCCGGGTATGGAAGGTTTGAGTTATAAAGAAAGGCTGGATAGGCTGGGACCTTTTTCACTGGAGCGTAGGAGGTTGAGAGGTGACCTGATAGAGGTTTATAAAATAATGAGAGGTATAGATAGAGTTAATAGTAGTTGTCTTTTCCCTAGAATGGGGGATTTCAAGATTAGGGGGCACATTTTTAAGGTGAGAGGAGAAAGGTTTAAAAAAGACATGAGGGTTACATTTTTTATGCAGAGGATATGGTTCATGTGTGGACTGAACTTCCTGAGGAAGTGATGGATGTGGGTACAAGTACAACATCTGGATAACTATATGAATGGGAAAGGTTTCGAGGAGTATGGGCCAGGAGCAGGCAGGTGGGACTAGTTTAGTTTGGGATTATGGTTGGTATGGATGGTTGGACCAAAGGGTCAGTTTCCGTTCTATATGACTCTATGATTCCATAGAAAAAGAGCATGAGGCCAGAATAATTAAAAGTTCTTTCAATGAGTCTAGCTTTGGGCTGAAAGATCTCTGTGGGCGTATATCATGAACTGTGTGCTCTCTTATTCTCTATGTTAATATGAGGACTCATTACATAATCTGCTACCCACCTAACTCTCTACTGTAACATCAAACTTTCAATTCCTTAGTTAGTCCTCCCACAATTGGCCCCATTCCCCACCAACTCCATCCATCGACATTAACTTATTGCAATCCAAACCCGATATAAATTAATAAAAGTCATTACAAGAGTCAGGAAACCAACTAATTAAGATTGTAACATACATAGCAACTGTCTTGGGTAGATGTGTTCAGTTTGGGTTCAATTCCTATCCTGATGGTAGTTATCTATGGAGATGCAGATAAGTTTTGTGGTCATTGGGATAAATCCAGGCAGCACCAATATTCTGTTTATGGTCAGTGGTCTCAGCTGCTATCTCTGCTTCAATAATTTCCTCCCCAGTGTTACTGACTCAAGTGTTCACCGACCATCACCCTCCAATGGGTCACGACACGGGTTGCATTGGTTCATATTTCCAAGATATACACAGGTTAGATGGATTGGCCATGCTAAATTGCCCATAGTGTCCAGAGATGTGCTGGCTAGGTGGATTAGTCATGGGAAATGCTGGGTTATTGAATAGGGGGTAGGTCTGAAGGGGATGCTCTTCAGAGGGGCAGTGTGAACTTGATAGGCAGAATGGCCTGCTTTCACACTGTAGGGATTCTATGATTCTATGACCCAATGACCCATTTGGCTTGCTGCATGTTGTGGACACCGTGGGTTCAATTCCTGCACTGGCTGAGGTTGCCATGAAGGATTCTACTCCTCAGCCTCTCCCCTCACCTGAGGCATGGTGACCATCAGGTTAAACCACCACCTGTCACCTCTCTCTTTCTCTCTAATGAGAGAGCAGTTCCATGGTCTGATAGGATTATGGTAACTTGACCCATATTGTAGACGGAAAGGCCAAAAAAGCATGTTCAGCAAGATGTGTTTTTTTTTTCAATATATATTGGGGAGATATTTCAGAAAAGAAAAGTCTAGACTTTCCTTCTTCCACCGCCCCCCCCGCCCCAACCCCCTCATCTCAGAGCAACTACATAGAGCAGAACTATTTTGATTCACTTCAACAACTGGAGCTTATTAATTTTAATGTGGCAGCACAGATGATATTAATCTTTAATTTGACTCTCCACTTTGACTAAAACACATCAGTCAGATACAAATCCCCATGGCAGCCGTTGATGGAACCCGGGGAAAAAATGCTTTAATTAAGCACCATTTATTGAGTAGATGATCAGGGTTGAGAGAGCGCGGGGTGATGTGGGGGAGGTGAATGGTGGGGTTAGTTGTGGAGGTCGCTGGAGAGGTGAGGTGATTGTTGCCTGTTTTACTCTTTACTGACGAAAGCCAGAAGGAAACATCTGGGAAATCTGTCAAAAGAGGGGGAGAAAATGGCCCGTTAGGAAGCTTTCAAATTCTATCATTCGTCATTCTAGAGGGAAACAAAAACATTAGATACAAAGGATGGATGGTACTCAAGGGGATGCAATGCAACTTCGTTCCTTTCTTCGAACATATTGTGCTGTTGATGTTGGCTATCCAACTCTCCAAGTTTCTTGAAGCTTTCAAAAAATATAATTTAAGGAGCAGAGCTTCAGTTGCAAATATTTTTGATTTTATTTTGTCAAGAGGCCCTCACAAGCACTGAGTCCCAGGCAGCTTGCTCCTGTTGCTTAAACACAGGGCTGCACATGTCTAACTAGGCCATCTGATTAATTGGTTGCCATTAGGAGCAATCACACTGAGCGTATTTCTGATGCTTTTTCCCCATGATTAATGATTTGGTGAAACTCAGACTGTCCTAGTTCTAATTCAGACACTGCAAACAATCCCCTCCCAGAATATCTTGCACAGTCCAGCAGTGTAACAAGGTGAATTTGTTTTAATTTAAAAAAATAAATTACTGAAGGTGACCCAGTGTCAATGCTGTTGTTAACAATGGCGGCCTGTGATCAAATTCCAAAAGGATTTACTCTGTTTTGCATGCTTCAGAAGATGAGTACTATCTATTAGGAATGAAAACAAAAAATAGAGATTGCTGGAAAAGCTCAGCAGGTCTGGGAGCGTCTTTGGAGCGAAATCAGAGTTAACGTTGAGTTGAGGGAAAGGGTTACTCAACCTTCACTCTAGGTTGAGTGACCCTTCCTCAGAACTGATAGTAGCAAGGAAATTGTCGGTTTCAATGCAGGAGGGGCAGGGGTTAAGGAGTAAACAAGAGGTGGGGATAGAGCCCAAAGAGAGAAAGGAATAGTTGGACAGCCAAAGGTGTGGATGACAATCTGGCTAGGAGAGGGAATAGCCAGATGACTAACAGTCTAACATCCATAATGATGTGAGAGAAGAGTGGATAAGTCAAAACTCTTGGCTGGACATAGTTGGAAACAGATCAGCAGCAGTTCGAGTTACCGTTAGGGTCCTGGATGCTAAGTCTCCCATTTTCCTAAGTTTCCACTGTACCCTCCCGGGGTTGTATACTATAAGAGACAATACAGAAGGCTCTAAAAGTCAGATTGTTAGAGATGGCAAACTGAGAATGACACTTCCATATCAGGGCAGAAACCCAGGCTTTGCTATTGTTATGATCCCAGCTCTCTTTTTTTAAATTCATTTGTGGGATGTGGGCATCGCTGGCTGGCCAGCATTTATTTTCTATCCCTAGTTGCCCCTGAGAAGGTGGTGGTGAGCTGCCTTCTTGGATCACTGCAGTCCACCTGCTCCGGGTTGACTCAGAATGCTATTAGGAGAGTAATTTCAGCATTTGGACCCAGCCACAGTAAAGGAACGACAATATATTTCCTATTCAGGATGGTAAGTGGCTTAGAGGGAAGCTTGTAGATGGTTCCCGTGCATCTGCTGCCCATGTCTTTCTAAATGAAAGTGGTCATGGATTTAGAAACTGCTGTCTAAGGACCTTGGTGAATTTCTGCAGTGCATCTTGCAGGTTATGCACACAGCTGCTACTGAGCGTCTGTGGTGGAGGGAAGAGATGCTTATAGATGTCATGTCAGTTAAGCAGTCTGCTTTGTCCTGGGTTGTGTCAGGCTTCTTAAGTGTTGTTGGAGCTACACTCATCCAAGCAAGTGGGGAGTATTCCATCACACTCCTGACTTGTGCCTTGGAAATGGTGAACAGGCTTTGAGGAGTCAGGAGGTGAGTTAATGCCTGCAGTATTCCTAGCCTGTGACCTGCTCTTGTAGCCACTATGTTTATGTGGTGAGTCCACTTGCGTTTCTAGTCAATGATAACCCCCAGGATGTTGATAGTGGGGGTTTCAGTGATGGTAACACCATTGAATGTTAAGGGGTGATGTTTAGATTGTCACTTATTTGTGATGATCATAGCATGGAATTTGTGTGGCATGAATGTTACTTGCTACTTGTCAGCCCAAGCCTGGATATTGTCCAGATCTTGTTGCAATTGAACAAGGACTGCTTCAGTATCTGAGGAGTTGCAAGTGTGCTGAACATTGTGCAATCATCAGCGAACATCCCCAATCCTGACCTTATAATGGCAGGAAGGGGTCATTGATGAAGCAGCTGAAGATGGTTAGACCGAGGACACTACCCTGAGGAACTTCACGAGAGATGTTCTGGAGCTGAGATGACCGACCTCCAACAACCGCAATCGTCTTCCTATGTGTCAGGTATGACTCCAAACAGCGGAGAGTTTGCCCCGATATCCATTAATTCCAGTTTTGCTAGGGCTCCTTAGTGCCACACTCAGTTGAATGCAGCCTTGATATCAAGGGCTGTCACTCTCACCTCTGGAATTCAGCTCTTTTGTCCATGTTTGAACCAAGGCTGTAATGAGATCAGGAGCTGAGTGGTCCTGGTAGAACCCAAACTAGGTGTCACTGAGCAGGTTATTGCTGAGCAGGTGCTGCTTGATAGCACTGTTAATAACACTTTCCATCACTCTACTGATGATTGAGAGTAGATTGATGGAGCGGTAATTGGCTGGGTTGGATTTGTCCTGCTTTTTTTATGTACAGGACATACCTCGGTAATTTTCCACATTGTCGGGTAGATGTCTGTGTTGTAACTGTGCTGGAACAGCTTGGCTAAGGGAGTGGCAAGTTCTGGAGCACAAGCTTTCAGTACTATTGCCAGAATGTTGTCAAAACCCATAACCTTTGCAGTATCCAGTGTCTCCAACCGTTTCTTGATATCACATGGAGTGAATCGAATTGGCTGAAGACTGGTATCTGTAATGCTGGGGACCACTGGAGGAGGCCGAGTTGGATCATCCACTTGACATTTCTGACTGAAGATTGCTGCGAATGCTTCAGCCTTATCTTTTGCACTGATGTGCTAGGTTCTTCCATCATTGAGGATGGGGATATTTGTGTAGGCTCCTCCTCCAGTGAGGTGTTTAATTGTCCACCACCATTCACGGCTGGATGTGGCAGCACTGCAGAGTTTAGATCTGATCCCTTGGTTGTGGGATCGCTTAACTCTGTCTATCACTTGCTGCTCTTCCGACCCCATTAAATTTAGTTTTCCTCCCCAGTTAATTGTTCTTACTCTGGATTTTTCATTATATTTTCCCACATTTACCATAAACCTTTAGATACAGGGATTTGAACTCAAGACACTGGAAAATTATTTTCAAGCCTCTGGAGTATTAGCATAATAATATTGTCCCCATAACCAGTCAATTCACTTTAAAGTACAGTTCTGAGACTGAATTTTATGAGGCCTCACATTGCCAGGGCGGTTTCACAAGCAGTTTAGTGGAACATTGAGGTATTTCTATGTGCGGGACAGCAAGAAGTGATCTTTCTCTGAACTCTTCCCCCCTGCAACAATAGTGCACTATTTGGGCAGAAAATCTTGGAGAAGCCAGGTGAAACTCTGAGGAAATTCACCCACAACCCTCCCATGTTGTCCACCCCAATTACCATGTGTAGTGGAGTATTGAAAGAAACCTTGCCCAATGCAGTGATTTCATTTCACTGCATTTCATTCCATTTCAAAAGTGAGTTAGTCAAAAAAAAATGTCCCAGCTGAAACAGGCAGACAGACATCAACCTAATAGAAACGTAGAAATTAGGTGCATGAGTAGGCCATTCAGCCCTTCGAGCCTGCACCACCATTCAATACAATCATGGCTGATCATGCAATCTCAGTATCCCATTCCTGCTTTCTCTTCATACCCCTTGCTCCCGTTAGCTGCAAGGATCACATCCAGCTCCCTCTTGAAATGAACTGGCCACAACAGCCTCCTGTGGGAGAGAATTCCACAGGTCCCCAACTCTCTGAGTGAAGAAATTCTTCCCCATCTCAGGCCTGAATGGCTTACCCCTTATTCTTGGACTGTGAACCATAGTTCTGGACTTCCCCAACATCGGGAACATTCTTCCTGCACTTACCCTTTCCAGACCCATCAGGATTTTATATGTTTCTGTGAGATGCTCTCCCTTTCATCCAGCGAGTACAAGCCTAGTCAATCCAGTCTTTCCTCATATGTCCTAACGTTGTAAATCCTTTGCTTTATAGGTGAAGAAATTGATGACAGCTCACCCTATGAGCCCAGCAAGAGGGGATATGACTATGCCAGACTGGCCTCAATAACAGCAGGTGAGTGTCCTCATTATTAAATAACAGTTTCTCCAGTGCTCGAGGACACAGCGTTGAGAATTTGGTCAGGCCTGTTTCAATAATCTCAACATGGTAAATGCCAGCAGGACTACGTTGTGACTCCAGTTCCACAGTGCTCCACGCTCAGGCGACTCTTTACTGAGTTTTTGAGTGTGAATATTCAGCCTGGAGTTTGGAGCTGTTTTCCTGGCCAGAAGCACGTTAGCCGTCCATTTAAGGGTGTGGCGGGGGTTGGGGGGGGAACGGGTTTGGAGCTGGGCTCCCAAGGCTGGAGGGACAATGAGAAAATGACAGATTTCCTCACTTGCTAAGCATTCTGGTACCATCTGCATTTCCTGTGCTACAACTCACAAGAGCTAAAAGCAGATTTTGAAATGAACTTGTGCCTATGTGATCAAGATATCGTTATTTGAAACAACATTCGATAAGGGGTATAAATGAAGTACATTATGTTTATCTGCAGCTGCATCTTAACAATAAGACTAACCTCACACTAACTTGCTCCAATGTTGAATATTCAGGTGCACCCTGAAGGAGGTGGGTTAACTCAGTGGGCTGGATAGCTGCTTTGCAATGCAGACTAACACCACCAGCATGGGCTCAATTCCCACACCAGCTGAGGTCACCATAAAGATCCTGTCTTCTCAACCTTGCTTCTTGTCTACAGTGTGGTGACCCAGGTGTTTAACTTACTTTTATAAGGTTGAAACAGGGACCCTCTTGTGGTGCATTGGGAGTGTACCCACTCCGGACTGGGAGGTTCGTGTTCAAGTTCCACCTGCTTCAGAGGTGTGTAATAACATCTCTGAACAGGCTGATTACAAAAATAGGTGAAATAAAGAAAACGTTGAAATATGGGTGATTGGAGTGGGCTTCGCCTTGGAACCCAAGAGATTGCAGGGAATCTCAATGACCAGCTTCTGACAGCCTGGTTTCAGCAGTACATGAGGTACCTGCCTCTTGCTTGAAACTCTCCCATATTATAGAATCCCTACAGTGTAGATAGAGACCATTTGGCCCATAAAGTCTGCACCAACCCTCTGAAGAGCATCCCACCCAGACCCAATCCTCCACCCTATCCCCATAATCCCATATTTCCCATGGCTAATCCATCTAATTTGCAAATCCCTGGACACTACAGGACAGTTTAGCATGGGCAGTCTACCGAGTCTGCACATGTTTGGACTGTAGGAGAAAACTGGAGCACCCAGAGGAAACACACACAGACACAGGGAGAACGTGCAAACTGCACACAGACAGTCACTCAAGGCTGGAATCAAACCCAGGTCCTTGGTGCAGTGAAGCAGCAGTGCTAACCACCATGTTGCCTTCAAAGCAAGGCATTTGGAGGAAATATAAGCAATTGAATTATCACTCTCGAGAGAGAGACTGTGGCTTCCACTGCCTGCTCCTTGGAGCTGGACATATACCCAGAGGTGCTTTGGATCAAATCATCCTCATGAGGTTTTGCAAGGCCTCTGGAGACATGTTGCATAAAGCATCTATTTCAAGCATTGGAGGCTGCTACACCAGGAGACATCAGTGTTGTTAGATGTTCCTCTTGGTGTCTTGATGATGCAGTAATCTCCTGGGCTTTCACCAGGGTATTCTGCACAAAGTGAGACTCTTTTTACAGTTATGTTGCAAATGCAGATGCTGGACTCTTCTATTAGCTCCGTATTGTGAGTTGGAAACAGTCTTTACCTCCTCTATCTGACATCATTACACTTGAACCTTTCTTTCTCTGCAGACTGAGCCCCTGAGATTTTGGAACACTCGGGCACTTCAACCAAAAGCGAATCTTTTTCTGCTCCCCTTTGTGGACAAACTCTCTTCTGCTGGCAGATTCTCATTCTCTCCAGGGCTCAGTGCCTGTCCCAATGACAGGGCTGGCTCAGGGTTATCTGCTGGTGCTTTACCACCAAAATGCCAGGATGAAGTTGGCAAGAATCTGGCACATTTTTGTTTATATCTGCCTTCGCGATTCTTGGAAACCCAGGCCTCTTCTTCAAAGGCAATATGCAAAAAAGAACTTGTCTAAATGTGTCTGAAGAAAACGCGGTTGAATGAAAGGGCATTGAAATCTTTAGGAGAAGCATAGTGCCTGGGACATAATCTGAGATGAGTCTTGCACAGCTTTTCTTGTCACTCAGTTTCCAACCTCATCTTCTCCGACAGACTGTTCTGTCCATCTGATAATTTCACCTGCTGTCTTTCCTTCCATGGCCTTTTCATTTGTATTCTGCTGCAGACTGTGAGGAGCATGAAGATTTGTCCTCTGTGGAACCATGATACTCCTGCCGTTAAAAACGGAGTGGTGCAGAAGACTAGCAGAAGCCATTGTTGCCAACTTCGAGTTGAAAAAGTGATTTTAGGTGAAGAAAGTGTCTAGTTAGATTGCCCCTAATCAAAATTGAGTGTCCCTGAGTTTCCTGGCTATCTGTCTGATTGGTAGAGGCCCAGGTATTCATTAGTACCATAGACAATATTGTGGGATCAGTTGAAACCCTTTCTGTGGGGTTACAGATTTTCTTGACATGTTGGATGTTGCAGTACTCTATGTTCCACCACTCCTCTGCACCCACCCCCAACCCCCAACCCCCACTCCCACCCATCGTCAACCCTCCAGACAGCCTGCACAGCTCTCTTGTGTGCCTTCTGTACTCAGTGCTTCTCACACCATCTCTGCTGACCCTCAGTTCTGTCAACAGCACTCACAGATGACATGTTGGAGAAGCTGGGCCTCTTACCATGTTGTACCCACCTGTGATCCCACCTCTAATCCTTCATCCATCTTACTGATAAGCGAGGTTGTCTTCTAACTAACTGCATAAGCTCCAGATGCTCCTCCTTCCAAGATGAGCTAACCAAGGACACTGTACTAGCCGTTGTAGCTAATGAGGGCTCTGGAAGATAATCCCAGTTGATTAATTGAGTCTCAATTTACCCCAGTGCAAATCCACCAATAGGTGACAAATTCTGAATCAGAAGAAGCAAACTTGGTTGTTTTCAGATCTACCAACTGCTCAAGGATAAGGAAGCTAACTTTAGACTACGATCCCAAATATTGATTGCCATTAGCTACCTATTGTTTAGTCTAATGCTGCCTGAAAACTCTATAGTTCTTCTCTTGACTTGGAAGTAATGTGTAACATTGGAAATAATGACCCTCCTCCTTTGTCATTTCTTCAGGCACCTAGAGCCCAGATTTGAGCTTCTTGATTCTTGATTCATCTTACCTTCTTTAACAGAGAAGCTAACAAGACAACAGAAATTAACTGATCATTCATCTGAATGCCTTTTGGAAGTACCTGTATGACTGCCATGCTGTATCAGAAATGATAATAGAGCACTTGGGAGCTGTTTCTAAGAGTCTCAGTCAGGTGCTGCCTTACCTCAAGTCTTCCACTGCCAACACAAAATGTAGTTATTCACTGGGGTCTTTGGTTTCTCATCAAATATACAGTTTCTGTCTCACCTATGTGCCATGATTGTTAGACACTGTCACTTCACTTACCACAAGGTCTATAGGAAGGTTCAATGTTTGTCCAATTGGTTTCACAGGATCAGACATTGGCATCACACGGGCCAACCGCTGCCTGGATGCAGCCAAAGCCTGCAACGTGGACGAGTCGTGCCAGAAGTTACGGACGGAGTACGTCTCCTCTTGCATCAAACGCTCCAGCAAGGCCGAGACCTGCAACCGCCCCAAATGCCACAAGGCCCTCCGCAAGTTCTTCGACCGCGTACCCGTTGAGTTCACGCACGAGTTACTCTTCTGCCCCTGCGAGGACACGGCGTGTGCGGAGCGCAGAAGGCAAACCATCGTCCCGTTGTGTTCCTATTACGTGAAGGAGAAGCAGAACTGCTTGACGTTACTGGAGTCGTGCAAAATGAATGTTGTTTGCAGGTAAAGAGACGGCAGCGTGCGCACACACTGACGTGCCCAACAGTCCAAGTTGTGTGCCAGTGAGCTGGAAGGAAACAGCTGTATAAGGGGGAGCTGATATACACTATCACTCACAATCCAATCCACCCCCTGCCACTGTCTTTTGTCCCAGGAACTGAGAGTTTGAATTCAGTCCAGTCAGAAGGAGTTAAGATCTGCCAGTTGGTAAGGTTTTTAATATGAAGCAAAGTTAGCACAATGTCAACATTGCTCCCAGGAGAAGCATGACATTGTCCCTAATTTGGCATTAAATTGACAACCTCATTGAAACAGACACAGAGTGCTGTGGGAAATACACAAATTTCACGCTAACACAGAAAAGAGCGTTCTATCAAAGCTGGAGTTAAATGGTGTTGAAGGGAAATAGTGAGTTTTAATCTACATACATACAGTCTGTGCTAAATCTAAGCCTAAGTACTTGGCCCTGATCATGGCAGCTCTCAGTTAGATGGATAAGCAGGTAGATTTTACCCACAAAGCAGAAGACTGTCATTGTAAAATCCTCTAAGCCCAGCCTCGAAGGTGCAAGGCTCCTGTGTCAACACAAGTTGACTTTACAGGTAACTCTGAGCAAGACAATTCACACCCTCAAGCCTGTTAATCATCTTCCTATTTGAGCAATGTATTGTGAGGTATGTTCCACTTGTATCTCAACAGAACTAGTGATTTAAGCCGATGACATCACATTTCTTTCAAGAATGGGTTGGATAGACATTTAGTGAGAAAGTTATTTGAGGGGACAAAAACAGGAGTTGCTGGAAAAGCTCAGCAGGTGTGGCAGCATCTGTGAGGAAAAATCAGAGTTAACGTTTCGGGTCCAGTGACCCTTCCTCAGAACTGCTTCCCCAGTTCCAAGGAAGAGTCACCAGTCCTGAAACGTTAACTCTGGTTTTTCCTCACAGATGCTGCCACACCTGCTGAGCTTTTCCAGCAACTCCTGTTTTTGTTCCTGATTTACAGCATATTTGGTTTTATTTGGTTATTTGAGTGGGTTCCAGGTCCTGAACTGTGGGGTTGGATTTAACTCTGTCCCATCAGTGGCTTTGAAAACAGTTAAGCTCATTAGATCCAGCAAGCTGACTGGGGCCATCCCTTGCACAATAATCTTACCCTGACAGGGTGGAGTTGGGTACCTGCGCCTATGGCATAGGACAATTGAAGACCTCGAGCCCATAAGATGTGGGAACACTTCATCAGTTCTGAAGAAGGGTCACTGGACTGAAATGTTAACTCTGCTTTCTCACCACAGATACTGCCAGACCTGCTGAGTTTCTCCAGCAATTTCTGCTTTTTTTGTTTCAGGTTTTCAGAAGCCTCAGTTCTTGGGTTTATTATATCAGTAAAAGTAGAATATTTTCAACGCCAGTTTAGACAGATTTTTGATTGACAAGGGAGTCAGGAACCTGGGAGGAGTACGAGAGATGATGGTGGTAGACAGTTTGTTAGGATGGAGGCTACAGGGATCAGCTATGAACTTAGCAAACGGCAGATCAGGATCAAGGGCTGAGTGGCCTAGTCCACAATTTTTTTTAAATTCTTGTGTTCTTATATTTCTGCCTCTATAGCAGTTGTATTATTTGGCATTTAATGTAAGTTATTCTCTCTTTATATATTGATTCATGCATTGCAGCAACATTAGATGAATAACTGAATTGGACCCTGAATATTGCAAGCCATATAGCTCTTGTCCTATCAGTTAGTTTTCCCCAAGGCCTCAAACAGTGAGATATTTTGTTCCCTCCTTTATTCTCCTTTCTACATTCTGTAGACTTTTAAAACACAACCATAGCCTCATTTGACTTTGAGTTCTTTGATTTGTTCCACTTTCATTTGCACTTCGTTTCAGTTTGTCGGTATCTTAGAGTAGTCTTGCTGTTTTTTTTAAATTTCTAAATCTGACAATGTAATGAATAAGAGGAAGAAAGGGGAAAATGGTTCAAAGAAAAATTGTGCACTAATTAAGACTTCAAGACCCAACCCTGCAAACTCCTTCCATATGATGGAATTACTAAATCGTCATGGTGCAGAAAGAGGCCATTTGGATCACCTTGTCCACATCTATGTCTCTGCAAGAGTTCCTCATATGGTCCTACTCCCTGACTTTTCCCGGTATCCATATAAACATTTTATCTTCAGATATTTATCCATTTCCCCTTTGAAGGGAGTGCATTAGAGTTTCTAACCAATCACTGCTTTAAAGAGAATATTCCTTGTGTCATTGTTGCTAATTTCTCCAATCGTTTTAGATTTGTGCCCTCTATCTCTCAAAGTTTCTATCGATGGAAACATTTTCTTTCCATCTTCTCAATCCATGCCCCTCATGATTTTGACCGCTTCCATCAAATCTTAGAGAGTCATAGAGTTGTACAGCGCAGAAACAGACCCTTCTTGAATGTTATTCAAGTTGTACTCATCCAGGCACTTGGAGAGTCACAGAGCTGTACACCATGGAAACAGACCCTTCGGTCAACTCATCCATGCTGATTAGATATCCTAAATTAATTTAGTCCCATTTGCCAGCATTTGGCCCATATCCCTCTAAATCCTTCCTATTCGTGTATCCATCCAGATGCCTTTTAAGTGTTGTAATCATACCAGCCTCCACCACTTCCTCTGGCAGCTCATTCCATACATGAACAACCCTCTGTGTGAAAAGGTTGCCCCTCAGGTTCCTTTTAAATCTTTTTCATCTCACCTTAAACCTATGCCCTCTAGTTTTGGACTCTCCTACCCTGGGAAAAAGGCCTTGGCTATTCACCCTAATCATGATTTTATAAATCTCTATAAGGTCACTCATCAGCCTCTGATGCTCCAGGGAAAAGAAGCCCCAGACTATTTAACTTCTCCCTATAGCACAAGCCCTCCAATCCTGACAACATCCTTGTAGATTCATAGTGATAGAGTAATACAGCATGGGAACAGTCCCTTTGGCCCAAACTGGTCCATGCTGACCCTGGTGCCCACTCAGTTATTCCACACGTTATCATTGATTCTTTTGCCAATCACCTTAAGTTTCCATCATCTGGTTACATCTGTTCTGCTAAGGGAGCAGGTTATGTTCGTCCTGCTCTGTCTGTAACACCTCATGATTTATAGCATACCTTTTCTCAAACATCTCTTCTCTGAGGAGAATCGCCATAGTTTCTCCAAACAAGGTTGCTGAAGTCCTGTATGCCCATCCCTGAAATTCATTCTCTTTACTGCTCCTGCTCACAGGTTTTCACAGATTTTCTAGTGTACAGCTGGAATATGAACATATGAAGTACAGACTGGCTCCTTGGGCCAGCTCTGCCATTTGGTAAGAGTATGGCTGAACTGATTATGGCCTCTACTTTCTCGTACACTCTTTGTCAGTCATAAATCAATCTAACTCAGCCTTCAATATCTCTAACTTCTGCTACTGTCTTGGGAGAAAAATTCTACTGACGACCACCTTAAAGAAAAAAACATTTCCTTTATTTTAAATCTATGCTCCTAATTCTAGTCTGCCCACAAATGGAAACATCCCCTCAGCATCCAGTTGGAGAATTGAACACTTTGCTCTATTAGACCATTAGCTGTAGGATTAGAAGTAGGCCATTCAGCCCATCGAGTCTGCTCTGCCATTCAGTGAGTTCATGGCTGTTTTGATAATCCTCAACTCTACTTTCCTGCCCTTTCCCCATAATCCTTGATTCCCTCACTGATTAAAAATCTGTCTATCTCACTTAATATACCTTATAGACCCAACCTCAACAGCCTTCTGTGGAAATGAATTCCCTAAATTCACCACCCAGAGAGAGACAAAAATCCTCCTCATCGCTGTCTGAAATGGGTGTATGATTATACTGGGTTCATGCCCTCTGCGCTTAGACTCTCCCATAACAGGAAACAAACTCTCACTCTCTACACCGTCCAGCCCCCTAATAAAATCTCCTTTCATTCTCTTTTAACTCCAAGGAGTACAAGCCCAATCTAGTCAGGGACAGCACAAAAGCAAAAGAAAAAGCATATAATGTGATGAAGATTAATGGGAAGCCAGAGGATTGGGAAGTCTTTTAAAACCAGCAGGCGACAACAAAAAAGCAATAGGGCGTATGGGGGTGGTGGTGATGATGAAATATAGAGGTAAGCTAGCTAGTAATATAAAAGAAGATTGCAAGGTTTTTTTTAGATATAAGAAAGGTAAGAGAGAAGCAAGAGTAGACATTGGACTGCTCAAAAATGAGATTGGAGAAGTAGTAATGGGAAATAAAGAAATGGCAGAAGAACTGAAGAGGTACTTTGCATCGGTTTTCACATTGGAAGACACCAGCAGCATACCAGAACTTCAAGAGAGCCAGAGGGAAGAGGTGAGTGTAGTGGCCATCATTAAGGAGAACATGCTAGGGAAGCTGAAATGTCTGAAGGTGGATAAAGCACTGAACTAGATGGGCTACACCCAAGGATTCTGAAGGAGATAGTTGAGGAGATTGTGGAGGCATTGGTGGTGATCTTTCAGGAATTACTGGAGTCAGGGAGGGTTCCAGAGGATTGGAAAATGGCTAATTTAACACCTGTTTAAGAAGGAAGGGAGAGGAAGACAGGAAACTGTAGGCTAATGAGCCTGGTCTCGGTCATTGGCAAGATTGTAGATTCCATTATTAAGGATGAGATAGCAGAGTACTTGGAAATGCATGGTAAAATAGGGATGAGTTAGCATGGCTTCATCAAGGGGAGGTCAATCCTGACAAAACTGTTAGAATTCTTTGAAGAGGTGATGAGCAAGTTAGACAAAGGAGAGCCAGTGGATATGATCTATTTGAATTTTCAGAAGGCCTTTGAGGAGGTGCCACACAGGAAGCTTCTAAATAAGATAAAATATCATAGTTGTACTGAGGGAGGACACTTTCTGGGGCTCATATGCCAGCAATGCCATATGGGGAAAGCTCAGGAATGGGAAGGGTGCAATAACTTTGATGGGATTGTATGAATGGCCTCCCAACAGCCAGCGAGAGACAGAGGAACAGATATGTGGACAGATTACGGATAAATGTAAAAACAAGAGGGTTGTTAAGCTGGGTGATTTTACTTTCCCCTATATTGACTGGGACTCCCTTAGTAGCAGGGGCTTGGATGGGGGAGAATTTGTTAGGTGCAACTAAGAGGATTGCTTGAAGCAATACATAAATAATCCTACAAGGGAAAGAACCATACTGACCTTGGCTATTCACCCTATCCATGCCCCTCATGCTTTTATAAACCTCTACGAGGTCACCGCTCAGCCTCTGATGCTCCAGGGAAAAAGCCCCAGCATATTTAGCCTCTCTCTATAGCGCAAACCTTCCAACCCTGACAACATCCTTGGAAATCTTTTCTAAACTTTTCAAGTGTAACAGGTAAAAGGGGATAACTTTAAAGCAGATGTGAGAGGCAAGTTTTTTACACAGAGTTTTGTAAGTGCCTGGAATGCATTGCCAGAGGAGGTGGTAGAAGCAGATATAATAGCAACATTTAAAAGGCATCTTCATAGATGCATGAATAGGCAGGGAATAGAGAGATACAGAGACTATAAAGGCAAAAGTTTTTTAGTTTTGAATGGCACAGCCTTGGTGGGCCGAAGGGCCTGTTCCTGCACTGTACTGTACTTTGTTCGTTCTTTGTTCTAAGAACTTCTGGTGTTAGGGGCAAGGTATTGGCATAGATACAGGATTGGCTGACTGGCAAAAGGCAGACAGTATGGATAAAAGGATCTTTTTCAGGATGGCAGCTGGTCACTAGTACACTTCTACGAGGTTATATAATTGGGACCACAACTATTCATGTTGATTGGAGTAGGCTGTTCACAGGTAAAGGGATGACTAACACAGTGGGAGGCCTTTAAAAATGTGATTATGAGGATTTAGAGGCATTATGTTCCTGTTAAAGTGAAAGGTAAGGCTAGTAAGATTAGGGAACAATGGATGAATAAAGATACTGAGTTCTAGTCAAGAATAGGAAAGAATAATATATTAGATATCGACAAGTGGGATCAAATGAATCTCTTGGAGAGTATAAAGAGTGTAGGGGCATTCTTAAGAGGGAAGTCAGGAGAGCAACAAGGGGATATGAGATAGCCTTAGCAAATGAGGTAAAGAATAATCCAAAGAGATTCTACAAATATATTAGGAGCAAAAGAGTAACTAGAAAGAGAATAGGGCCCCTTAAAGATTAACAAAGCTGTCTATGTGTTGAACCTCAGAGAATGGGAAAGATACTAAATAAATATTTTGCATCAGTTTTCATTGTGGAGGAAGAAATGGAGGCTAGAGAACTCAGGGAAATAAGTAGTCATGTTTTGAAAAACAGTTCACATTACAGAAGAGGAAGTCCTGGAGGTGTTAGAAAACATAAAGGTGGATAAATCTCTGGGACCTGATCAAGTCCATCCCATGACATTGTGGGAAGTTAGGGAAGAAATTGCGGGGCCCCTAGCAAAAATATTTGTTTCATCTATAACCAAGAGTGAGGTGCCAGAGGACTGAAGGATGGCTAATGTTGTGTCTTTATTTAAGAAAAGCTGTAAAGAGAAGTTAGCAAACTACAGACATTTGAACCTGACATCAGTGGTGGGTGAGTTGATGGGAGTGATTTGGAAAAGTAGGATATACATGCACTTGGAGAGATAAGGACTAAAATTAGAGATAGGCCACATGGTGTTGTGTGAGGGAAATTATGTCTCACAAACTTGATTTTGTTTTTTGAGGAAGTAACCAAAAGGATTGATGAGGGGAAAATGGTAGACATATTATATGGACTTTAGTAAAGCCTTTGACAAGGCTCCACATGGTATACTGATTAGTAAATGGGATTCAGGGTGAGCTTGCCAGTTGGATACAAAATTAGCTTGACAACAAGAGAAAGAAGGTGGTGGTGGAGGATTGTTTTTTGGACTGGAGGCCTGTAACCAGCAATGTTCCACAGGGTTCGCTTTTGTTTGTCACTTATATAAACATTTTGGATGAGAATATAGGAGATGTGTCCAGTAAGTTTGCGAATGACAACAAAATTGGTGATGGAGTGGATAATGAAGAAAGTTATCTAACATTACAAAGAGATCTTGATCAGATTGGTCAATGGGTTGAGGAGTGGCAGATGGAGTTTAATTTGGATAAATGCGAGGTGTTGCATTTGGTAAAACAAAAAGGGCAGGACTTATACAATTAATGATAGGGCCCTGGGTAGTGTTGTAGAACAGAGAGACCTAGAGGCTCAGGTACATAAATGTTTGAAATTAGAGGCACAGTTAGACATGGTGGTTATGAAGGCATTTAGCATGCTTGCCTTCGTTGCTCAGACCTTTGAGTATAGGAGTTGGGACATCATGTTCAGGTTGTACAAGACATTGGCGAGGCCTCTCCTGGAGTACTGTGTGTAGTTCTGGTCACCCAGCTATAGGAAAGATATTATTCAATTGAAGAGGGTTCCAATAAGGTGGGCCAGGATGTTGCCAGGAATGGATGGTGGGAGACATAGCAATAGGCTAGGTGTGCTAGGACTTTTTTCACTGGAGCGCAGGAGGTTAAGGGGTGACCTTACAGAGGTTTATAAAATCATGAGGGGCATAGATAAGGCAAATCGCAGAGTACTTTTCCCTAGAGTGGAAGAGTTACAAACCAGAGGGCATATTTTTAAGGTCAGAGGAGAAAGTATTAAAAAGGACATGATGGGCAACTTTTTTACACAGAGAGTCGTTCATGCGTGGAATGATCTGTCAGAGGAAGTGGCGGATGCAGGTACAAATACAACATTTAAAAGACATTTGGATAAATACCTGAATAGGAAAGGTTTGGAGGGATATGGGCCAAATGCAGGCAAGTGGGACTAGTTTAGTTTGGGAATGTAGTTGGGGTGGACTAGTTGAACTGAAGGGTTTGTTTCCATTCTGTATGAATCTATGACTTGAAGGAGGTGGACAGGCTAAGAGAGTGGATAAAGAAGTGGCAGATGGAATACAATGTCGAAAATGTGTGAGGTTATGCACATTAACAGAAAGAATAGAAGTGTAGACTATTTTTAAACTAGGAAAGGCTATGGAAATCTGAAGTGCAAAATAACTTGCACATTCAATTTTTTAAAAAATGGAATTAAGAGTCTAATGATGACCATGAATCATAGAAACATTGAAGATAGGAGCAGGCGGAGGCTATTTGACTCTTTGAGCCTGTTCCACCATTCTTCATGTTCATGGCTGAACATCCAACTCAATAGCTTAATCCTGCTTTCTCCCCATTACCTTTGATCCCATTTACCCCAAGTGCTGTATCTAGGCACCTCTTGAATACATTCAGTGTTTTGGCATCAACTCCTTCCTGTGGTAATGAATTCCACAGGCTCACCACTCTTTGGGTGAAGAAATGCCTCCTCATCTCCATCCTAAATTGTCTTCCCCGAATCCTCATACTGTGACCCCTGGTTCTGGACACACCCACCATCGGGAACATCTACCCTTTCTAGTCCTGTTAGAATTTTATAAGTCTCTGTGAGATCCCCCCTCATTCATCTGAACACTAGAGAAAATAATCCCAACCTGGTCAATCTCTCCTCTTACATCAGACCCGCCATCCCGGAATCAGCCTGGTAAACCTTCACTGCACTCCCTCGAGAACAAGAGCATCCTACCACAGAAAAGGAGACCCAAACTGCACACAATACTCCAGGTGTGGTTTCACCAAGGCCCCGTACAACTGCAACAACACATCCCTGCTCCTGTACTCGAAACCTCTCACAATGAAGGTCAACATATCTTTTGCCTTCTTTACCGCCTGCTGTACCTGCATACTTACCTTCAGCAACTGGTACACAAGGACACCCAGGTCCCGCTGCACACTCCCCTCTCCCGATTGCTGGAAAATCCCATCTGATTCACTAATGTCCTTCAGGGAAGGAAACTGCTATCCTTACCTGGTCTGGCCTTCATGTGATTCCAGACCCAGAGCAATGTGGTTGACTCTTAACTGCCCTCTGGGAAATTAGGGATGGGCAACAAATGCTGCCCAGCCAGTGACGCCCTCATTCCAATGAATGGATAAAGGGGAGAAAAAAAAATCTTTGGGCCGTGCATCTAAGGAAGGATGTGCTGACATTCGAGAGGGTCCAGAGGTAGGAGGGATCCTGGGGATGAATGACTTGTCATATGAGGAGTGATTGAGGGCTCTGGATCTGTACTTGATAGAGTTAAAAGGATGAGCGGGAATCTAATTGAAACTAACATAATACTGAGAGGCCTGGGAAGAGTGGACATGGAGAAGGGGAGGCTATAACCTGAGGGCACAGCCCCAGAATGAAGTGAGGACTCTTTAGAACTGAGCTAATAAGGAATTTCCTCAGCCAAAATGTAATTAATATGTGGAATGTATTGCTGTAGAGGCTGTGGAAATAAGAAAATCCATCCATGTCCAGGATTAGCCGAGAAACCTTTTCTGGATTGCCTCCAATATCAGTGTATTCTTTCTTAGATAAGAAGACCAGCCTGCTCACAGTGTTCTTGGTGTGGCCTGCTAGCACCTGTATACTTTTAGCAAGACTTCTCCAATTATATAAACCGTTCCCTTTGAAATAAGACCAGCATTGTGTTTACATTCCCTAGTACCCACTAAACTTGTATACTAGCTTTTTATGAGTCATGCACAAGGACCTCCAAATGCCTTTCTGCTGCAGCTCTCTGTGGTCTTTCCCTATTTAAATAATATTCAGCTCTCCTATTCTTTCTAAGTGCATAATCTCATAACTTCCCACATCATATTCCACCTGCCAAGTTTTAGCCCACTTACTAAACTTGTCTATATTCTTCTGAAGACTCCTTGTGTCATTCTCACCACTTGCCTCCCTAGCTATTTTGTGTCATTAGCAAACTTGGCTGTAGTGTATTTAGTTACTCATCCGAGTCATGAATACAAATTGTAAGTAATTGTGGCCCCAGCACTAACCCCTGTGGTACCCAACAAGTTAACTCTCCAACACTCCATCTTCTATTAGTTGGCCAATCCTCTATCTATGCTAATGTATTACCCTACAACCATGGGATCTTACTTTAAGTAGCCTAATGTATGGTACCTCATGAAACACTTTTTTGAAATCCAAATGTTTACATCTATAGGTTCCACATTCTCTATCCTGCTTGTTACCTTCTCAAATAATTGTATTAAATTTGTCAGGCTGGATTTCCCTTTCATGAAGCCATGTTCACTCTGCTTGATTATATTAGGCTTTTCTAAATGCTCCACTGGTGCATCCTTTATAACAGACATTTTCCTCGTAACAAGACATTAAGCTCATGGACAAAAACAAAGTTGCTGGGAAAGCTCAACAGGTCGGGAAACATCTATGAAGCAAAAAACAGAGTTAACATTTCATTAACTAGTTTACTTTACTTTAAGTAAATAAGTTCTGACGAAGGGTCACCAGACCCGAAACGTTAACTCTGTTTTTCCCTTCACAGATGCTGCCAGAACTGCTGAGCTTTTCCAGCAACTTTGTTTTTGTTCCTTATTTACAGCATCCGCAGTTCTTTCAGTTTTATTAAGCTCACGGATCTCTGGTTACCTGTCTTGTCTCCTTACCTTTTTAAATAACGGTGGTACATTGGCAATTTACCACTTCTCTCAATCTTTTCCAGAATCTAAGGATCCCTGAACGATTAATTCCAGTGCATTCACTAGCTATATCCTTTAATATCCTCTGATGGATCTCATCAGGTCAAGGGGACTTATTGGTCTTTTAGCCTTTTTAATTCCCTAGCGCTTTCAACTATTTATGGTTATTACATTTACTTTCCTCTCCTCCTTTTGCCCCTTGATTATTTAGTAATTTATTTATATATTAAAACACATTTATTCAATTTCTCTGCCATTTCCTGGTTCTCCATTATTATTTTCCCAGCCTTATTCTCTAAAGGCATTTGTTCAATTTTTATACATTTAAAGAAGCTCTTGTTACACTTTTTGACATTACTTGTGAGTTTATCCCCAAAGTTTAATTTTTCCCTCATTATTTATTTTTTCTTTTGGTTATCTTTTGATGGTTTTTAAAACTAGTAAAACAACATCTGGTCATGAACTATTTTCTTGAAAGTCTGCCTTTGTTCCTCGAACATCTTTGCTGCTAAACTTCTTTGCCAGTCCACTCTGGCCAGGTCTGCCTTCATTCCTTTGTAATAAACTTTGTTTAAGTTTAGAACAGTTGTTTTTGACCAAGTTCCTCCCTCTCAAACTGAATGCTAAATTCTATCATAACATGGTGACTGTTTCTGACAGGATCTTTTATTCTGGCCTCATTTTTTTTTCAACCCTGCCTCATTACACATCACCAATCAAAAATAGCCCAATACCTGGTTGAATCCACAACATGTTGTTCACGGAAACTATCCCAAATATACTCTATGAATTCTTCCTCTTGGCTACCTCTGTCAACCTGACTATTCCAATCTACATGAAGATTAATGTCACCCATGATTAATGTACTGCCTTTGTTACATACCCTCATTGTCTCATAGATTCTTAGAATCTTTACAATGTGGAAGCAGGCCATTCAGCCCATTGAGTCCACACTGACCCTCCAAAGACCCACTCAGACCCTCCTAGCCATGTAACCCTAGATTAACCATGGCCAATCCACCTAATCTGCACATCCCTGGACACCATGGGAAATTTAGCATGGCCAATCCACCCAACCTGCACATCTTTAGGCTATGGGAGGAAACCGGAGCACCCAGAGGAAACCCATATAGACGGGGGAAAATGTGCAAACTCCACACAGACAGGTTGGATTTACTCACTGATTAATCTCCTGATTTATTCATTGGCCTACCATATAGCTACTGTTGGGGGCCCTTTATGCTACTTCTATCAGTGTCTTCTTTCCCTTGTGGACTTCAGTAGATTTTACATCTTCTGATTCAGCATCATTTCTTGCTGTCGAGCTTACTTGTCTCTCAAAGTCAGATCCAGCAGCTACAATGGCTTCAACAGTTGAATAGGTGGTGCTTCTTTATATGAGTTTCTCATTTTTTGGGAGGGAAATTGTTCCTTGTTTCTAATTACTTCGGTGGTTTCAGCGCTTTCTGCCTCCTTTTCCTTCGACAGAACAGCATTTGTCTTTTTTTTGTGTACCATTTCCCATTGTCCTCTTCTAGGTTAAAATTTCCCTCTGGGTGTTTCCTTCAGAGCCTGTTTCTTTGTAGTTCTGCACCCTAAGATGGCTGTGCCATCAGTTCTATCCAGTTTCAACTTGGGAAAATTTTCATTCCAGACTGATGAATGATCTTTCCAGCAGTGAGCATTGATTAGTCCACAGCTTAGGGCTAGACTCAGCGCTCATCTTTTAGCTGAGGAAATCAGCTTTCAAGTACCATAGGTATTGATTGGACTGGCTCTCACTTTGATGTGTGTTGAGACAGCAAGGACTGTTTTGTACCTTATTGTGTTGCCCGGGGGGTAGGCGCATTCTAAGTTTGCCTGTTCTGATCTGAGGCAGTATGAAAATATCTAGAGGCCTTGAAACAATCCATTGTAACATACATGGCCAGCTGTAGCCTCCAATCGAGAAGGCGTTTCTTGTTTAAAAAAATCTTATTTTCCAATGTACAGGCTTTTAAAAGCAGAAACAACCTGTTTTTATTAGAAATATACAAAATCAGACAGCACAGTTGCAGCACCATCAAACTTTAAAATAATAACAAATAATCAATTGACACTTGATTTGATTGAAGTTTTTGAGATGCAAGAGTACAAATATTGCAAAACCAGTTTCTCTGTTTGGAGGATCTCGTATCAAGGGACATAGCCTAAAAATTAAAGTTCTGTTGGAAAATACTTCTACATATGAAAAGTGGTGGAGTGTTGCAAATCTTCTTCAAATGCCAGGTCAATTGTTAACTTTAAATCTGAGATTGATAGATTTTTGTTAATGCAAGATATTAAGTGATATGATCATGGAAATAGTGCATATATTGATCACATTGGAATGGCAGAGCAGTTCAAGAGGTTAAAGAGCTAATTTCTGTTCCTATAATCCTGACCCGACTGATAGGATTGGATAATTTGCAATTGACCCCACTTTAGATCCTGCCGACGTTGATCAGTAATATTAAGTGGAGATGGCAGTAGTGGTAGTGGCAGCTGGTGGAATTTATTGGAACATAAAGATGCTCTCAGTAATAGTCGCTACGAAACTTTCATCAATTGTTGGAAAAACTTGTTTGATGCATAAATGTCCTTTTAAGGAAGGAAATCTGTCATCCTTACCTGGTCTAGCTTCCACATAATTCCAGAAGGGGTTGCACAGAGATGAGGAGGAATTTCTTTTGAAAGACTATAAGACATAGGTGCAAAAGTAGGCTATTCAGCCCATTAGGTCAACCCTGCAATTCAATAAGATAATCTCTCAGACGGTAGTGAATCTGTGGGTTTCTTTGCTACAGAGGAATGTTGAGGCTGGGTTGTTAAGTATATTCAAGGATGAGATAGATTTTTAATTAAACAGGGAATCAAGGGTTTTGGGGAAAAGGCAGGAAAGTGGAGTTGGGTATTATCAGATCAGTCATGATCTCATTGAATGGCGGAGCAGACTCAATGGGCTTAATACCCTATTTCTTCACCTATGTCTCATGATCTTATATGGTTGACTCTACAACTGCCATGGCTAGGCAGGCCATTCTGTACAATTTGAGATGCTAATCTTGCCAATGATGGCTGCATTCCATGAAAGAATAAAGAAGATGGTGTAAATGTGGCAGCATTCGATATTTGGTTAAAAATACCCCTCAGCCTTGAAGCAGAGAAAGAGAGAGAGATGAGGAATGAATGAGCAGCTAACATTTCCTTATCTTTTCATTTATTTCTTGTGGATGTTAAATTACTGCTGCAGTACTGAAACTATTTAAACCTATTCTTATCTCGCGCCCGACAGTCTGGAGGGACTGACAAAATAGTATACCTCCAGATGTTTCTCATATAGCATTTCAGAGTTTCAATGTAATAGATCTTTTCATTGAAATTTGAGGGTTTTTTTTTCTTTGAACTGTTGTTGTGGTCCATAGGTGGTCAGATATTCTCAAGGACTGCTTTTCATTTGATTTTATAAACCCCTGTGATCTGACTTAAATATGATTTATTATTGGTCTCCAATGTGGCAGAGCAGACATACTATTCTGTAGCCATGTGCCTTCCAGATCGTGAGTCCCAAGTGAGGAGAGCTTTGAGGGGTCAGAAAGTTCCTCTGTGGAATAAAAGCAGACATGCATCACTGTGAAGAGGCATTTCTCTTGGAGACAGCATTCGTAACAGCTCCTTTATCACCATTCCATCAAACTGCTGAAAACAAATTACAAGGAAAAACACTCAGCCAGTCTGGCAGGGGAGAAAAAAAAACTTATTAACCTCTTTTCTGGATTGAAAAATAAGTTTTCCCTTCTTTATGGGCTAGAACTTACTGTCATAATAAGAGTGAGGCTAAAGGCACTCATTCATTTATGTGCAAATAACACAGCAGCCTCAAGTAGAAGCAGATGTGAAGTTAGAACATAGAACGTAGAACAGTACAGCACAAATTAAACTAATCCCTTCTGCCTGCCCTTGGTCCATATCCAACTATTCCTGGCATATTCATGTGCTTATCTAAAAGTCCCTTAAATGCCCCTGTCATACCTGCCTCCACCACCACCCCAGCAGCTCGTTCCAGACTCCTACCACTCTCTGTGGAAAAAATATGCCCCTCACGTATCCTTTGAACTGTCCCCCTGTCACCTTAAAGGCAAGCCCCAGTTAAACCTGAAAGCCTGGGAGGCAGCATTCAATGAGCATACCTCCGCTGTTAACTTTCCAAAAGTGGAATACCACTATCTGTCTCACCCTTCAAATGCAACAAACGCACGATGTTCTCGTGTGGCATTTTACGTGAACTAATGTTGGCACAGAAAGCGAGGACCTATCCATTTCAGTCCAAGAACCGATAGATGTGCAGTGATGCACTTTGGAAGAAGTAACAGACAATGAATGGCAGGACACTAGGAAGCCCAGAAGAATGGAGGGATCTTGGGGTGCTTAACCACAGACCCCTGAAGACAGCAGAGCAGGTTAATAGTATAGCAATGAGGCTTGCCCTTATCAGTTGTGGCGTAGATTATAAGAGCCAAGGAGGTTATGTTGGAGCTGTACAGAACTTTGGTTAGGCCACAGCTGGAGCAGTCTGTGCAGTCTGATCTCCATACTATAGGAAGAACATGATTGCACTGGAGGGTGTGCAGAGGAGATTCACTAGGATTTGCCTGGGTTGGAGCATTTCAGCTATGTAGAGGGGCTGGATAAGCTTGGGCTGGTTTATTTGAAGCACAGAAGGTTGAGGGGAGACCTGGTAGAGGAATTTAAGATGATAGGAACATGAGCAAAGTGAATCGAAAGCAGCTGTTCCCTTTAGTTGAAGGGCACTAACAAGGGGAATAATTTTAAAGTGAAAGGCAAAATGTTTGGAGGAGGTTTGAGGAAATGAGAATGGTGGGGGTCTGAAATGTACTACCTGAGAGGGTAGCTGAAGGGGGTAAATTCATAACCTTTACAAAGTACTTGTTGAGGACTTGAAGCGTCATAACCTTCAATTCCTCTGGGCCTAGTGCGAGAAAGTGTAGGAAGTAGTGTATTTTGGTGGTACAGACTCAATGGGCTGAATGGCCTCCTCTGTACTGTATGGTTCTATGATTCTATGATACCATGATTCTCGGAGCATTTTTCGTTGTATTCATAGAATAGTGCTGCAGAGGAGATGTGCCCATGCTAGCTATTTGCAGGAGCTATCAGATTAGTTGCACTTCCCTGCTCTTTCCTCATTACCCAGTCATCTTTTCCCTTCAAAATTTTACCCAGTCCTCTTTTTGAATGGTTTTTTGCACCTGCTTTCACCATCCTTCCAGTACATTCCAAATCCCAAGCACTTACATGTCCTTAAGTCTCATCTAGTTCTTTGTGCCAAACACCTTAAATTTCTCTGGTCTAGTTATCAATCCTCCTGCCACTGGAAAAAGTTTCGTTTTATTTATCCCATCAAAACACTTAATTATTTTTGAACACTATCTTGAACACTTTGATCAAATACAAGAACAGAAAAACACAAAGATTAGGAGGAGGAGGAGGAGCCCATTCAGTGCCCTTGGAAAATCTGATTGTGGCCTCAACTCCACTCTTCTGTCCATCCCACATAATCGTTGACTCCTTTGTAACTCAGAAAATAGGTTTAACATTGAATATCCTCAATGACCAAAACTCCACTGCTGAGGAAGAGAATCGCACGGTTGAATGATTTTCTGGGAGAAAGCAATTCCACTTATCCCAGTCGTATATGGGAGATCTCTAATTCCTAAACTGTGTCTGCTACTTCCAGACACCGTCCCACAAAACCATATGATAACGGAGCAGAATTAGGCCATTCAGCCCATTGAGTCTGTTCCGCCATTTAATCACAGCTGATATGTTTCTCAACCCTATTCTCCTGCCTTCTCCCCATAACCTTTGATCCTCTCATCATTTAAGAATTTATCTATCTCTGTCTTAAAGATACCCAATGACTTGGCCACCATAGCCTTCTCAGCAATGAGTTCCACAAATATACCACCCCCTGGCTGAAGAAATTCCTTCTCATCTCAGTTCTAAAGCATTGTCCCTTCATTCTGAGACTGTGCCCTCGGGTCCTAGTCTCTCTGGAGGAAACATCTTCTCTATGTCCACTGTATCCAGGCCTCTTAGTGAGATACCCCCTCATCCTTCAAAACTCCATCAAGTACAGACCTAGAATACTCGACCACTCCTTACATGCCAAGCCCTTCATTCCTGGGATCATTCATGTAAACATCCTCTGGAGGAGAACATCCTCTCTGTCAAGTCTTCCTCCAAACCTGATATGCTTCAATAAGTTACTTCTTATTCTTCTAAATTCCTATGGGTATGGGCCCAACCCGCTCAACCTTTCCTCTTAGGAAAATCCCTTCGTCCCAGAAATTGGATGAATGAAATCCATTTTTAAAGAATGAAAAGTCATCATTATTATCAAGCAACCTCTCTGGGACTGAAAAGTGTTTGTTTTCATACGTACCATGATCTACCTCACCGCCACCCTCTCAAATCCTCAACTGTTCCAAAGTTATCACACTGCTCATCTGATACCAATACTGAATGAGCAGAAATCTTTCCTCCAATTAAATATTGGGAAGACAGAGGCTGTTGTTCTTGGTGCTTGCTCCAAGCTCTATGCTCTAGTTCCCGACTGCATTTCTCACTGTGGCAACTGTCTGAATCGACATCACACTATTTTCAGACAACTTTATGCCACATTTGACCACATGTTTGCATCATGGCTAAAAGGATTTATTTCTATCTCAAAACCATTGCATATTTTCACTCCTGCCTCAGTCCTTCTGTTAGGAAACCTCTATTCATTAATTCTAGACTTTCTGATCTCTCACATTCTACCCTTCATAAACTTGATGTCATTCTGAATCTCTGCTGCCTTATGCCTTAAGTCAAGGTTAATCCATTTCATTTGTTGCTCATCAGCTTACTGGCCTGCAGTGGCTCTGAATTAAGCAACATTCTGATTTTAAAAGTTGTCATCCTCTAGACCTTCAATCCTTTGAGATATTTTCACACTCCTAATTCTGGCCTCTTCAGCATCCCTGTCATACCTTCAGCTGCCTAGACCGTCAAATTGGAAATTCTCTTCTTAATTCTCTCTGGTCTCCACCTTGTTTAAAAGCTATATCTTTGACAAAGCAGTTAGGTATTTGACATTATACCACCTTAGATGGCTTGTTGGCTTTTTTAAATATAATGCTCCTGTGAAGCCTTTGGATGTTATATATTTATATAGCAGCTTTAACGTAATAAGTTGGGGCCAAATTACTGCAGATGCTGGAATCTGTACTGAAAACAAAAATTCTAGAGATCACAGTGGGTCAGGCAGCATTCATGGAGAGACAGCAAGCTAACGTTTCGCGTCTAGATGACTCTTCATCGGAGCTCCCATGAAGAGTCATCTGACTCGAAACGTTAACTGGTTCTCTCTCCATGGATGCTGCCTGACCCGCTGTGATCGCCAGCATTTTTTGTTTTCAACATAATAAGTTAGTTTTGCTATTGCAATACGGTGTCTCTTTCCTTCAGCGTTAATTGTTGTTTTTAAATATTTTCCCATTCCAAGTTATAATGTTTCTGGCCCTCACTTATGCTGCAACGGTTACATTAAGTTGCATAATAAAAATCGAAAGAACTGTGGATGCTGTAAATCAGGAACAAAAACAAAGTTGCTGGAAAAGCTCAGCAGATCTGGCAGCATCTGTGAAGGAGAAAACAGAGTTAACGTTTCGGGTCCGGTGACCCTTCCTCAGAACTGATGGTGACTTTAAGTTGCATGATCTGGTTCAGATTGCACAGTGCAATTGGCAGTCCTTTAATCTGATTGATTCAAGGTTGCTTGTCTTGCAGGAGGTGCTGTGCTGTTTTCATCTCTCACTTGCACAAATATCTACAAAAATTAACTGGGAAAGCACATGTCTCAACCAATGGGATGTGTTTACATGTTGGGTACAATCAATACCAGCCCTTTTACTTCACATTCTTCTTTCTTGTTTCAGTTTTCATGCTTCTCAAACATCAGGCACTCAACATCAGCATTTCCACATTCCTCACTGCAGAAATCTGCCATCCACTTTCTTCATAAATAATCATTAACGTGATATAAACTACCAAAAGAACTGCAGAAATCAGAAACAAAAACAGAAATTGCTGGAAAAAGCTCAGCAGGTCTGGCAGCATCTGTGGAGGGAAATCAGAGTTAACGTTTTGGGTTAAGTGACCGTTCTTCAGAATTGTTCCTCAGAACAGTCCAGTTCTGTAGAAGGGTCACTGGACCTGAAATGTTAACTCTGACTTCTCACCATTGATGCTGCCAGACCTACTGACTTTTTCCAGCAATTTCTGTTTTTGTTAATGATTAGCATTGTTAGCCTCACCATTAACTTATCAGCAAATTTGGTAAAACAGTAAATAAAAGCCAAAAGAACTACAGATGCTGTAAATCAGGAACAAAAACAAAATTGCTGGAAAAGCTCAGCAGGTCTGGCAGCATCTGTGAAGGAAAAAAACAGTGTTAAGATTTCAGGTCTGGTGACCCTTCCTCATAACTGTTCTGAGGAAGGGTCACCGGACCCGAAACGTTAAATCTGTTTTTCTCCTTCACAGATGCTGCCAGACCTGCTCAGCTTTTCCAGCAACTTTGTTTTTGTTGTTGTTGTGTTTGGTAAAACAGTGTTCCTCTTTCCTCAAGCAAACAATTCTCTTTTAAAGACATTTATGAGGAGAAATGTTCTTCTTCATTTGGTCTGAGAAATGTACAGTTCTCAGGCTCACTGAAGGGGAAATTGGATTAGAGACTCAGGAAACCAAGTCTCTGGAGATTCCTTGTTTCCTCATATTTGGCAGAAAAATGGCAGGACCAGGTCTTTCAGGCACTTGACTCGCTTTCTTCTGTGTATGTCTGTGGGTTATCACTTCCTTATGTGTATGTCTGTGGGTTATCACTTCCTTGTGTGTATGTCTGTGGGTTATCTAAATGGACTGCTATCCTAAAAACCAGGCACTGCGACTTGCAGCAGGAAATGTGGGAACTACGCCTGCTGAGTTTTCAAAGGACAACTGGCCAATAGACAGATGCATTCCTGGATTTCCTGTCACTGCTTGTGAGCACAATCAGGGACAATTAAAGAGAGGGTGAACCCTACGATGACAATATTTACTTTCTTTGAGCATCGGCTTCATATTTGACAGTAACTAAAAGATAAAGTCACTATAGTCCCACTCTCTAATCATCATCATCATCCTCGACAATCCCTCGCAGACAAGGATGACTCTCTTCCACTCTCAGGGTACAGACTGATGCGGCTTATGCAGACTCTGTTACACTTGGGACAGAAAGTGGTCATGGGACGGGATGGGTGGGGCATTGGTGTGTGGCAGCGTGCTCCTTTTGCTGTTTTCATCTGGCTTCCATTTTTTTCCCTATAGCAAGTCTTCAGGGCTGGTCAATGCCTTTCCAGATGCTCCTCCTTCACATTGTACAGCCTTGGACCTATGATTCCCAGGTGTCTGTGGGAATGACACACTTCACCAGCAAGAGAGAGAGAGATAAAACAAAAAGAACTGTGGATGCTGCAAATCAGTAACAAAAACAGAAATTGCTGGAAAAGCTCAACAGGTCTGGCACCATCTGTGAAGAGAAATCAGAGTTAACGTTTCGGGCCCGGTGACCCTTCCTCAGAACTCGGTCAACGGAGAAATTGCTGGAAAAGCTCTGTTGACCGAGTTCTGAGGAAGGGTCACCAGACCTGAAACGTTAACTCTGATTTCTCTTCACAAATGGTGCCAGACCTGTTGAGCTTTTCCAGCAATTTCCATTTTTGTTAGTGAGAGAGAGATGACTGGTGATGTCTTAACCTGAGGGTTGCCACGTCTCAGTTGAGGGGCAAGGTTGAGAAGGAGAGATCTTTATGGTAACTTCAGCCAGTGTGAGAATTGAATCCACACAGTTAGCATCTTCCTGTATCTTGAACTAGCAATCCAAGCTAACCAACCCTTCGAGAGTAACTACAGCTTAAACTCAAAGATGAATTATAATAAAAGCACACAAAAGATAGTGTTAAAAAACTCACATCCTACCGCTCATGTTGCATCAACCCTCCATCAAGGGGTTAACAATCTTGTTGGAAATTCCTCCACTTTCTGTTTCCCACTGAAGCCTCTTCCTTCCTGTATGTTGCTATCCCCTTATATCTTGAATGGAACACCTGGGCCAAATGACCTGATTCTTTGCCATACATTCCATGGAATCTAACATTTATACATCAGACATGCTGAAGACCATTGTCAGAATTTAATTCTGTTCAAAAAAGGCAGAATTGTGTCTTGTCAGTGACTTAACTGGACTGGATGAGGGACTTTACTTCTGTGAATAGATTGGAGAAGCTGGTGTTGTTCTTGGAGAAGGAAAGGTTGAGAGGAAAATTGACTGAGGCGTTCAAAGTCAAGAGGAGAGTATAGAAAGTGGAGAGAGGCTGTTTTCTTTGAAGGAGAGTCAAGGACCAAAGCTTTTTAAGATGAAAATACAGGTGATTTAGTGGCGACGGACAATAGCTGAAAAGTATCACGGGTGATTTGGTGGTGGAAAAACACCAATCATTTATGTATAAGAGCGTTTGTGGATATAAGAAAGAAGAAAAAATGCTGGAGTTTTGCCAAGTTGGCCATTAACAGGTCAAGGCAGTGAACAGTGGAGGGCATTGTTGTCGACTGTTTGGCCCTTCTCCACAGCTATGTTTGTGTTCCAGCGTCCTTGGACAGGTGGCATGCAGTGTCCACCAGTATTCGTGACACATTTAGAGAGATGAGGGCACAGTGGAGGTGGAGTGCCTTAATTCCTCTTCAAACTCTATTTTGATTTAGTCTCCTACCTCTCCCTCACGTTTGAAATTATTGCATTGCTCCTTATCAGGGGCAAGTAAAGTGATTAATTGAAAACATGGGTGATTTAGTTGTGGTAGATAATAGATTACATTAATTTTGGTGGTGGGAAGAAAGCCGTTCAGTTGTGTGTGATAACACACAACTTCTGGATATCGAAGAAAAGAGCTCAGGTTTTAAAGACTCTTGTGGTAAAGTGGTAGCGTTTCTACCTCTGGGCCAGGTCTGTCCTGGATCAAGTCCCACCTATCCCAGACGGGATGCAAGTATCTGAACAAGTTGATTAAAAATATCTGAGGTTCTGAGGAAGGGTCACCGGACCCGAAACGTTAACTCTGTTTTCTCCTCCACAGATGCTGCCAGACCTGCTGAGCTTTTCTAGCAACTTCGTTTTTGTTCCTGATTGAAAATATCTTCTTATTCGTTGTCTTGTTGGCAATCAAATAACCCTTAGTCAGCTTGCAGGAATGAAAGAAACCAGGTGCCATATTAAAAACATGCAGTGCAGTGGTTGTGTCTCTACTTCTGAACTAGAAGGCCTGGCTTCAAGCCCCGTCCACTCCAGAGGTATGTCAGAATGTCCCTGAATGAGTTGATTAGAAAATATATTTTAAAAGAGCTGAGGCTTTACTACCCTGGTAGTAATTATTTGTTTAATTAATTAATTGGATAATTTAGTGGGCATTTTTTTTTAAATTAGGAAAAGACCTGGGCTCTTTCCCAGTGGGGATTTGGCTTCTGGACAAGGAATTCAGAAAGGAAAGGTGGAAACTGGTGTTTATGCTAAACTACAGATTTACAGTAAAAGTCTTGTAAATTACTGGAAGCCTTTTGCTGCCTAATCCATCACATGACTATTGGACAGTGAAATAAAGGAATGATGACTTGATGTTCCAAGTCAGGATGGTTTATGACTTACAGTAAATTTTGCAGCTATGTTGTTCTCCTACATCTGCTGCCCCGTTCCTCTTCATGGTTCCTGCAGAGCATCCACCATACAGACTGATATCCTTTAGCAGCTCATGAACAAGAAGCTGAGGGAATTTGCTGAGTGACAGAGAAGAATGCTGGGGCTTCTAATTCCTTGTTGTAGTCCCTTCCTGCCTCATTAAAGCAGTGAGAGATTAGGATTGAAATGTTAGCCCCATTTTACATTTACCTAAGATTATTTTGATGACTGTTACTCATCAGTAGGAGTATCACTCTGATGTTTTACTTACTTATCTGTGGCAGTTTTCAGAATACAAGTCAATCTGACTTGTCTTACACATTTGGTGATATCTCTCTGGGTCTCAGCCCTTTTAAAACCTAATTTTGGAATAATACACTTGCTCAGCAGGCATCCTTACCCTATCCTGCGGGTCAGCAACATGTCCTCAGAATACAAACTGTACTCTAACAAACATTTAAGTCTCTTTCAGTGAAAGAAAAGAAAAGTATTTGTGATGGAAACTGGCAGTCACCATGATATTGTCACAGGTTGTATCCCATCGCATGTTAAAAGGGAAGAGTTCATTGTTTGTTTTCCCTTGGTTCAAAAGTCATGCAACTCCAATTATTATTTCCCTCTTTCTTTCTCCTCTCTGACAGATCAAGGTTAGCAGAGTTCCAAACGAGCTGTCAGCCTTCCACACAGTCTGTGAGTGGTTGTCTCAGGGAGAACTATGCTGCCTGTCTACTCTCATACACTGGCATTATAGGTAAGATCCAAGGTCCTTGCTTTTCAGCTGCCTTGTTACTTCAATTTTTGTACCAGGTTCTGTGCTTGTTAAGGTTAAGGGTGATACTCCTGGAGAATTGACCATCTTCCCAATTCAAAAGCTCACTGCCAATAATAAATGTTCCCCAGTGTTTGCATAGATGCAGAATAAAGCACTTTTTCTTCTTCTGCACACATTGTTGGAAAGGATAAAGAAAGGCAGTGTAGGCTGTCCAGACATCTGCAAGTTCTACACAGGCACTGAAGTACTTTTAAAGTATAATACTGTTGCAATGTCATGCGATCATGGCATTTTACAGCATAGAAAGAGGCTCTTCAGTGTATCTTATCAGTGCCAGTCACCAAGCACTTATCTACTCTAATCCAATTTTCCATGTACGCTATGGTGTTTCAAGTGGTTATGTAAATATTCCTTAAATGTTGTGAGGGTTTCCACCTCTAGCACTCTTTCAGACAGTGAGTTCCAGATGCCCACCATATTCTGGGTGAATAAGGTTTCCTAGAATCCCTTCTAAACCTCCTGCTGCTTACCTCATATCCATCTCTCCAGGTTACTCTACAAAGGGGAAAGGCTTCTTTCTATCTACCCTGTCTATGCCCCTCAAAACTTCATACACTTCAATCAGGTTCCCCCCCCCGCCACCAAGTCTTCTCTGCTCGGTGGTCAACAACCCCAGCCTATCCAGTCTTTCTTGATAGATAAAACATTCCAGCTGAGCCAACATCCCTGGTGAATTTCCCTGTGAAGCTTTCTAGTGCAATTGCATCCTACCTGTAGTGCAGTGACAAGAACCACAACAGCACTCCAACAATAGTCTAACTAATATTATCTACAACTCAATAAAAAGCTTCTTGTTCTTGTATTTAGTGTCTCATATAATAAAGGCAACTAGTTATCCACCTTGTCTACCTGGCCTGCTGCCTTCAAGGAACTATGGACATGCAGACCAAGGTCCCTCTGATCTTCCTTACTTCCTAGGGTCTTACCATTCAACATGTGCACCCTTAGCTTCCCATAATGCATAATCTCACATGTTTCATTTTCCATTTCCCACTGTTTAGCGCATCTATATTGTGCTGTAGTCTAAGGCTTTCCTCCTTGCTATATATAACAAAACCAATCTTCATGCCAGCTGCGAACTTATTGATCATACCTCCATGTTTAGATCATTAATGTACATTACAAACAGCAAGGCACTCACAACTAAACCCTGCCATACAACTCTGAACACAGGCTTCCATAGCAACTGATATGGACCATTCAGCCTATTGAGGCTGCTCCACCATTTAGATATTTTTCTAAATAACCTGTTCAGTGATGTTATTACACACCTTATGCAGGTGGGATGTGAACCCAGGCCCCTGGTTCAAAGGTGTGGACATTACCATTCCACAACAAGGTGCCTCCCCACTCTGTCCTTTAATACAACCATGGTTAATCGAGCACTTCAAACCCGCTTACCAACAATGTCCTCATAACCACTGGTAACTCGAAATCTGGGGGTCGTTTCGCTCAGTTGGATGGACAGCTGCTTGACTGTGCAGAGTGACACCAACAGGGATTATCATGAAAGACGCTCCTTCTCAACATCTTCCCTGTCTTGCCTGAAATGTGGTGATTCTCAGTTTAAACCACCACCAGTCATTTCTCTTAAATGAGAGAGCAGACCTATGGTCCAGTAGGACTGTAACTACTTCACCCTTTAATCAGAAATCTACCAACCTCCTACTTTAAACATATTCAAACACTGAGCTTCTGCAGCACTCGTTGGCTGTGAATTCTAAGATTCACAATGCTCTGGGTGAAAGCATTTCTCCTTACTTTTAAACTGTGCCCTCTGGTTCTAGGCTGTCCAATATATTACCTGCATTTAACCCTGTCTATCTCTGATATATTTTGTAGGTTTTAATGAGGTCACCTCTCATTCTTTGAAGCTTAAAATACACAGGACCAGTTTGCCTAATCTCTCGTCATTGAACAGTGTGGAAACAAGTTTGGTAAACCTTTGTCGCAATCCCTCAATAGCAATAATAACCTTTCTGTGTGGTTTAATTATTCATTTGGATTTATTTATTCGTCACATGTACTAAGTATAGCAATACATAAATATAGCGAAGAGTGCACAAAATCACCATTCACTGGCACCCACTTGGTTACAAAAACCTGAATTAAAAGATTTTAACAGAGCCAAAAGGTAAGCAAGATAAGTCCAGATCTCAGAGTCCCAAGTCTCAAGTCCCATCTCAACAATCGTGCAGGCGCTGCTCCAATAGCTAGGACACCCAGGAGGCTGTTGCCATGTGAAAGGTCTGCTCTCGCCATCCACTGCTGCTGCCTTACCAGCCTGTTCTCTCCACCGCTGCCTCACCGGCCCATTCTCACCACCGAACCGGCCCACTCTTGATCCGCTGCCAAACCAGCCCACTCTTGATCAACTGCCAAACCAGCCCACTCCTGATCCACCGCCAAACCAGCCCACTCCTGATCCACCGCCAAACCAGCCCACTGTTGATCCGTCACCGTCGCTCCGGCCCACACTCGATCTGCCATCGCTGCAGGGCGGCACGGTGGTTCAGTGGTTAGCACTGCTGCCTCACAGCGCCAGCGACCCGGGTTTGATTCCACCCTCGGGCGACTGTCTGTGTGGAGTTTGCACATTCTCCTTGTGTCTGCGTGGGTTTCCTCTGGGTGCTCCAGTTTCCTCCCACAGTCCAAAGATGTGCAGGCTACGTGGATTGGCCATGCAAAATTGCCTATAGTGCCCAGGGATGTTTAGATTAGAGATAGTAGGAACTGCAGATGCTGGAGAATCTGAGATAACAAAGTGTAGAGCTGGCTGAACACAGCAGGCCAAGCAGCATCATAGGAGCAGGAAGGCTGACATTTCGGGCCTAGACCCTTCTTCAGAAATGGGGGAGGGGAAGGGGGATCTGAAATAAATAGGGAGAGAGGGGGAGGCGGATAGAAGATGGATAGAGGAGAAGATAGGTGGTGAGGAAAATATAGGGCCCAAAACCGCTCCAAATATTCCAAATGTTGTCTGACCAAAGCCTTATACAGCTTCAGTAGTCCATCCCTCCTCTTGTATTCCAGTTCTCTCAAAACGCGTGCTAACGGTAAATTTGCCTTCCTAACTGCCAAGTGAACCTGCATAGTAACCTTAAGCGAATCCTGAATTAGGTATTCTAAGTCCCTTTGTGCTTTAGATTTCCACAGTTAGAAAATAATCTGTGCCTCTAATCTTCCTGACAGAGTATAACCTCACTTTGCCACACTGTATTCCATCTGCCACTTCTTTGCCCACTCTCCTACCCTGTCCAAGTTCTTCTGCAGCACCCCACCCACTTTTTCAACACTACCTCTCCCTCCACCTATCTTTATGTTATTTGCAAACTTGTCATTGGCACCTTGTCAAAGGCCTTCTGGAAATACAAATAGATCACATCCATTTCCTCCTCAAAGAATTCTAACAGATTTGTCAGGCATGACCTCTCCTTGATGAAGCCATGCTGACTCAGTCCTATTTTGCCATGCACTTCCCCAAGTACCCTGCAATCTCATCCTCAAGAATGAACTCTAAAATCTTGCCAATGACAGATGTCAGACTAACCGGCCTACAATTTCCAATCTTCTGCCTCCGTTCTTGAACAGGGGTGTTATATTAGCCATTTTCCAGTCTTCTGGGACTCTCCAAACTTTAATGAAAACCTTTGAAAAATCCAAATATACTAAGTACACCAAGAGCTCTTCATACATTTTGTTTGAAAAGTCCTCAAAAAACTCCCAAGTTCATCAAGTATGATTTCCCATCCTTCAAGCCATGCTGACTATGCCCAATCAGGTTTCCTTTGTTGTCCAAATGTACATTCATCACATCCATTATGATAGAGTCTAGCACTTTCCCTACTACAGATGTTAGGTCTCTCTTTCCATTTTCTCTCCTCTTCCTTTCTTAAACTGTGGGGTTATATTTGCTACCTACCAATCTGCAGGAATCATTCAGAATCCATGGGATTTTGGAACATCATCACTAAGGCATTGAACATCGCTATAGCCATTTCCCTCGACACTTTGCATTGTGGAATATCAGGTTCCAGAGTAATCAGCTTTTAACCCCATTCATTTCTTCAGTACAACCTTTCACAAATACTAAATTCCTTTGCGTTCTTTCTAGTCACTTGGATCTTTAATTCTGGAGGTTTTTTGTATCTTCCGCAATGAAAACAGACACAAAGCAATAATTTAACTTCTCCTCCATGCCTGTATTCCTCGTTATAAATTATCTTGACTCTGTCTGTAATTGACCCACATTCGGCTTAACCAAACGGTTCCTTTTACAGACCTACAGGAGCTTTTACACGCCATTTTTATGCTTCTTCCCTAGTCACATAAACCTCGACCATCACCCTCTGCCTCGCTAAGTTTTCAGCAATTCGTGGATTTCATTCTCACTTATTATTTTTTCCCCTTCTTTAGTTCCTGCGCACGGAGACCGAGGTATTGAAAGGCTGTTACTTAACCTTTTTTTTCTCTCTTTCTTAAAATCTTTTGAAGAAATGAACAAATTTGTTTTTTTTTTCAGCGTGTGAATTGTAGCTAACTTTGTTAGCTAATATCATTCTGAATGTATCTGCAATAGTGAAGCCAAACTAATGAAGGCTCTTCTCCTCAAATGTTGTCCAGTAATCCTCACTCATGGCTTTCCAGAGATGTTCATCAAATTTTCCTCTATTGTGACGCTATTAAGTTTGGTTCTTTATCTTTTTCGTTAGGTACTGTGGTCACCCCAAACTATATCGACAATTCCAGCTCTAATGTGGCGCCCTGGTGTACCTGCAGTGGCAGTGGAAACCACAGAGAGGACTGTGAGAACTTCCACACCCTCTTCACAGATAATATATGCCTCAGTGAGTAAGGATTCTTTGTATAGGGAAGTAACTGCCATTTAATATATCGCCTAAAGCAAAACTGAAGTACTGTGGATCTGGAAATCTGAGCTAAAAACAATTTTCACACTGGTGGATCCCTGCACCAGAGTCATGGACTCCCAGTTGTTCATGGTTTGGTCCATGTCCTTCCCTCCTCCTGTGACATTCTTGAGTTGGGGCTTCTTCTCTTTCCTAGATTATCAATATTTTCCTCTGATGCAAACTCTTACACCTGGTCTGGACCAGTTTTGCTGCCTCCATTCTTTACTTTTGTCCCTTTTTACCTTGCACTGTTATCACTTCCATAATTCTAATCTCCACCCCATCAAAGACCTTTCCTTCCTGAAGTTCAATTCCCTGACTCAGTCCCTGAAAGTTAGGAAGATTTCATTTATAAAACACCTTTCATGACCTCTGGATGTCCCAACACACATTACAGCCAATTAAGTTTAGCCACTGCTGTAATGTAAGAAAAGTTGTTCATAGTTCAACTACATAACAGCAGCATTATATGTCAAAATTTAACACCAAGCCACCTAAAGAGATAGTGTAGATGCCCAGTCTCCTCAGGATCTTGTATAAATTTCAGCAGACAGAAGCCTAGTCTCTCCAACCTTTCCTCATAAGACAACCCAGCCATTCCAGGTACTAATGTGATAAACCTTCTCTGAACTGCTTCCAACTCATTAACACATAGACACATTTTTACATCTCCACATACATGCAGAGGAATATAGGCATCACTTTGGAGATTACAAATGGAGGAGGGGTGAAAGATGCAGGCAAGAAACAGATATGAAAACATGAACAACTCTCTCCTCTCCTTGCCTGGCAACCCAGTAGCTGTAAGCCAGAGTTCTACATCCAGGGCTTTTGTTGCATGTTTAGTAGCCTCTGAGAAGCCAATGAGGCTTTCACTCTAGGCGAGACCATAATCTCACACAGTAATCAGGAGAATATTTTTAAATAACTTTCTTTGTAATGCAGCGATCTAATTTCTGTAGAATTTAAATATGCCACTTTACTGTGCTTTGAAAGCCAACTGTCAATCTATTATTCTGAGGAATAATAAAATCATTCAGAGGAAGGGTCACTGGACCCCAAACAACAGCAACTTCTGTTTTTGTTCCTGATTTACAGCATCTGCAGTTCTTTCAGTCAATCTATTATTAATTGGTTTATCGTTTTTAAAAAGGTAGCAACACATGATTTTTTTTTTCTTTATTCATTCACGGATGAAGGCGTCACTGGCTAGGCAGCGTTAATTGCCCATCCCTAATTGCCCAGAGGCAGCTAAGACTCAACCACATTGCTGTGGGTCTGAAGTCACATGTAGGCCAGACCAGGTAAGGATGGCCGTTTCCTTCCGTAAAGGGCATTAGTGAACCAGATGGGTTTTTCCGACAATCGGCAATGGATTCATGGTCACAAATAGATTCTTAATTCCAGATATTTTATTGAATTCAAATTCCACCATCTGCCATGGCAGGATTCGAATCTGTGTCCCCAGAACACCATCTGGGTCTCTGGATTAATAATCCAGCGATAGTACCACTTGGTCATCGCCTCCCCGGTCATGATTTTTATACAACTTTATTTTTAAAAGTTTTCCTCGTGTTTTATGAGATAGTAGAGTGGCATTACTATGTATGAAGGTCATGAAGGCATAAAGCACAGGGATGAGCTGAGGCAAGAGTGGAGTATGGCAATGTTATAAAGGTGGAAATTGGTGCCCTTAGTTACCATTGGTGCGTATGGCTACACATGGATATGTGATCAAAAGGTCATTTTGAGGTTAAATACAAGAACAACTAGCAAGATTTAGACAATTGCTGTAACAGTAACAGTTTGTCATGGGAGCTGAAGACAACATGTTCGATCTTTCCAATGTTAATTGGAAGAAATTTCTACTCAATCCAATCTGGGTGTGGTTCAAACAGTCAGACAACAAAGGCAGTGAGGGAGTGGTGGTTAGATAGAGTTGGGTGTCATCAACCTACAGGTGAAAACTGACACTTTGCTCGGATGATCTTGAAAAAAGGCAGCATGTCGATAAAAAGACAGTTGACGTTGATCTGAAATGCTAACTCTGTTTCTCACTCCAAAGATGCTGCTGGTTTTTCCAGTATTTTAATATATTTGACACAGAAGTGTGCTTTTTGTAATTTATGTACTGCTATAATACGAGGCAATGTTTCGTGTCTGATAAGAACGACTCTTTTTAGGATATTAAACTTAAATCCCCTTTACTCTGTTTTGAAGAAGAGTCATACTGGACTCGAAATGTTAAGTCTGTTTCTCTCTCCAACGATGATTCCAGACTTGTTGAGTCTCTGTTTTTATTTCAGATTTCCAGCATCCGCAGTAGTCTGGTCTTGTTCGACTGAATTTAGCAAGTGGGTTAAAACTGAAAACGTTGGATTGCAGCATCTTCTGAAGATAGGACAATATTTCAAATAGAATAATGAATCAACACTGATATCCTATACCTCATGGATTTAAACCTGACTTTTTTTTCTTTATTTACAGAGAATGCATTTCAAGCATTTGGAAATGGGACAGATCTTAACACAGGCTCCAGTGTTCAACAGTCAACTCTCCCCACATCGCAGACCCGAATGGACAAACACTCAAATGACACAGAACTTTCACACCTAGACGAAAATATATTTGACCCATCACTAACTACGCAGGTAGGAATAGAATGTAGCAAAAAAAAATGTTCTCCTACTGCACAGACCAGTGTAATTTAATTTCGATGTTTGCTGAAGTAAGTAAACTCAAATTAAAGCACTCCCGTGCTCAGGAGAGGAAAGAAATCAACTCAGATTCTTGTTATTGATAACTCAGTTTGTAACAGATTCTTGTTGGTAGGGGACGTGTACATGACAGTGAGAATATGACTGAACTTGGCTGTGAGTCTGTTTTTGTAGATTAAGATTCCAACTGATGATGTTACTAGGTAATTCATATCCCAGAGTTAAACCTGGCTTTGTAGACAATGAGTTTTTTTTTGTTTCCCATAGAGGTCAGTCACTGAACATATTCACAAGAGGTTGCCAATGTACCTTTAACAAAAGAACATAAATGTTTATTACATACAAAAGAGAAAAAAAAAAGCAGTATTACACTAGACAGGAACACCTGAAGCAATTGCATTACAAATATCAGAAAGAAAGTCATCCCTTTTATCCCAGCAAAACCTTGAGAAACACTCAAACTCAGTAAAGACCATAAGATATAGGAGCACAAGTTGGCTATTCAGCCCACTGAGACTGCTCCTCCATTTAATGCAATTGTGGCTGGTCTGATACTTTTCAACTCCATTTTCTTGCCTTTTCCCCATCATCCTTGATTCACTTACTGGTTAAAATCTGTATATCTCAGCCTTGAATACATTTACAAACACAGTCTCAACAGCCCTCCATGGTAAAGAATTTAATTGATTCACTACCCTCAGAGAAGCAATTCCTCCTCATCTTTAACTTAAATGGGTGATCCCTTAATTTTGAGATTATGCCCTCTGGTCCTAGACTCTCTCAGAAGGGGAAAAAAACTTTCAAACTCTTGTCAATTCCTCTAAGGATCTTATATGTTTCAATAAAGTTGCCTCTCATTCTTCCAAACTCTAATGAGTACAGGCTCAATCTACTCAACCTCTTCTCATAAACCAGTCCCTCCTCACCGGAGATCAGCCTAGTGAACCTTCTTTGGACTGCCTTCGATGCTACTATATCTTTCACAAGGAGTGCAAAACTGTTTACAGTATTTCTGCTGTAGTCTGACTAGTGCCTTGTGTAGTTTTAGCAAAATCTCCCTACTTTAATACTCCATTTGCTTTAAAATGAAGGGCAATATTCTCTGTTGCCTATGGTCACCTACTAATCTTTGATGCTTGCTGATTGTGATTCATACATTATTCAGTAGCTTTCTGCAGTCTTTCTCCAGTCAGATAATATTCACCTCCTTGATTTATCCTGCCTCAGTGCATAAGTTCATCTTTTTTTTTAATATTATATTCCATCTGCCAAGTTTTTGCCCACTAAACCATTTCCCTATGCAGACTTTGTGTCATGCTCGCCACTTGCCTTCCTACCTATTTTTGTCATTCACAAACCTGGCGAAAGTACTTTCACATTCCTCATCCAAGCCATTAATATATATTCTAAATAACTGTGGGCCCTAGCACTGATCCCTTTGAAACTATACTATTTGGAGGTTCCCATCCTGAAAATTCACCTCCTCCTCCGAACTCTGTCTTCTATTAGTTAGCCAATTCTCTATCCATGCTAATATGCTATTTCCAACACAAATGGCTCTTATCTTACCAAGTATCCTAACCTCTACTTCCTTATCAATTACCTTCTGAAAATCCAAAGATATTACCTCTACTGCTTCTCCTTTATCTATCCGACTGGTTACTTCTTCAAGGAATTCTAATAAACTTGTTGGGAATGATTTTCCCTTTGCGAAGCCATGCTGACTCTGCTTGATCATATTAGGTATTCCACAATCCTCTGCTATTACATCCTTTGTAATAGAAGCCAACTTTTCCCAATAACGGATATTAAGCTAACTGGATGGTAGTTACCTAATTTTCTAAAATTGTAAGTGATTTGATACAGAATGTCTTGCTTGGCTGCTTCAGAGGGAAAGGTCAACAATATTGGTTTGGAGTCCTATTTAAGGGCATTTTAGGCAAGGGCAGCAGATTAAATTTCCTATGGAAAATCAATGAACTAGTTAGGTTTTTATGTCAACCTGGAGGTCTTCACAGTGTTCATTTTTACTGATACCAGCTTTTTACGTTTATGTTTTTAAAAGTCATATTCTTTAGCTGCAAAGATGAAATCGAAACTCAGATTCTACGTGCTATTAGTCTCACTATTCTAAAACATCCGTAATGATACACCATACTCTAGTGCATTAAATGCCAGTAACCTCAAGCACTGCAAACAAAGACAGATCACAAGAGGAAAGAAGGAATCGAACCCCTTAGGGTGTCAACAACAGAACTGAAAACCGAAATGAAAATTTTAGGCTTTGAGTGGAAAATCGGTTCAAAATGGGACTCATCCACATTCTATTAAAGTGAATTTGAAATGGAAGAACTGATTAAATCACTAAAACACTGCAGTCAAAGCCTATCTGTGCTTATCACTAAGAAATAAATTGAGGCCAAAGAGTATTGTAAAGGAGCTGTGAAAAACACCAAGTTAAATGGTTTATCAATCAAGTCAAACGAGAGCTCATGAAGGACAGCAACAATGGCTTTATAAGTTCCAAATAGGATACACTATGTTAAACTCACTGCTTTCAATACTGCCAATAAAATATTGCCAATTACTTAGCTTGCAAAGTTACTTTAATGTTAGAATAAATTGGGTTACTTAGTGGCACGTTTTCCTTTAAAAATTCCTAAGATTGTACATTTAGTTCCCACCACTTAAATTGTCCGTTTTAAAATTAGGCAATCATTATCATTGATCAGATAGTGTTAATAATTATGACAGAAAAGTCTACACCAGAAATTGAAAACATAGTTGAACATCACAAACTGGTTCTCCTTTTTTGGCAGATTTCCAGGATTTTATTTTTTGTTCACATATTGAATTCTGTCCTCCAGTACCTCTAATTGGTCAGTGGTTAACTTCACTGTCCCAGTGTTTGACTGGGCTGTAAAGATTAGGAAGGTTCCCCAGCTTCAGTTACCTGGACTGCACTGTTAACAGCAGCGGTCCATCTAGTCAGAACACTAAGGAGAATAAGGGATCATAGAAGCATAGAAACTAGGAGCAGGAGTAGGCCATTCAGCCCTTTGTGCCTGCTCTGTCATTCAACATCATAATGGCTCACATCATATTCTTGCCTTTTTACCCATGTCCCTTGATGCTTTTAAAATCTATAAACTTATCTATCATTTTCTTGAATATATTTAATGACACGGCCTCCACAGCCTTCTGTTGTACAGGATTCCACAGGTTCACTACCCTTTTGAGTAAAGAAGTATTTCCTCATTTCAGTCCTAAATGGTCCACCCCGTATCATGAAACTGTGTCCTTTTTTGCTAGAATCCTCAACCAGGAGAAACATACGCCCTGCATCTAGTTCATCCAGACCTGTTAGAATTTTTAAAATTTCAATTGGATCTCCTCTAATCCTTCTAAACTCTAATGAACAAAGTCCAGTCAAGCCAATCTCTCTTCATAAGACAGACCTGCCATTCCCGGTATCAGCTGAGTGAACCTCCGCTGCACTCCCTCTCTGGTAAGTACATCCTTTTTTCGGTCGGGAGACTGAAACTGCACACAGTACTCTAAGTGTGGTCTCACTAAGGCTCTGTATACCTGCAGTAAGACACCCCTACTTCTTGACTCAAATCCTCTTGAAATAAAGGACAATATACAATTTACCTTCCTAATTACTTGCCTCACCTACCTATCAATTTTCATTGACTGGTGTACAAGGACAGTCAGATCCAGATTTCCCAACATATGACCATTTAAATAGTATTCTTTTTTTCTGTTTCACATAAACGTGTATAACTTCACATGTAGCCTCCATGTTGAACAACACTTGGTGGAAGCACTGAGGATGGCAAGGGCACAAAATATACTCTGGGTGCAGGAGTGGCTCGGCAGCAGCGTCACTGATCAAACTGGTCAGGTCCTAAAAGACATAGCTGCTAGACTGGGTCTGTGGCAGGTGATGACAGAACCAACAAGAGGGAAAAACATACTTGACCTCATCCTCACCAATCTGCCAGCTGCAGATGCATCTGTCCATTGACAGTATCGCTAAGACTGACCACCACACAGTCCTTGTGGAGATGAAGTCCCACTTTCACATTGAGAATAACCTCCATCGTGTTGTGAGGCACTATCACCGAACAGATCTAGCAACTCAAAAATAGGCATCCATGAGGCGCTGTGGGCCATCAACAGCAGCAAAATTGTACTCCAACACAATCTGTAACCTCATGGCCCAGCATATCCCCCACTCAACCATTACCATCAAGCCAGGGGATCAATCCTGGTTCAATGGAGAGTGCAGGTGGGCATGCCAGGAGCAGCACCAGGCATACCTAAACATAAAGTGTCTACCTGGTGAAGCCACCAAACAAGACTATTTGCATGCCAAACAGCATAAGCAGCAAGTGATAGAAAGAGCTAAGCCATCCCACAACCAATGGATCAGATCTAAACTCTGCAGTCCAGCCACATCCAGTTGTGAATGGTGGTGGATGATTAAACAACTCACTGGCGGAGGAGGCTCCACAAATATCCCTATCCTCAATGATGGAAGAGCCCAGCACATCAGCGCAAAAGATAAGGCTGAAGCATTCGCAGCAACCTTCAGCCAGAAGTGCCGACTGGATGATCCATCTCGGCCACCTCCGGTGGTCCCCAGCATTACAGATATCAGTCTTCAGCCAACTCGATTCACTCCACGTGATATCAAGAAACAGTTGGAGACACTGGATACTGCAAAGGCTATGGGCCCTGACAACATTCCGGCAATAGTACTGAGGACTTGTGCTCCAGAACTTGCCACTCCCCTAGCCAAGCTGCTCCATTATCAAACACAATAATCCCACTTACCCAGCACTTGGTCCATAGCCTACAATGCCCTGACATTTTAAGCGCTCATCCAAATGCTTCTTCAATTTGCGAGAGCACTGCCTCCACCACCCTCTCAGGCAGCATGCTCTACACCTCCACCACCCTCTGGGTGGAAAAGTATTTCTTTAGACACCCTCTAAATTCATAGACTTAAACTTATACCCTCTAGTCTTAGATACGTTTGCCATGGGGAAAGGCCTCTCGTTATCCACTCTGTCTATGCCTCTCATAATTTTGTATACCTCAATCAAAGCCACCTCAGCCTCCTCTGCTCCAAAGAACAAATCCAGCCTATCCAGTCTCATCTCATAATTGAGACTTTCCATTCCAGACAACATCCTGGTGAATTTCCTCTGCACCCACGCCAGTGCAATCACGTCCTTCTGATAGTATGGTGACCAGAACTGCACACAGTATTCCATCTGTGGCCTAACCAATGTTTTGTTAAGTTGTTACAAAATGTCCTCGCTCCTATATTCTATCTTCTGGTTAATGGAGACAAGCATCCCAAATGCCTTCTTCATCGCTGTATCTACCTGTGTTGACAACTTCAGAGATCTTGTTTTACAAGGTTCCTTTGTTCCTCAGTACTCCATAGGGACTGATCATTCATTGTGTATATCCTTCCCTTACGAAAACTGCCAAAATGCATTGCCTCACACTTATTGGGATTAAATTCCATCTGACATTGCTCTGCCCAATTTACTAGCTGACCAATATCTGACTGTAGACTGAGACCATGTTCCCCACTATCAACACCATCAATTTTTGTGCCATTTGCAAACTTACTAATTTTACCTTCTTTATCGACATCCAAGTTATGAATGTACATAATAAATAGCAAGAGTCTCAGCACCAATCCCTGTGGTACATCACTGGTCACAGGCTTCCAATCATAAACACAACCCTCCACCATCTTTCTTTGCCTCCTAATTGTGAGCCAGTTTTGGATCCAGTTTGCCAACTTGACTTGGATCAGTCTTCCATGTGGGACCTTGCCAAAGGCCTTACTGAAGTCCATGTAAACCACATCAACTGCACTGCCTTCATCAATATATTTAATCACCTTTTCAAAAAACTCAATTAGTTGGACAGGACCTCCCTCTAACAAATCTATACTATTCCTGATCAATCCCTGCCTTTCCAAGTGTTAATTAATCTTGTCTCTCAGACCAATGATTTCTCTACCAATGACGTGAGAATAACTCCACTGTAATAAGTTTACTCTTCTTGAACAAAGAAACCACATTGGCTATCCTCCAGTCATCTGGCACTTCACCTATAGCCAGCGAAGTACTACATATCTCTGTCAGGGACCCAGCATCTCCTCCCTTGCCTCCCACAGCAACCTGCGCTACAACTCATCAGACCCTGGGAATTTACGAACCTTCACGCTCACTAAGACATCTAATACCTCCTCTATTAATCTTAACATGCTCTATAACCTCACTATGCCAAATGAAATCAACAGCTACAATGTCTTTCAATGAACAGCTGTGATCCAAGCACTTCCCCGCGGTACTCCACTAGTCACTGCCTGCCACTCAGAAAATGACTCATTTATTCCTACTCTTTGCTTCCTGTCTGCCAACCAGTTCTGTATCCATGTCAGTACACCATCCCCAAACCCATGCACTTTAATTTTACATGTTTATTGGTACCTAACGAAATCCTTCTGAAAGTCCAAGTAAACCACAGCCACTGGTTCCCCCGTATCAACTCTACTGGTTAAATCTTTGAAATTCCAGTAGATTTGTCCAGCATAACATCCCTCTCATAAATCCATGCTGACTCTATCCAATCCTGTCACTGTTGTCAAAGTGCTCTGCTATTAAATATTTTATAACAGACTCTAGCATTTTCCTAGTTCCAATGTCAGGCTAACCAATGAATAATTTCTGTTTTCTCTCTACTTCCTTTTAAAATAGTGGCCTTATTGGCTAACCTTCAATACACAGGAACTGTTATTCCAGGCAGAGGCCTTGCATCTTCCTCCATGAACACAAAAACAAAACAATTATTTCCCTTCTTTGCCATTTCTTCATTTCCCATTAGTGTTACTTCTGCTTCTGCCATATTTTTCTTTGCTAATCTTTCCCTGTTTACATAATTATGTACAGGGCATTGGTTAGATTTAACAGGGACCTAAGGGGCAACTTTTTTAGGCAAAAGGTGGTGCATGTGTGGAATGAACTCCCAGAAGAAGCGGTGGAGGCTGGTACAATTACAACATTTAAGAGGCATCTGGCTGGGTACATAAATAGGAAGGTTTAGAGGGATATGGGCCAAATGCTGGTAAATGGGATTAAATTAATTTAGGATATCTGGTTGACATGGACAAGTTGGACTGAAGGTGTGTTTCTGTGCTGGATATCACTATGACTCTACAGAAACTTATAGTCTATTTTTATGCTTCTTGCTAGCTTATATTTATATTCTCTTTCTGCATCAATTTCTTGGTCCTACATTCTAAAATTCCCCCAATCCTCGGACTCTTTTTCTCTGGCAGTTTTATAAGCCTCCGTCTTTGATCTAACACTATCTTTGACTTCCCTTGTTAACCACAGTTCTCTTGCTTTTTCTGTTTGGCAGTTTTGCCTTAAAGGAATGCAGATTCTTTTTTTAAAAAATAAGCATCAAATAATAATATAATCTGTAAATACTAACCATTGCCTATCTATTGTCAAACTATTCAATACATTTTTCCAATTGACTGCAGGCAAAGTCCTCCCAATACTTTGATAATTACCCTAATTTAGATTTGAGAATCTGGTTTCACATTAAGCTATACCTTCTTTTTCAAATTTAATGGAAAATTCTATCATGCTATAGTCACTATTTCTTAAAGGTTACTTACAAGATTATTTATTGGTCTTTCTCATTGCATAAAATTAGATCTAAAATAGCCTGTGGCAAGATGGTTACTCAACATATTTCTCCAGAAAACTCTCTCGAACATATCCTAGTAACTCTTTACTCCATAGCACTGGTACTCATTAGATTTATCAAGTCTAAATATAAACCCATGATTATTACATTTCCCTTACTTCACACACCTCTAGTTTCTTTATTTATACCATGCCCTAAATTACTTCCATTGTTTGGTGATCTATAAACCACTCCTGCCAATAACTGCTGACCCCTGTAGTCTCTTAGCTCCACGCAAATAGATTCTACACCTTGTTCTTCTAATTAGACATTGTTTAATAATGTCAGAACAGAAGAGATAAAGCTATAAAACAGCAGGAGGATGTACTCAGATACAGAGCTGGAGATGTGATATCTAAAATGCCTGCAAGGAATACAGTCTAGACAGATGGTTTTGTTTTGGGAGTATGGGCTGACTTTGCTTAAAAACATTACCCTGAAAGACTGTAAAATCCATTTACTTCATCAGATCAAATAATTGTAAATGGGGATAACTAATCTAAATGTCAGTTTGAGAGCATTCCAGAGTAGGCTATATCATTATGGGGATGCATGGAACCCAAGAAGGTTGCTTGATTTCAATTTACCTAGATTTTGTAGTTGAGAGTTGGTTATGGATTGGAACTAGTCAGGATGATTTATTGACAGAAAATAGCCAAAACAAATCACAGATAAACCTGCACTATAAGCAGATTTTTTAATAAACTGCTGGCTGTGTGGAGAACACGTGAAAATTAATCTCACTTTAAATTTTGTGAGGGAACAGAGCTGGGAGATTGCCCTGTTTGAAAATCCAGAGCCAAGAGGTGGTAAGTGAAAGTTTTAGCCGAGAATAGCTGGAGTAGAGGACAATTCTCTAGAGGACCACTTATGGGGGTGGTCCTACAGCAGTAGCTTTCTGAATTTATGTGTAATTTAAGAAAATTCTTGGGGGAAATGAGAGGTAAACCTGTGGTATAATCTACGTAGACATAAACTGCATTGTTAACCTAATAGTGGTGATTTTGCTTAAAAATAAAATCATGTGCCAAAGTTCTATTGGTTAAAATGAAGTATTTTGATTTCTTCTTAAATGTTAATTATCAGTAATCAGATTATAAAAATACACCACATCAACTGTGCAGCTTGCAACGCATTGCTGAGAGTAATGAAAGCCAAATCCAACAGTTGGAGATGCATCTTACCTTCGGTGATATTATTAATAACGTTTATCTGAGAGAACAAGCTATAAAAAACAAGTTCATTTTATTTATGAATGTTGATTGCCGATTGTTTATGTTGAGAAAAAAGTTAATCATTGGAACAGACAGTAAGAACTGCCGATGCTGGAGTCAGAGATAACACAGTGTGGAGCTGGAGGAGCACAGCAGACCAGGCAGCATCAGAGGAGCAGGAAAGTTGACGTTTCGGAAGGGTCCTAACCCAAAGCGTCAACTTTCCTGCTCCTCTGATGTTGCCTAATTATTGGAACATTGTTGATATAGAGGGATTGTATTTTTTAAGAGTGATCTTATACCGTTATATCATTCAATATAAAACTAGGAACTATTTGTTATGTGAATCCTAGGTTGCCACCTTTCACTACCTTGCTGCATTAGTAATAATGTCCCATTCGCCCACAGCCATGCAGAGATGCAATAAAGTTCCAGCTTTTTGAGTGATAATTTCTAACTTTTTTTGGAACCGGAAAGGGAGACCAATAGATAAATGTGCAAGAGAAATGGACAGATGTACATCCAACATTCAAAAGGGACTTTTTATTATTTCTTGGCATGTGGGTGTTGCTGGATCTATTATCCATCTCTAATTACCCTTGAACTGAGAGATGTGCTGGGCCATTTCAGATGGCAGTAAAGACTCAATGACATTGATGGATTTGGAATGGTATGTTGGTCAGACCAGATGATCATTGTAAACCAGGTGGGTTTTTAAGGACAATCAATGGTAGCTTCACTGTCACAATGACTGAGACCAGCTTTCAATTCCACATTTTCGTCAAGGTGGAATTTAAATCTTGGTATCCAGGTGACAAATCTATAAATGCAATACCTCTACTCCAGCACCTCCCAATTGTATTTGCAAAAGGTAAACACGCGCAGGTTGATTTTGCTCGCAGATGGAGGATTGGAACTATAAGTTCACGGTGGGTGCATGATCTCTTTCTGTGCTGCACGAATGATCATTTCTTCTGATCTCTCTTTGCAGGTCGCTGACGACAGAACACTGTGGAGAGAGTCGACACGCTCGGCCTCCGAGGCTTTGGGCCTGGCAGTGGTTGTAGGAAGCCGAGCGGAGCTGGTCTGGGGCGTTCTGCTCGCCTCCTTCCACTTTCACTTTACAATGTGAACAATCTAGAGGGTGGACAGATCCACCTCTCTCTCTCTCTCTCTGTCTCTCTCTTTCTCTCTCTCCACGCTCACACAAACACCAATGTATATTAAACTTCATCCAGCTCTCTCCCTGGCCGGGGAAAGATTTTAACACGAAGGACACTTCAGATTTTACGCCGTCCAAGCGCCATTCTGTTTCCTCTACCGGAAACGGAGGAATACCGGAAACAGTTCTGCCGGGGGTTTGGGGGGAAGAAATTCTGCGACGCACACCTCAGCCGTTTAAAGGGGGGGAGGGGGAACTCATTTCGCGAAGCGCACTTCCGGCGGGGAGGCTATTTGTTACCGAGGAGACCGTGGTACCAGGTGATAACGTTGTCAATGAAAATAAAACTACACACGCACCACCAGTACCCCCCCCCCCCCCGCCCCACAAACAATAGCAAGGATGGATCCTGGAGAACTTTCAACAAGTGACCACGCCGCCTTCTGAGTGTAAGGACGTTTATTTGTAGAAAAGATAGTACCTAAGTAACCAGTTTAAAGTTCCCTCTAACTTTACCTATCAGAATGGGGAAGGAAACTATGGCCCCAGCAGGACATCCCAAAGCTTATTTCCTTTCGGTTACTTTTCGTTGGTATTTAATTCACCGCCATTTTTTTTTTAGAAATGCTAAGCTTACGTACCCATTATGAGATGTTCAAGGTCGATCGCCATATCCATATTATGTAAAATATACGCTGCGGATTCAAAAACTGGTGATTCCTCGTCAAATATTACATAAATCCTGAATGTAAGAGGAGTTTGGTGCATTTGGAGTTCACAAATTACCATTCGGTTCCTCTATTCGTGGCCATCAAGCAGTTCTCAGTACCACAGGACACTGAGGGAGAAATAAATTCCAATATTTCAGACTTTAGTCGGTATGAGCAAACGCTTGGTGATCCTCTGCGAAACTAGAGACATCTCTTCAGGAAATCCCAACTCTCTCCTCCCGAGTACTCACTTCTTAAAGGAAGCATCATCTTCCTAAAGGAAAATATGCAGTCATTTTAGACTTTTAAACATCCATTTACAGCAGAAAAGAGAAGCTTGAATTTATGTAACACCTTTCACAAACTCAGAATGTCCAAATGTGCATGGCAGGCGAGTGAGTATTTTTGAGGTGTTGTCATTGTTACAGTTTAAGAAATACAACAGCCAAGGGATGCACATCATAAGTTTTATAAATATCTGTAGAATCCCTACAGTGTGGAAATAGGCCCTCTGGGCCAACAAGTCTACACTGACCCAAGGAGCATCCCGCCCAGGCCCATTCCCCTGTAACCCACCTAAGCTATACATCTCTGAACACTACAGGCAATTTAGCATGGCCAATCCACCTAGCCTGCACATCTTCAGACTGTGGGAGGAAACTGGGGCACTCCCGAGTGTGGAATCGAACCCGGGTCCCTGGCGCTGTGAGGCAGCAGTGCTGACCACTGAGCCACCATACTGCCCTGAAGAGGTAAATATTGAGAAGGACACAGGTTAATTCACCTGTGCTTTGAAATAGTCCCATGAGAATTCAGTTTAGGCCTCAATGTCACCTTCAAAATGTAGTTTTTTTCAGTACTACACCAGACTGTCAGCTTGCGTTTTTGTGCTGAAGATTCTGATGTGGGCCATGAACCAGTAGTGTCTGATTCAGAGTAGAGCTGCTCAGCCACAGCAGATACCAGACAGAAATTTCATCATAATTTTCGACAGTTTTTTTAGCCTAGCACTGCTGAACAGAAATCTTAGTTCTCATAGATCGTGTTGGAACTCCATTAAAGTTCACAAATTCCTAACATGAAAGCTAAGATGTAAAGGCCCTGTATTTTCTGACGTGGTTGAGGAGGAATTATGCCATTATTGCAAGATAATATTTAATATTTTATCATTATTTTGCATTCCTTATATATAAATTGTTTTATACTCTGGTCTTTTTCTTCTTTATTCATTCATGGGATGAGGAAGTCGCCTAAGGCAGCGTTTTTGCCCATCCCTAATTGCCCAGAGGGCAGTTGAGAGTCAACCACATTGCTGTGGGTCTGGAGTCTCATGTAGGCCAGACAGAGTATGGATGGCATTTTCCTTCCCTGAAGGACATTAATAAACCAGATGGGTTTTTCCAACAAGGTGCAGGGCTGGATGAACACAGCAGGCCAAGCAGCATCATAGGAGCAGAAAGGCTGACGTTTCGGGCCTAGACCCTTCATCAGAAAAGGGTCTAGGC
>NC_063332.1:13040109-13097557 GCF_021869965.1 Rhincodon typus | reverse complement strand
TTCTGAAGAAGGGTCTAGGCCCTAAACGTCAGCCTTCCTGCTCCTCTGATGCTGCTTGGCCTGCTGTGTTCATCCAGGTCTACACCTTGTTATCTCAGGTTCTCCAGCATCTGCAGTTCCTACTATCTCTGAAATAACAGAAAGCCACAGTTTAGATGTAGGGCTGGCAGATTTGCTGGTGTACAATGAAGGATGATGATGGAGTGAGGAAATAGACAAAATTATTCTCTCAATACAATAAAAAATAGCTTTGCTGTTCACTACAACAAATCTTCCCTTGAGCTGATGGAAAGTGCTTTGGAAATGTGAAGTAGGTACAACAGTCAGCAGCTTTCTCTCAATCATGTATCTTTGACAAACCAGTGAGCTTGTTCAGTTTGACTCTAACTGGACCCAAAGAGGAATACTTTGGCTGTAAATGGTTGCTGTCAATTCGCCTCCTCTTTGGAAATCAGTGAGGGTTAGTGTTGAAACATATGTACTTGAACCATGGCAAAAGGGAGCCTTTGTTCCAGCAAGTACCCTTTGGCAAATGATCACCTGAGCTTGTTTCTGTACCCTGGAGAAAGGATCCCAGGCGATCTGGTTTGTTTACTTCCTACTTGGCCATTGGTATCCAAAATGATATTTAAATTGGCTATGTGACCACATAACTAGAACTCAGAATGTCGGTGATAATAGTGCAAAAGGGGTTGATTGCAATGTAGCAAAAGAACATTAGTGAATAAGAGGAGTTTTTATGACAATTGACAATTACATGGTTACCATTAAGCTGACTTTTTATTCAAGCTTTTTATTGAATTGAATATTCATCTCTCCACCATCCCACTCCAGGAGAACTGTATAAGCAGCTACTGGTGTGTGTCTTACCAAAAAAAAGTAATTGAAGCCAGTCCTCAGAACGTGGCCATGCCAAAAGTCATGTCATCTTCTGATGGTCATTTGAACTCAATACAATTTGTAAAGGAACATTTAGCCCCATTTCAGTAAAGATGTAAAGTGTACAGAAATAAAAATAGTAGATTGGGGTTAAATTATTGAAGACAAATTATAATATTGCACTGTAAAAGGGATTGGAGAGCATAAATCAGCCTTATGTGGATATTGAACTTCAAACTAAAAGTAGCAAGCATGGTAAAATCATATGTAAAACATAATATGATTTATTTGTATATTTCTGTATCTTTTGCCTTGATTGTTCAGACACATCCATAGGTTACAAATAGTACTGTCTACATATGGGAACTATCATGTTATAGGCAGGTTCATGGTACATGCAGGAAGAACTACTCCATTTCAGGGGCCAATTAACTGGCAAAGGTGATGCTGACATTAAAATTTTACTTTGGTCCTTCCCCGCTTCCCTTGTAATTCTGGAGGGGCACCAAAAATGGAGAAAAGTAGGTCAAGCTGTGTTTCCTTTGATCTCCCACTGGATTTCTGGGACTGGGATGGGGTTCGAAACCTGGAAATTTTAGGTTTAAGGTAATTGGCAAAAGAACCAAAGGCGACATCAGGAATTAATAATTACATTTTGATTTGTTACGATCTGGAATGCATTTCATGGAAAACAGTTTCATCAGTAACTTGCAAAAGGGAATTGAATAAGTGCTTAAAAGAAAAGCAAAATGTAGGACTGTGGGAAAAGAAAATGGGAAAAGGGGTCTACTTAGCTTCTTCAAAAAGCTGGCACAGACTCAATGACCCGCTTCTGTGCTGTATCACTGAAATTCTGAGAGAAATCATACCTTTAGCCAAAGAGGTCTGCAGTCCCACACAAGTAGAACCCTGCCTGTTGCTACAATTATGAACTCTCTCCCTGACTGTCACGGCCATAAACACAAATTATGGAGATGTCCAATGCAATTGCAAAGCTCCAACTCAAAGCAGAGTGTACAGGAAGGATAGTATTACATGGAATAATGAGTCACAGTGCTGAAGGCTTTCTTCATTTAGAATATAATCTAATTGAATCTATTTCTTTGGGAAAAGTGGATTTCTTAGTTGCCACAGCTGAATATTTTAAAAAAGACATTTAAATAGTATTTCCCTACAGTCCCATAGATAATATCCTCTTGCTTACTCTCTTGTAATTCCCTTAGATCCTACTTTCCATGAATGTTATTTTACAAATCGTATCTGGCCAATTCATTGAAGCTGTCTTGTTTGATTATTTTACAACAAGATTTGCATTTGCAGTGATTTAAACTGAACTTGCTGTAAGGTTTATTTTTAAAAGGAGGAAGACCAAGTGGCCCACAGGTCTAGAAATCCTGTTGTTTTGAGAATTTTTTTGTAGCTGTGTACCTGGGCTAAAATCTACCTAAGCTGATGGAATGAGCAGTTTTAGGGCCCTGCAACTGAGGAAGGATGTGCTGGCGTTGGAGGGCATCCAGAGTAGGTTTACAAGAATGATCCTGGAGATGAAGGGCTTGTCATGTGAGGAGCGGTCGAGGACTCTGGGTCTGTACCCGATGGAGTTCAGAAGGCTGAAGAGGGATCTGGTTGTAACTTACAGAATACTGAGAGGCCTGATAGAGTGGACGTAGAGAATATGTTTCCACTAGTAGGAGAGGCTAGGACGCAAGGGCACAGCCTCAGAGTGAAGGGACAACCCTTTAGAACTGAGATGAGAGAGAATTCCTTCAGCCAGAGGGTAGATGATCTGTGGAACTCTTTGCTGCACAGGGCTGTGGATGTCAAGTCATTGAGTGCAAGACAGAGATAGATAGATCCTTCATTGGTAAGGGGATCAAGAGTTATGGGGAGAAGGCAGGGAATGGGTTTGAGAAACGTTTATTAATCATGGTCGAATGGTGGACTATGCGAGGGCCCTAAGTAGAATGAGCTTTGGACAATTACAGCTCAGACTTTTAGGTGAGTTCGCAACATCAAACTGCCTGCAACATCACCTGGTAAGCAGGAATGCCTGCTATGGTATCTCAGTATTACATTGGTGCTGTTCAGTGATTGAGATACTTTGGGATAATAATACAGTCCTGCGTAGTATCTTAAAATGATTGGTAGTGAATCAATCATTGTGCAGTTTAGACTGCACAATAAAATAAATCAGATGGTTTGTTTTCACTTGAACATTGCAGGGGAAGAGCAACTTGATAGAAGCTTATAAAATTATGAGAGCCATGGATAGTTGGAGTATTTTTTCCCAGGATAGAATGTCAGTTGATAGGGAATATTGCTTTAGGGTAAACGGGGTAAATTTAAAGGAGATATGAGAGGCAAGGTTTTTACACAGAGGGTGGGAACTGTCTGGAATGCACTGTCAGCAGAGGTGGTGCAGGCGGATACAAAAGCAGAGTTTAAGAGGCATCTTGTCAGATACATGAATAGGCAGGGAACAGGGTTAAAAGGTGTTTAGTTTAGAAGGGCATCTTGTGTCAGTGCAACCTTGATAGACTGAACAGCCTGTTGCTGTGCTGTACTGTACTGTTCTTTGTAGTATAGTGTTGTGCCATTTCACTGTTGACCATTTTGTGATTCAGCCCAAGACTAACTTTTAACCCTTTTGAAACAGGGGAACTGCATTTTGCATTTGGGTCAAACTGTGCAATGATCTAGAATCATTTCACCTGGACACTGGATGCAAAATGAGGCAACTTAAATACCCAGTGAGGGTTGTTCCTCACCTCAAATAGCACAAAACTGACTTCCCTGGTTACCCTTGAGAAGTGATGAGAAATCTTCATGAACTGCTGCAGTCCATGCAGTGCAGGTATACCCACAATGATATCGGAAAGGGATTTCCAGGATTTTTATCAAGCAATGGAGAAGGAATAGTGATAGAATTCTAAGTAAGGATGGTGTGTGGCATGAAGGAGAAACTGCAGGTGGTGGTGGTGGTGTTCTCTTGTATTTGCTGTTTTTGTCCTTCTGTCGTGAAGTCTCCTGTTTCCAAAGGTTTCAAGTGAAAACAGCCTTTAGCCAGTTCTCAATGATACTATTTAACAATGTAAACAGTAATCAAATTGAGCTGTTTCACTAAGCTGTGTGGAACCATGATGAATGATATGAAGTAGTGGAAGGGTTTTCAGATTGATTAATAGGCCACACAGTGCTCTTTCCATGGTAAGTATCTTCATTGTCACTGATTGGGTGCTTAGACCTATACAGGGGTAAGATTTTATGACTTTCCACCATGCATGCATTGATGGGGAGTTGCCCATAAAGGATCCACTGGATGTGAGCTAAGAATTCAAAGCTGGAACTTCTGGAACACAGTTTCAATAACCTGATCCTTCTGGCCAAGAGTTAGGAAGGCTGTTATGAAGCGAAGACCTCTATTGGAGATGCTCAATTGGTGTAGTGGAAAGGAAGTCCCAAACTGTCTCCAGGTCAGATATTATATTGCCATCAGTTGTTAATTGGTACAAAGCTGACAATTAGCCATTCCTTGAGTGACTCCCACAAAAAAAATTAGGGAAGTAGAGGGGGGTGGAAAACAGACATTGACACTCTTGTACTGGTGCCTGCTGGATATTCATCCTGCCACAGCTTATTCAGCAAAAACTGTGAGTGAACAACATTGGTCCAGTTTATGAAGCATTAACAAACATATTTTCTAGAATTATAGCTGTTTCTGTACAGAAAATCTTTCTAAAAACAAGCTGATTTTCTGAGATATATGTGGCCATGTTATATGACATAAACAAGTGTATGTGTTAATCATGTTCCTGGCTGATTTTGTCAACGATCAGAAGGGTGGGAAACTAAAAGGGTCAACATTTCAAGACAAGGTATTACCATTTCTTTCATATAGTACTTTTTGTTATCACTTTTAAATGTCAGTGTACTGATTTGGAACCTGGATGTCCTGTTCTGTGGTGTACAATGTCTCTTCTGGCAAATCTCTTCCCCTTCTTCCTGCCACCTCCCTCCACTGACCATGCAAATTTCATGCTACTGTTCTTGTTATGGCAACAAGTCCTCATTGTTAGGAAGCTATGTATGAATTTCTTTCGATTGTAATGAGTGATTTTTATTATCCATATTAAAATGTAAACAAGTGATGTTTTGTGTCCTTTATTCACAGCACTTTGTCCAGAAACAAGAACGTACAGCTCAAGCGAGGTTAAGTCATCGTGCTTATTAATCTTGTCTTTTTCACAGTCAATGCATGACGACCTCATTCATGAATTTTTTTTATTCATTCATGGGATGTGGGCACCACTTGCCAGGCCAGCATTTATTTCCCACCCCTAATTCTACATAATAAATCTACATAAATAATTTGGGGAAAATTGATGCACAGAGAGATCTGGGCATTCAGGTCCATTGTACCCTGAAGGTGGCAACACAGGTCTATAGAGTGGTCAAGAAGGCATACGGCATGCTTTCGTTCTTCGGACGGGCTGTTGAATACAAGAGTTGGCAGGTCATGTTGTAGTTGTATAGGACTTTGGTTCGACCACATTTGGAATACTGCGTACAGTTCTGGTCGCCACATTACCAAAAGGATGTGGATGCTTTGGAGAAGGTGCAGAGGAGGTTCACCAGGATGTTGCCTGGTATGGAGGGCGCTAACTATGAAGAGAGGTTGAGTAGATTAGGATTATTTACATTAGAAAGACGGAGGTTGAGGAGGGACCTGATTGAGGTCTACAAAATCGTGAGAAGTAGAGACAGGGTGGACAGCAAGAAGCTTTTTCCCCAGACTCAATTACTAGGGGTCACGATTTCAAGGTAAGAGGGGAAAAGTTTAAGGGAGATATGCGTGGAAAGTTCTTTACGCAGAGGGTGGTGGGTGCCTGGAACGTGTTGCCAGCGAAGGTGGTAGAGGGGGGCACGATAGCGTCATTTAAGATGTATCTAGACAGATACATGAATGGACAGGGAGCAGAGGGATACAGATCCTTGGAAAATAGGCGACAGGTTTAGATAGAGGATCTGGATCGGCGCAGGCTTGGAGGGCCGAAGGGCCTGTTCCTGTGCTGTAATTTTCTTTGTTCTTTGAAAACATAGTTGGTTTAATTAGTAAGTTTGTGGACGACACAAAGATTGGTGGAGTTGCGGATACTGAGGAGGGTTTTCAGAGAATACAACAGGATATAGATCAGTTGGAGGCATGGGCAGAAAATTGTCAGATGAAGTTTAATCCGGACAAATGTGAGGTGATGCATTTTGGAGGGTCACCTACAGGTGGAAATTATACAGTGAATGGCAGAACCCTGAGGAGTATTGGTATGCAGAGGGATCTGGGCGTGCAGGTCCACAGATCACTGAAGGTGGAGTGCGGGTAGATAAGGTGGTAAAAAAGGTTTGTGGCATGCTTGCCTTCATTGGAAAGGGCATTAAGTATAAGAATAGACAAGTTTGCACAGTTCTGGTCACTACACTACCAGAAGGATGTGGATGCTTTGGAGAGGGTACAGAAAAGATTTACCAGGAGTTTGCCTGGTATGGGGGATATTAGCTATGAAGAAAGGTTGGATAGACTGGGTTTGTTTTCATTGGAACGCTGGAGGTTGAGTGGCAACCTAAAGGAGTTTATAAGATTGTCATGGATAGAGTGGAAAGTATGAGGCCTTTTCCCAGGCTGGTGGGGTCAATTACTAAGGGACACAGGTTCAAGGTGCAAGGTGGGATGGGGGAGGAGTTTAAAAGAGATGTGTGAGGCAAGTTTTTCACACAAAGGGTGATGAGTGCCTGGAACGCATTGCCAGAGGAGGTGGTGGAAGCAGACACAATAGCAGCATTCAAGAAACACTTGGATGAATAGGAAAGGAATAAAGGGATACAGATCCTGTAGGTGAAGGCAGTTTTAGTATGGAAGGGCAAAATGTTTCGGCGCAGGCTTGGAGGGCCAAAGGGCTTGTTCCTGTGCTGTATTGTTCTTTGTTCTACTTGCCCGCGGGGCAAGAGTCAACCACATTGCTGTAGGTCTGGAGCCACAGATAGGCCAGACCAGGTAAGGATGGCAGTTCCCTTCCCTAAAGAACATTAGTGAACCAGATGGGTTTTTCTGACAATTGACAATGGATTCATGGTCATCATTAGACTTTTACTGAGTTCAGATTCCACCACCTGCCATGGTGGGATTCAAGCCTGTGTCCCCAGAACATTAGCTGGCTCTCTGGATTAATAGTCCAGAGATAGTACCACTAGGCCATTAACTTCCCTGGTTCCGAGATCTTGCTCCTTATTTATTATTCCCCATGTCAATCAATCGTTTGCTAATATCTCCATAGACCTCACTCTTCTCTTCCCACTTGTATTGATCCAAGTTATTTTTAAAAGTTTCAATTGACGTAAGTGGACTATGTATCCATGTTCTGTTTCTCATTTCATTTATCTTGTAAGGGATAAAAATAATCTGACTGTGGTCAAGGTTTATACCTTGAATGATGGAATAGGTAGGTTGTCTTATGCAAAGGGTTGGTCAGGCTGGGGATGTATCGATTGGATGTTAGAAGAATAAGAGGAACTTGTTTGAAACATTTAGGACCTAAGGGGTCTTGTCAGGGTATGTCTGAAGAAACTCTGGTCTCTTTTAGTAGAATCTAGAATTAGTGGTCACTGTTTAAAATAAGATGTCATCTATGTAAAACAGATGAGGAGACTTTTTTTTTTCTCATGAAGGTTTTGAGTCTTTGGAACCCAGTCTGAAATGATTATTGAAGCAGAATCTGAGAGTATTTATGAGGCAGAGATAGATAGATTCTTGAAATGCAAGGCATGAAAGGCTATCAGGGATAGTTGGAATCTTGAATAATCAGATCAGCTATGATCTTATTGAATGGTGGAATAAGACCCAAGGGGGAAAGTGGCCCACTCCTGCTCCAAATTTGTATGTATGTTTACAAGATTTCTGAATTGAGTCCACAAATGCTTTGCTCTTGGTCCTGTGTTATATAACCATCTAACATTAACCTTTATCTTTCTTTATTCTTAAGACATTTATTTGTGAGTCTGTTGTTATATCTCTGCAAGGTAGCCCCTTGCAATATTTGTAACTTCTTCCGGCCCATTTATTATCCAAGAACTCCGCATTCGAAACACTCCAGCCTCTTATGCACCTGCCTGTCCCCTCTCTCCACTGTTGGCATCTGTACTTTCAGCTGTCATGGCCCTCAATTTTGAATGCTTTTATCAAAACTCACCATTGCAACCCCCTTTAAGACCTTTCTTGAAACTGGCTTATAACGAAACTTTTAGCCATTTTCGAAAGTATCACCTTTGGCTAGCTTTTAACATAAGAAATAGCAGGAGTATGCTATTCAGCCCCTTGAGTCTGCTCAACCATTCAGTAAGATCATGGCTGACACTCTCTTTAACCATCCTGCTTGTACATTCTCAGACATTAATAAATTTGTCCAGTGCAAGTTCCTTTTAAGAAAACCAAGTTGAATCTGCTTGATTGCACTATAATTCTCAATTTTTTTTTTAAACTACATCCTAATGGATTCCAGGATTTTTCTCATGACAGGTGTTAAGCAAACTGGCCTATAGTTTCCTACTGCATCCCAGTTTTATTTAACCAGGACGTTACATTTGTAATTTTTCCTATCCTTTGGGACTATTCCAGAATCAAGGGAATTTTGAAAGATTACAACCAATACATCCATTATCTATGCAGCCAGTATTGGTTTGATGATGTTGTGAAGTTATTTGGGTTATTTTCCTCTGTTATTAGTTATAATATAAATGTAAGCCATTGTTATGGACACCAATCATTGCCTCATTTGATGGTGAGACACATGCACTTTTGTTAAGCACCATTGGATAATGATGAGGAGCAAGAATTTTGATCTTTATTTCTCCGACCCTGTGCTGCTAAGTGCTATTTCCAAGTTTCTCAATGCCATTCTGGCTCTGATTAGCTAACTCAGCACTGATCTGCAACCTGGCCTGTTTGATTCATTAGAATTTATCTACTAACTCATCAGTGGCTGCTGGAAATAGCTCAAGGCTGTCTGCTTCACCTGTCAGCAGTTCCGGCTGTAACCTTGAAGATCTTCACCATAATTTTCAAACTGTAGTGATTGTCCCTGCATTAAAGCTTGACAGTGAGTGGCAACAACCAATGGATAGCGTCTCAACTGAGTCGCTTTGTCCTCACCCGACAATCATTGGCACATAGTTTCCAGTCTTAGATCCTGAACGTGATTGGTATGATGTAGCATTTCTATGCAGTTCAAGGATGTGCGATGTGGGGCTAAATTGTAGCAGGCACCAGTTACACTGGCAGAGCAAAGCTTTGTCACATGGGTGTGAAACCACACTCACTGGGAGGTGGGTGTGGGCACCATAAAATGGGGATATCATTGTAAATATTTGGATTTATACAGGTTGGAGACCAATCTTTGGACACGCCACTACACTTAATCACTATGCTTTGTTCTTAATTGTTCAGCCAAATTATTATCCAATTTGTCACTTGCTAGCAATTTATATTTTTACTCAGGTCTCTTGTGAGGGATCCTCATCAAACATTAAAACAACAAAGTGTATGCAGTATCAAATCTACAGACCCAAAGCTGGTGTTATTAATCAGGGTGGCTTTGATTTGTTATCTTTAATCTTTTTTACTGCACTTGAATCACACAGTTTATAATTGACTCTTTTATACCTGTCAAACTAACAGGCTTGGAACTCCCAAGATTACATTTAACCTTTTTTATTTGAAATTCAAAACGTTAGCAAGTTTCAACCCCTTGATACTTTACTGCATTTAATGCAGTGTTTCTCTGATCCCATATGTAAATAATGAAACTGATAATTACTGTTCTCCAGCAATCTGCATTTGTTTCAGCCTTTGTATCGATGTGTCTTGATTGCAAATCTTGACATTTGTCAGTGTGGAATGAGAGATGATGCGTTTCCATTGCTTGCAAATGGTTGGCACTTGTTTTCTGATTAACTTCCAAGCGTTCAAAATAAAGCAAAAGACATAGAGCAGCAGTAAATAGGCAGACAGCCTGCACTGTGTTTTTGTGTAGAGGTCCCACTCCTTCTACTAAACAGGAACATCTGAATCTTGGAGATAGCAAGAACTGCAGATGCTGGAATCAGAGATAACAGTGTGGAGCTGGAGGAACACGACAGGCCAGGCAGCATCAAAGAAGCAGGAAAGCTGACATTTCGGGTCGGGACCCTTCTTCAGAATTGGGGGAGGGGCAGGGAGCTGGGAAATAAAGAGGGGAGGGTGGGGCTGGGGAAAAATAGGTGGGATGGTGATAGGTGGATGCAAGTAGGGAGTAGTGGGGATTGGCTAGTGGGATGGATGGGACGGATAAGTGGGAGAGAAGATTGAGAGGTTGTTTCGGGTCAAGGAGGCAGCAGGGAGGATGGGTGGGCTGGGGAAGATAGGTGGGATGGTGATAGGTGGATGCAGGTAGGGAGTGATGGGGATTTGCCAGTGGGATGGGTAGGTGGGAGAGAAGATGGATGTGATCATCAGACGCCATTTCTGCCACCTCCAGCAACATGCCACCACCAACCACATATTCCCCTCCCCTCCCCTCCCTTGTCCGCCTTCCACAGAGACTGTTCCCTCCGGGACACCCTGGTCTACACTTCCTTCACCCCCAAAACCTCACCAAAGCCCTAGGGCAGCTTCCACTATAACTGGCAAAGATGCAACATGTGCCCATTTACCTCCTCCCTCCCCAGTATCCAAGGGCCCAAACATACCTTCCAGGTGAAGCAACACTTCACCTGCACTTCCCAGAATCTAGTCTACTGCATTCGCTGCTCACAATGTGGTTTCCTCTACATTGGGGAAATGAAGCGTAGACTTGGCGACCACTTCACAGAACATCAACGTTCTGCTCGCAAAAAAGACCCTGAACTACCTGATGCTTGCCACTTTATTGCACCACCCTGCTCCCTGGCCAACATCTGTCTCTGGCTTGCTGCAGTGTTCCAGCGAAGCCCAACGCAAGCTGGAGGAACAACACCTCATTTTCCGCTTGGGGACCTTACAGCCTTCCGCATTCAATATTGAGTTCAATAATTTTAGGGCCTAAACTCTCCCATGTCCCAGCCCCCCACCCCACACACCAGGCCTTGTTACCACATAGCCTGCCATTACACACCCCCTGCTGTTAGTCACTAACTGTACCCATTAACAACTATTCACCCTCCCAGCCTGATCGTTAGCAACTCCTTTGTCTGTCCAACTGTCTTTCTGTCTCTTTGGGCCCTATACTATCGTTTACTCCCTACCCCACCCACCTCCCTATTTTCTGCATATAAAGTTTTCCCAGCCAACATCAGTTCTGAGGAAGGGCCACTGGACCCAAAACATTACCTCTGTTTTTCCCTTCACAGATGCTGCCAGAACTGCTGGGCTTTTCCAGCAACTTTATTTTTGTCCTTGAGAAGATGGACAGGTTGTGTCTGCTCAAGGAAGCAGGAAGGAGGATGGGTGGGGCGGTGATAGGTTGGATGCAGCTAGGGGGCAGTGGGGATTGGTTAGCAAGAAGGGTAAGGCACATGGCTGGGGAAGAGGATGGACAGGTTGTGGTCAAGGAGGCGGGGATGAGAGGAAGGTTTGGATGTGGGATGAGGCCGGGTGTGGGGAGATTTTAAAACTGGTGAATTCTATGTTAAGGCCATCGGGCTGTAGGCTCCCGAGGCAGAATATGAGATGTTGGTCCTCCAGTTTGCTTGTGGCGTCATTGTGGCACTGGAGGAGGCCCAGAATATACATGTCATCAAGGTAGTGGGAGGGGGGAGTTAAAATGGTTGGCGACCAGAAGGTGGTGTTGTTTGTCATGTATAGAGCGCAGATGCTCCACGAAATGGCCCCCAAGTCTATGCTTGGTCTCACCAATGCAGAGAGGGCCAAATCAGGAGCAACGGATACAAGAGACCAGGTTGGAGGATGTACAGGTGAACCCCTGTCGGATATGAAAAGTCCTCTTTGGGCCTTGGATGGAGGGGAGGGGGGAGGTGAAGGGGCAGGTGTAGCACTTCCTGCGGTTTCAGGGAAAGATGCCAGGATGGTAGGGTTAGTGGAGAGTGTGGAGCAGACAAGGGAGTGGCAGGGTTTGTGGTCCCTACGAAAGGCAGATAGGGGTGGGGAAGGAAATAGTCTTTGGTCGTGGGGTCGGGTTATAGTGGTGGAAGTGGCGGAGAATGATATGCTGGACGTGGAGGTTGGTGGGGTGGTATGCGAGGACCAGGGACATTCTGTCTTTATTTTTGGGTGGGGGGGGGGGGGGTGGGGAGGGGATTTGAGGGCAGAAGTGTGGGAAATGCAAGAGGTGCAGTTGAGGTCATTTTTGATCTTAGGAAGGGGGATGTTGCAGTCCTTGAAATAAGAGGACATCTGGGATGTCTGGGAGTGGAATGCTTCATCTTGGGGTCAGAGGTGGAGGAATTGAGAATCAGGGATTGCATTCTTGCAGGAGGGTGGGTGAGAGGTGGTGTAGTCCAGGTAGCTGTGGGTGTCGGTGGGCTTCAAATAGATGCCGGTGTTGAGGCAGTTACCAAATATGGAGATGGAGAGGCCAAGGAAGATGAGAGAGGTATCAGAGATGGTCCAGGTGAATTTGAGGTTGGGGTGAAAGGTGTTAGTAAAGTTGACGAATTGTTCAACCTCCTCATGGGAGGACAAGGCAGCGCTGATACAGTCATCAATGTGGTAGGGGATGGTGCCAGTGTAACAGCGGAAAAGGGATTGTTTCATGTATCCTACGAAAGGGCAGGCATTGCTTGGGCTCATGCGGGTACCCATGGCCACCCCCTTAGTTTGTAGAAAGTGGGAAATCTTGACTCCATTTGCCTGCCTTTGTTGCACGTCTCTTATTACCTTGACTATAGAAATATCATCAGTTGGTCCTCAGCCTTAATAACTTTGTTTGTGGCATGTGAAGTGAGTTTCCAATTTCCACTAGCGTTGTACATGTGTTTTATATTACAATAATGTAACATTCAGTCCTTTGTACTCCAGGTAGTTGTGCTCAGTGACTTCTGATTGAGGATGGTTATGCAGGCTTTTATGTTGATTGTTCAGGTACTGTAATAGCCCAGGGGCACTGACTATGCTCTTCATGATTCAAAAGCCCAGTGAAACTGACTCTGCCTAGTTCAGTGAGTTATTTGCTGATGCAGGACACCGCCACGGGATGTGATACCTTTTGGATGGGGAAAAGGAAGCAGAATACCCTTGGGACCAATCAGCTATTTTCATAGTGTTTTGCCGTCAACTGAAGTGCGTCAATAACACAAACAATTAGTGCTGCCTACTAACTGTATGGTACAACCACCAAATACTAGCAGGCTCCCAAGGGACTCAGATCTTTTGTTGCAAGCTCTCGCTTTGTCACTACTCCTTAATTTCCCCAGAAAACACACACAAGCTGCTAAACACTTGGCTGTAAAGCTGCCAGTCTGCTTGCTGTTAGTTTAGCAGATTCAAAACATGTCCACTATTGCAACTACTAGGTCTTACTCGAAGGAAACGCAAGGTGGGCCATGCATTGGAGATCATACCCACGTAAGAGTCTTAGGGAAACACTTCAGGCTTTCACTGAGCTATAAGTCAGACATCTACACCATCATGAAGAATTGGCATAGGGTGTGATGATACTATGGCTTTAAGAGGTGTATTTTGTCCTTTTTATTGAAGAGATGTTTTGAGCCATTGGTTAAACAAAAAGCGATAGTTTGTAAAGTTAGAACAAAGGAAGCAGTATGAATGGATGGAGTCAGATTCACACAGAACCAGGGTATTAATTTAGCTTTTAGCAGTTGTTGGGTTTTGAATTTGGCTGTGGAAGCTGTTATACATCTCTCTTCCACAGCTAAAAGCTTGGGTTCTCTGTCTGCTGCTAGAATCACTTAAGATAATCTATTTTACTGAATTTCCCTTTGCCAAGGGTGTGTTTATGAGATGTTACTGTATTGAAACAGTTGCTGTTTAGTAGTTCAATAACCTATTATTCCGTTAAGTTTTCCAATAGAGTTAAAGTTATACCAATTCTTCTTTCTTTTGTTTGTATTTTAACGTTAGGGTTAGAATAAAGTATATTTTGTTCAAACCCAAGTAATATAACCTATCGAAACATTCCTGGAACAGAGCACCTTACACTTGCCTTAAAAGTGATACAAGTTAGGGTCTGGGCTATGTCCTTGATATATTTAAAGTTGGGTGGGGGGGTGTTGGTCTGGCCAATAACAAAATAGGGACTCTTGTCATGGATCAAAATCTATACTTTCAAGTTGGGTTTCGGATTGTTTGACTCAAAGACAGTGAGTGGTGTGAGTTGGTGTTTTTTTTTGGGTGTTGCACTCAATTGGCTTTAATAGAGATTACCTTGTGTAATAATAGCTCTTTCAGTCCCTAAGGGTTTCCCGATGGTGGAAGACGTCACTTCAGGTATTTTACAGAAAGTGAGTAAGGCAAAATGATCAGAACTGGCAAGCAAGCTGAAGTTGAAGTTACCTGTGTCTCTGAGGAACGAGGAGATAATTACATCAATAGTTCAGCATTGACCATTGCCAGGAATGCATTCAGAAAATTGGAAATGGCTAAAATTCAATTGCAAATAAAGCAATTTGAATTTGAAGAAATGGAGAGGTAAAAGGCAAATAAATGGAAATGAAACAGTCTGAACCATGATTAAAAGTGGAAGAAAAAGGAGGAGGGAAGGCCCCAGCAGATGAGAGGGAGAAAGAGAAAGGAGAGGGAGAATGTGAGAGGTTTTGAACTTCAGAAATTGGCAATGAAAGAGGAAAGTTGACTTAAAATGGCGGAGGGTAGAAAGTAGGAGTGCCGATGAGGTCAGTGATGAGGAGCAAACACATTGTTGCCAAAAGCCTGGTGAGAATCCTGTTTAAGTATGTCCAAACATTAAAGTTCGATGGAAAAGGATGAAGAAGGCTTTTTCATTTTGTTTGAGAAAGTGGCTAAACAAATGAAAAGGTTGGTGACCATGTGGGTATTGTTGATTCAAACAAAATTGGTAGGTAGAGCTAATAAGGTATTTGCATCACTACCAGAGGAGTTATCTGGGAAATATGGTGAGGTGAAAAAGCCATCTTTAGTGCATATGAACTAGTACAAGAATCCTAAATCAAAGGAGGGAACCTGGTCAAACAAAATAATTTTGATAGGTGGATAAGGGCATTGAAAATAAATCCGACATATAATGCTCTTAGAGAGACTGTTATTTTGGAGGAGTTCAAAAATTCACTTTCTGAAGTAGTGAGAACGTGAGGAAGAGCAGAAAGTTAAAACAGCAAGATTAGCAGCAGAAATGGCAAACAGTTTGAGTTAATTCAGAAGTCAAAGTTTGGCTTCTGACATCCATTTCAATCTGTGAGGGATAGAAATTGGGGAAAAGAGAAATCCTCGGATGGTAGAGGAAAATGAGATCTCACTGAAGATAGTTTACCACAAGTTAAAAAAAAATCCATGAGAGGGCAGGAGAAGTAAAAAAGCTCAGGTGTTTCCACTGTAATAAAGTAGAACACATGAAGTTGCAGTGATGGTGGTTTAAGAAAAACACTGGGAAGACAGATGTGGTAAAACAGGATAAGTCAATAGGATTTATTAAAGCAGTAAAGGAGATCCCAGTGGAAGCGAAAGAGCTGCAAAAGAATGTACAGCCTGGTCAGGGCTTGCTTAATAAGAAAGTACCAGACCTCTTTAAAGAATTCACCTGTGTGACTAAGGTTTATTTGTGTATCAAGAAGAGTCGACAAAGAAATTAAAATTTTAAGAGATACAAGAGCAAGTCAATCTTTGGTGAAGAGGTAAGGAGCTATGTACTGCAGAAGGAGTATTGGTAGGCTGGGACTTCTTTTACTGGAGCATAGGAGGTTGAGAGGTGACCTCATCGAAGTTTATAAAATCATGAAGGGTATTGGACAGGGTTAATGATAGGGATCTTGTCCCTAGGATGGGGGATTTCAAGACTAGGAGGAATATTTTTGAAGGTGAGAGGAGAGAGATTTTTAAAAAAGACATGAGGGAAACATTTTTTGCACAGAGGTTGGTTCACGTGTGGATTGAACTTCCTGAGGAAGTGGTGGATGCGGGCACAGTTACAGCTTCTAAAAGACACTTCGATAAGTACATGATAGGAAAGGTTTGGAGAGGCATCTGCCAGGAGCAAGCAGATGGGTCTAGTTTAATTTGGGATTATGTTCGGCAGGGACTGGTTGGATCGTAGGGTCTGTGACTCTAATATGTGGAATTCATGGTGAGAAGAGTAGTGTATTATATAAAGTGAGGTTGGAGAAGCTGGTGAATCATGGTGAAGTGGTGGCAGGAGTAACAGAGAAATTCTCAGTTCCGGAGCAACAGTTTATCTTTGGGAATGATATAGCTGGATCACAGATGGGAGTAATGCCTATTGTGGTTGAAAAGCCAGTGGAAAATCAGGCAACAGAGATGTGACAGGAAGTATATCCTGGGATTTTCTGGTACAAAGTCACAAAGCCAGAATTCAAGGAATAAAGTTATGCGATGCTTTCATCCCATTAATGAATAAAGAAACAAAAAGGTGTTGAAGTTTAATTATTAGAAACTATGTTTGATTGAGAAAAAACAAGAACGGTGGAGGGCAAAATGGATATTTTTCATTTAAAGAGGTTAGTTGAATTACAAGATGAAAAAAATAAAGCAGTTGTATCAAAAAGTATACACAGAAGAAGAATCTGATTATATCCCAGAATGTTACTATCTTAAAAATGACATCTTGATGAGGAAATAGAGACCAAAATATATTCATAAGACCATAAGAAATAGGAGCAGAAATTAGGCCATTCGGCTCATCAAGTCTGCACCATTCAATCATGGCTGATAAGTTTCTCAACCCCATTCTCCCACTTTCTCCCCATAACCTTTGATCCTCTTGACAATCAAGAACCGATCCATCTCCGAGTTAAATATTCTTAATGACCTGACCTCCACAGACTTCTGTGGCAATGAATTCCATAGATTCACCACTCTCTGGCTGAAGACATTTCTCCTTATCTCTGTTCTAAAGGGCCTTCCCTTTACTCTAAGGCTGTGCCCTCGAGTCCTAGTCTCCCTGCTAATGGAAACATCTTCCTAACATCTACTCTGTCCAGGCCATTCAGAATTCTGTAAGTTTCAGTTAGTTCCCTCCTCATCCTTCTAAATTCCATCGAGTATAGACCCACTGTCCTCATTTGTTAAGCCATTCATTTCTGGGATTGTTCTCATGAACCACCTCTGGACCTAATCCTTTATCCTTCCTGCTCACAATACTCCTAAATGTGGTCTGACCAGAGCCTTATAAAGCCTCAGAAGTACATCCCTGCTTTTATATTCTCGTCCTCTTGAAATAAATGCCAACATTGTACTTGCCTTCCTAACTATCTACTCAACCTGCAAGTCAACCTTAAGAGAATCCTGGACTAGGGCTTCCAAGTCCCTGTGCACTTCAGATTTCTGAATTTTCTCATCATTTAGAAAATAGCCTATGCTATTTGTGTGTGACCTCACACTTTCCCACATTGCATTCCATCTGCCACTTCTTTTCCTGCTCTCCTAACCTGTCCAAATACTTTGCAACCTTCCCACCTTCTCAATACTACCTGTGCCTCCACCTATCTTTGTATCATATGCAAACCTAGCTAGAATGCCCTCAGTTCCTTCATCTAGATCATTAATGTGTAAAGTGAATAGTTGTGGTCCCAACACTGACCCTTGCAGAACATCACTAGTCACCGGCTGCCATCCTGAGAAGGACCCTTTTATCCCCGCTTTCTGCCAGACAGCCAATCTTCTATCTGTGCTGGTACCTTATCTCTAACACCATGGGCTCATATCTTACTCAGCAGCCTTCTGTGCAGCATCTTGTCAAAGGCCTTCTGCAAGTCCAAGTAGATAACATCCATTGGCTGTCCTTGGTCTAACCTGCTCGTTACCTCCTGAAAAATCCTAACAAATTTGTCAGACATGACCTCCCTTTGATGAAACAACACTGATTTTGCCCTATTTTACCACTTACTTCCAAATATTCAGAAATTTCATCCTTCACAATGGACTCCAAAATCTTACCAACAGCCAAGATCAGGCTAATTGGCCTGTAATTTCCCGTCTTTTGCCTTACTCCCTTCTTCAACAGGAGGGGATTACATTAGCAATTCTTCAGTCCTCTGGAACCCTCCCTGACTCCAGTGATTCCTGAAAGATCACCAGTAACACCTCCAATATCTCCTCAGCTATCTCCTTCAGAAAGATGAAAAATGGACAGAAGTTCTCCAAGTTGTATGACTGGTGGGTTATAGAAAGGTGGTGTTGCAGGTAGCACATGAGGTATGTAGGAGATCATTTGGGAGTAAGGAAAACTCAAGCCAAATACAAAATCGTTTTTATTGGCCTGGATGACATAGAGATGTGTTTGCATTTTGCTGGACATGTTACACATGTCAGATAATAGGAAAACCTCAGGCAGTGATAAAACTGGCACAGTTAATACCTATTCCAGCATTTGAGGAACCTTTTATAAGAGTCTTAATTGATTGCGTAATCCCCAAAACAAAAAGTGGGAATCAATATTTGTCGACCATAATGGATGTATTTCCGGAAACCATTTCATTGTGCAATAAATCAAGGCTGAAAGGATTGTCGAAGAGTTACTCAAGTATTTTACCAGATACAGCCTACCCACAGAGATACAGTCAGATCAAGGGTCAGATTTTACATCAGAATTATTCAAGGAAGTTATGAATAGTTTAGGAATAAACAGTTTAAAATCAGCTGTACCATCCAGAATCGCAGGGAATATTAGAACAGCGGCATCAAACTTTAAAGACCATGTTGAGGGCTTATAATCAAGACTGTCCAGAAGATTGGAATAAAGGAATTCCATTTGTATTTGTTGCAATTAGGAATGCATGAAATCAATCAGCTAAATCCAGTCCATTTTAATTAGTTTTCAGATGTGGGGAGAGGACCAGTGAAATTAATCAAGGAAAAGTTGTTAAATCAGAGTTCAGAGACCACATTTTTGGACTATGCATCAATTTTTAGGGAACAATTAAATAGAGTGGGTGAGTTGGCTAGACAGTATTTGAAACAGAACAATGTGATGAAATAGGAAGCAGACAAGAAATCAAAAATTCATATTTTTGCTAGAGGAGATGAAGTGTTAGTGTTACTTCCTGTAGAAGGTGAACCTTTAAAAGCAAGGTTTAGTGGGCCTTATCAAATCAAAAGGAAATTGAGTAAGGTGAATTATTTGATCAGAACGCCAGATGGAAGGAAAACTCTGAATGCATCATGTGAATATGCTCAAACAGTATTTGGTAGGGAAGGAATGCAAAAGGAGAATGTGGCACTAGTTACAACTCAACTGCATCCAGATAAATTTGAATTTGATATACCTCAAATTAAATTGGATTGTGAGGAAGTTCTCAAAAATTGAGATAAATTATTGAGTTACCTTTTAGAGGAAAATCAAAATGACTTGAAAGAGTTGTTCCAATCACATGGACAGATATGGAGTAACTAAGCAGGGAAGTACTAACATCATTACACATGTAGACGTAGGAAAAGTTGTTGCAATTAAGTAACATCCTTAGATTTAACCCTTTCAAATTGGCACAGGTTCAAAAAGAGATTAAAAGCATACACGAACATATATTGAAGTCACTTGCAGTGAATGGAACTCACCCGTAGTGATAGTGCCAAATCTATATGGTACCCAATGACGTGTGCTGATTACTGCAAAGTCAATGAACTTATGAAATTTGATTAATATCCTATTCCATGACTGGAAGACTGTATTGAGAAGATGGGGCAAACAACTTGCATTTCGAAGCTGGACTAACTCAAAGGATACTGGCCGGTACCCTTATCCGAGATGGCGAAGAAATTTTGGCACTGGACTTTACCAGTTTAATGTCATGCCATTTGCTATGAAAAATACATCAGCCACATTTCAAAGACTAACCAATAAAGTCATTTCAGGATTACTGAATTGAGTGGTGTACATAGACGATCTGGTGATCTTGAGTCACACAAAAGGAACTTTTGGAGTATCTATTGGAATTGTTCAGTCAACTTCAGAAGGCGGGCTTGGTGATAAACCTGGGCAAGAGTGAGTACACAAAAGCCCAAGTCATGTTCCTAGGCCATATCATTGAACATGGACAGATGGCCCCACAAGATGTGAGAACCCAAGTTATTGGTGAGTTTCCCATACCATAATGAAGATGGAAATACTACAGTTCCTGGGACTGAGTGATTTTTATTGCAAATTAGTACCAAATTTTAGCAGTGTGTTTGCTCCACTGACTGATTTGTTGACGAAGTACAGAAAAGTTTCAGTGGTTGGAGGAATGTCAGAACATATTTGACAGCCTGAAAGCTGCATCAATTACCATCTGAGTTTTAGCCGCAACTAATTACGTAAAGCCATTCAATGTGAGTATCGATGCTGTACTCCTGCAGGAAGAAGAGGAGAAGATAGAAAGACCTATTGGGTATTTTTCTAGAAAGTTGAATATTCATCAACAGAAATATGCCACAATTGAGAAGGAGACCTTGAGTTTGGTGTTGGCATTGCAACATTTCAACATTTATGTTTGCCAGTAAGGTGTCTGAGACAATTGTATATATGGCTCATAACTCCTTAACGGTTTTGGAAAAACAATTAATAATAACTACCACACTGTTTAGATGGAGTTTATTGTTACAGCCATTTAATTTGAAAGTTACACATGGGTTAGGACAAGAGAAGGTAATTGTTGATGCTCTGTCACGACTTTGATGAAGGAAGATGACATGGTTTGGTAGCAGAAGAAATGGACAGTAGTATTGAATGTTTTCATGCTTAGAATCAATATGATTTATATATATTCCAGTCAACTAATAGTGTAAAGCTAAAGATTTTTTTTTTTTTTAAATGAAGCCATCTTGGTAAATTGATGTTTTTTTTTAAGAAAAGAGGGGAGGTGTGACAATACTATGGCTTTAAGATGTGTATTTTGTCCTGTTTTTTTTTTGAAGAGAGTTTTTGAGCCATAGAAGATGAACTATCTCTTCCAATCCAATAAGTAAACAGTTTGTGATGCTCCGGGTTTTTTTTTTTTTTTTTAAAAGTTATAACATTAGAAGCAGCATGAATGGGTGAACTCAGGCTCCCAAAGAACCAGAGTTTTAGTTTAACTCTCAGCAATCGGTAGGGTTTTTGAAGTTGGCTGTGGAAGTTGTTATACAGCTTTCTGTGCTACAGCTAAAAGCATGGGCACTCTCTCTGCTGCCAGAATTGCATATGAGACAATGTTTTACTAAAATTGCCTTTGCCAAAGGTGTGCTTATAGGATCAAAAACAGAAGCTGCTGGGAAAACATAGCAGGTCTGGTAGTATCTGTGAAAAGAAATCAGAGTTAACGTTTCGAATCCAGTGACCCTTTCTCAGAATTGACCTGAAACGTTAACTTGATTCCTCTTCACCGATGCTGCCAGACCTGCTGAGCTTTTCCAGCAACTTCTGGTTTTGTTTCTGATTTAGTTCTGCAGTTCTTTTGGTTTTTATTTTGTGTTTATAGGATGTTACTATATGGGAATAGTTGCTGTTAAGTAGTTAAATAATTTATTATTCTGTTAAGTTATCCAATAGAGTTAAAGTTATACTGATTCTTCTTTCATTTGTATTTTAACTGTAGGGTAAAAATAAAGTGTGTTTTGCTTAAAGCCAAGGAGTACATCTGGAACACAGCGTCTTATACTTGCCTTTAAATCAGATAAAGGTTAGGATCTAGGCTATCCCCTTGATATATTTGAAGGTGGGAAGGGGTGGTGTTGGTTTGGTCCATAACAAAGGTGAACAATGTTAGTGGGGCATATGCTTAGCTGATAAATTAGTGTGGGAGAAGTAGATTCTGGTTTGTGGGCACTGGCACCAGTGCTGGGGAAAATGGAATGAGTCCTATTGGCACACTCCACACCTGAACTGCCCTAAGACTGGTGTTCTTGTGAACGGTGTAAGTAGGGAACTAGAGTGGTTTTTGAACTAAACAGAGGAGGCACGGGCCCGAATTTGGGAAGTGATAAACAGTCAAGGCTGGGAAAAGTATGCAGATCTAAGAACAAATCAACAGATAACTAGAGGTTACAAAATAATAAAATGACAAAACCTAAGACACTGCATTTGAAAACAAAAATGAATTAGCAGTACAAATTTAGACAAATAAGTACAATTTAGTAGCCATCACTGAAACTTGACTGCATGATCACCTAAATTTGCATCTCAATATTCAAGGGTTATGACATTTACGAATGACAGAAACATACAAAAGCTTGGAGGAATGACTCTGTTAATTAAAGATGATATTTGCATAATAGTGGAGGATGACTTTAAATTCCTAGAGGCATGGTTCTCCACCCATACTCCAATCAACAAACATATAGAATTGGACTCCATATATAAACCCATACAGATCAAAAACCAGAAATGACTGTACTCACCATAACGGACCGGACAGTATAAATTCCAAGCAGAGTAGAATAACTTTGTTTCATCGGAGGTTCCACTGATGAGGTCACTTACTATGGTGACGAAACATCCGAACGAAAACAAGCCAGCTCGGCGAGCAAGTCAACAACCTCATCCACAACCCGAGCTACAGATATTTGCCAAAACTTTAAACATAGTAGTAGTCTAGGTTGAGAAGAGCAATGGTAACATGGCGCCGACACTGGGTGACACTTTGTGGGCTTTCTACATCAGATCTTATTCTCATACTTCTTACAAGTGTTCCGCAGGTTTAACAAATGCTGCCAGAGTAAAAGATTCTCGCAGAAACAGCAACCATAACACGATTTAATTTAGCATTCAGTTTGACAGGGAAGAAGTTGGGTTGTTAACACATATCCTAGGCTGAAATAGGGGTAATTACAAAAGAATGAGGGCAGGGCTGGCTAGAGTGGACTGGGCTGGAAAAGAAGTTTAGCAGCAAAGATGTTTGAGGAACAAAGGCAGACATTTAAGAAAATAGTTCATAGCTCACAGCAAAGATATATCCCAATGAGTAAGAAGGATTCTATGAAGGGAATATCCCAAGGAAGTTAAGGATAGTTTCAGACTGGGGGGAGAAAAGGGGCAAAGATTTGCAATTTCAGAGAAAAGACCACCCAAAAACTAAAAGAGGGATGAAATACACTTTAAGGGTAAATGTATAAGTGATAACAGGTTGGCAACATTCTTAAATGTCTAAAATGGAGTGAAGCCAAAGAAACCTTAGAAAACAAGGTTTGGGAAATAACAACGGGGAACCAGGAATTGGCAGAGAAGTTGAATAAATACTTGGCAAAAATTTTCATGGTTGAAGATATTAATCACACTCCAAAATTACTGAATAATCAAGGGACTAAAGGAAAAGAAATAAATGTAATAACTATCCCTAGAAGAAAAGTGATAGGAAAACTAATGGGGTGAAGACCAGTAAGTTACCTTGGCTTGAGGGGATGCCTCCTATCATATTAAAGGAACTGGATTTATTTATTTATTGTCATGTGTATTTTGTTGCAAAATACAGTGAAAAGTGTTGCATAGTGTTGCCACTCTCTGGCACCATCTTACAACACAGAAAAATAAACCAAAACATAGAATATAAAAGGCAGAGAAATGAAGAAAGAAAGCAAGCATCTAACTTTACAGTCCTTCTTGTTAAGTGCTCTGTCATGGGCCATGGACTGGTGACTAGGCACGAGTCCCCCATCACTGCCACCGCTGGAACAAAAGTCGCCAGTCTTTGGTACCATCTCGCCTCCACCAATGCCCTCGTCAGTACTGACACCTGTGATGTCACCTGGTACCACAACAGCCCAAACTCGATGCTGCCACGAGTACGCTTCTGGCCCATGTCATCGATGCCGCCACTGTTGTACCGGGCCCAAACTCTCCTCTGCCACCGCCTCCATGAATCTGTGCTGGACACAGACTCTTCCGGGAATCAAACTTGCCTCTGCTGCAGCAACCATGAGTCGGTGCTACGACTGCCTTGTCAAAGCAGAAGCTGCCAGGAACCCAAATCCACCTCTGACACCACGGCCACGGGTCCTCCGTGGGCCCACTCGAGTCTGCACCGGGCTTACTCACAGTCGCTGCCATTGCTGTGACTCAGCTCTTCAACAAGAGGTAAGTAAAATAGAAGAGAAAGAAAAAGAAAAACACAAATTAGAAAAGAAAGACAAGAAATGAAGAGCAGATGAACCCCAGGCTCATAAGCCCTACTCCACTGCCATCTTACTGATAGTAAGTAACTGCAGAGATGGTCGTTGCATTGGTAGTAATCTTCCAAGAATTCTTAGGATCTGGAAAAATCCCAGAGGATTGGAAAACTGCCAGTGTAACGCTGAAAATTTAGAAAGGGACATAAGGAGATATTGGTCAGATGATCAAAAGCTTCATCAAAGAGGCAATTTTTAAGTGTTATAAAGGATGAAAGTGAAGTTAATAAGCTGAGAAGCTGAGAGAAACAGGAAGAAAATTTCAGAGCCTCAGGGTCTAGGGAGCTGAAGATGTAGTTAGCAATGATGGAGCAATTAAAATTGGAATTTACAAGGATCTAGAATTAGATAAGTGAAGATAGCTTAGGAAGGTATGAGGCTGAGGGAGGTTACAGGGATAGGGAGGGGGCGAGGCCACAGAGGAACTTTAATATAGGCATAAGAATTTTATGATTAAGACATTGCTTGACTGGAGCTAACAAAAGTCAGCAAGTAGAGGAATTTCTTCTTTCAGAGGGTTGTGCCTTTGGAACTTTTACAACAGAGATGTGGGGTCAGAGTACTTGTGTATATTTAAGGCTCAGAGAAATAGGTTCTATAGAGAGAATCCCTACCATGTGGAAATAGGCCCTTCAGCCCAACAAGTCCACACTGACCCTTGGAGCATCCCACCCAGACCCATCCTCTTTAAATCCACCTCAGCTACACATCCCTGAACACCACGGGCAATTTAGCATGGCCAATCCATCTACCCTGCACATCTTTGGACTGTGGGAGGAAACCGGAGCACCCGGAGGAAACCCATGCAGACACGGGGAGAACATGCAAACTCCACATAGATAGTCGCCTGAGGGTGGAATTGAACCCAGGTCCTTGGTGCTGTGAGGCAGCAGTACTAACCACTGAGCCACCGTGCCACCTTGATCAGTTGAGGAATCAAGGGTTATAGGGAAAGGGCAGGAAAGTGGACACGACTAACATCAGATCAGCCACAATCTAGTTGAATGGTGGAGCACGGTCGAGGGCTGAACTGTCTACAACTGATCCTATTTCTTATTTGGTAAAACTTAAAACGTGAGCAACAGAAATTGGATGATCAGGCTTAGAATTAAAAATTAGGACTGAATTGTATTGGTCAGATCTAAAGGTAACGAAGGCAGAAATGAATGTTTCAGCATCAGAGGAATTGAGACAGAGACAAAATTGGTTGGTGTTATGGAGGTGGAAATAGGCTGTGGTGATTTCACAAATGTGTAATTCAAATCTCATTTTGGGATCAAACACGTCACCCAGATTGTGAAGGGTCTGGTTTAGTCTCAAAACTGTTACCGGGAAGAGAGGTGAAGTCAGTAGCTGAGGAATGGATTTTGTTTCAGATCCTGCTGCAGTGACTTCAGCCTTCACAATACCGACTGGAAGAAATTTCTGCTCATCAAACACTGGAAGTCAAGTTAAGCAGCCTGATCATTTTGTAACAGTGGCTAAAGCTGGGAGGTGGGGGGGAATGTTGAGAACTTGTGCATTGTCAGCATTCAAGTGAAAAATAAGTGAAGATTGCCTTTGAATGATGTTCTGGGGTTACCGAGAGAGAATCATAGAGTGTTCCAGCATAAGAGACCCTTCAGCTCATCAAGCTGTATGGAGCTGTATGATGAAAGAAAGGGGTCTTGGTTTTCTGCCTTAATAATTAGCTTGAATCCAAACTTACAGCGGTGGCTAAGGTTTGATCTGTAGTTGTCACCGAGAGTAACAGTTCAGGAGTGGAAAAACCATTTCCAGCGATCTGGCTAATATTAAATAGATCAAAACAGAACCAGGTGAGGGTAGTATCACACAGCTGCTTGACAATGGAGGGGATGTTGCAATTGCCAAGCACTGCAAACTGTCCCAGAAGGATAAAGGAGAGAAAGTTGACTTTTGTCACGGTCACATTTCAGTACTGGGTGGGGAAGGAAGCTAATAAGACCATAAGACATAGAAGCAGAAATTAGGCCATTCAGCCCATCGAGTCTGCTCCACCATTCAATCATGGCTGATAAGTTCCTCAACCCCATTCTCCTGCTTTCTCCCTGTAACTCTTGATCCCCTTGATCGTCAAGAACCTATCTATCTCAGTCTTAAATATACTCAATGACCTGGCCTCCACAGCCTTCTGTGGCAGTCAATTCCATAGATTCACCACTCTCTGGCTGAAGAAGTTTCTCCTTATTTCTGTTCTAAAAGGTCGTGCCCTTGGGTCTTAGTCTCTCCTCCCAATGGAAGCATCTTCCCAACATCCACTCTGTCCAGGCCATTCCGTATTCTGTAAGTTTCAATTATATCCCCCCTCATCCTTCTAAACTCCAATGAGTAAAATGGGAAAGATTCAGTCATGGAATTCCAGGAAAGAGGGGAATGGGTTTGGAACTTTGTGATAATGAAGAGTTGTTTTTGAAGTATATTTGCCAGTGCACCAGGGAGAACGCTCCTATTTTTGTTTTGTGATAGTACTAAGGGATCTCTTAAGTCTATCTGAGAGGGAAGATCCAGGTTTGGCCTATCATCTTGTTTTACCTTCAAGAATGCAGCCCTTGCTTAGTTTTTCACTGAATTACATTTTGGCCTGCATTAAGCGCTCAAGGCTTTGGGATAAATTGAATCAACAAACTCCTAACTCAGAAGCGTGCAAGCAGAACCAGCATTCAATAGAAAGTGCCGAAAGGCAATCACATTGAGGAATATAGCAAAGTATGAGTATCACCATCTTTCTTGCTACCACAAGCAGTAACCATACTCCGTACAAAACTTAAAAATTATTCAAAGAGGGAAAAATACCTTTGAACAGAAAGCGTAAAACCGTGACATCCTGCCAATATATTGAGATTTTTAAATTTATATATTACAAGTATTTTTATATTTCCAGTTTAAATCCATTGGCAGACTGCACATAGCAGTTTGGTCTTAAGGGTGTTGGTGTATACACGGCCCTGCCCCCAACCAGCTCAGAACCAACATTAACTAAGAGTCTAATGTCAGGAAGTTATTTAAAAGCATTTAAGAACCAAGCTGCTGACTGAAGTATTTCTGAACATGCAGATTGATGCACAAATCGACTCCAGTGCTTGAGAAGATTGATACTCATTGATACACAGGTAGCTCAGTCTAATGAGAAATCACTTACCACAAAGCTAGGGAGAAACAGCCACCCCACCTCAACTGCGACAAGTGACGAAAGCAACCAATTTCGATCATCATTAACTAAACGTCAGTGTTTGCAGATGTGTCAAATGGTATATGATACATATTTCTCTGTTTAACACTACATTTGACACCTATAATATCAAAACCGGTTTGGTTTAGTAGCCAGTAGTTACATGCTGCAATACACAGTCACATAATTAACCAATTGCAGAACCTGAACTCTATGAAACAGTTCATATGTTGAATAAATATGATTTCACCAGTACTCCCAAAAATTTAGCTAACATGGTCTTTTACGCAGACAGCAATGCCATGCTATCCTTTGCTGCGGAGAGAATGTATCTAGCTGGAGTAGTGTGTGGGGTTCTGGTCACCTCACTTTCGGAAGATGAGATTGCCCTGGAGGGTTGGAAAGGAGATTCACTGGGATGTTGCCTGGGATGGAGCATTTTACTGATGAAGAGAGGCTGGATAGAATCAGGTTGTGGTTGTTTTCTTTAGAGCAAAGGTTATGAGGAGGACCTGATTGAGGTATAAAAGATTAGGAGAGGCGTGAAAGCAACTTCATTGAAGGTATAAATAACAACGGGGCATTATTTTAAGGTGAAAGACAGGTGTTTTGGCAGCGATGAGAAGAAAAATGTTCACCCAGAGGGTGGTGGGGTTTAGAACACACTGCCTGACAGGAAACTAGTATCTTTAGAAAGGTATGTGGATGAGCACTTGAAATTCCATAACGTTTGAGTTTATGGGCCAAGTGCTGGAAAGTGTGATTAGTTTAGATAGGTCAACATAGACCCAAGGGGCTGAAAAGCCTCTTCTGTATCACTCAATGATTTCCTTCCCCAACCCCCTCACTTTTTGGCATGAAGTTCTGCAAATCCTGAGGTCACATAGAAGTTAATTGCTGATTCAGGCAATTTGCAGATTAGGAGATGTTAGTAATTCAACATGGCATATTTTATATGAAATTAACTATTAATAATCTGTTATCACATACATGCAGTATCTGTGTTGTGTAATTTTTGCATTTTTCACATTACCCAATTGAGACCAAGGAAATGAAGTTAAAAACCCACTGTGGCCAGACTGCAATATCTTAAATTATCAATATCTTTGTAATTTAAAGCTGGAATACGATGAAATTAAGAATAAATATAATGAATTTTAGTTTAGTGGGTGTCCAATGAAAACAGACTTCCACCATGTTTAACTCTCCACAATCCTTGTTCAGACAAAAGTTTCTTCAGAATCCATCAATAAGTCAGGGTCCATCCAGAGAGTCCTGGAATATTATAGCTCAGCTGTAAGAGGTGTGAATTACCAAAGTGTTTTTATAGTTCATAACTTCAATCATCTTGATTCCAAAGTGAATTTATCTATTCCCAAGAAAAAAAATCACCAGCTAATTACCAGACACCAAAGAATTTCTAATCAGATAACATTTTGTTATTGCTTCCAGTATCTGGGAGTGCTTCTTTTGTGGCTTTGCAACAGATCAATTGGAAAAAAAATGGCTTTGGCTGCAACAAAGTGGAGGCTTTCACTTGACTGGCATAGAGAGCAATGCGGTTAATTATAAAGTAGGAGCTGGTCAGAGGGTCTTTCATTGCATGTGCTTGGATGGACACTACTGGATGTTTAACACATGGGAACACGGTTGTCATCCAAGTTCAGAATGTCCTCAATTTGAAGGAAAGGGTTGAGAAATACTGTAGAGTCAAGTTTTCTCTTGCACTATGCAAATCCATCTCACACCTCAGTTCATAAATAATGCAGTGTCTGTATATAAAAGATTTTACAGCACTCATTAAAATACCTTAACAGGCATATAAAACATCCTTTATGAAGCTAGATTTGCCCTTGCAGATTAATGTATTTAATTTTATCACAATTTGCTTAAAATGAGTTGATTGTTGTACAGAGGAGGAAATGAAGTATCTGAGAGTGGTTAAAAAAAATAAACTGAGCATCTCAGAATTAATTTTATCACCTCTGATTCAAGGATTATAAAATAAACGGAAAAGGACTAAAAATGAAGTGTAAATTCTGTGAATTCAATGTCAAATGAGGCATTAAAAATATAGGAAGGAATCAGGTGTTCTTAGCACCTGCCATCAGCTATGTTGCAAGCATTTACAAGTTATGTTTATCGGGGAGTGGGACATGAAACTGAAGTTTGGCTCAGAGACAGGGATATTATCCATTGTGCCACAGTCACCCTTTAGTCAAGAGTTACAATGTCATTAAAAGGGCATTTAACTTTCTGCAGACCACAGCAGTGTAAATTCAGCACCTTTGTGCTGTTCAGTGTAAATAGTAGGGAAGATTGATCCATTGACTAATATAAATGAAGAATTGTGCCATCTTTGCATTTAACAGGAACAACTTTGCAAAGGCTGAGACTTCTTTAAAATTATACTGATCTTGGAGCTGGAGTACACATCCTGGATATCCTCCAAAATTTAGCCACAAAATTCTACAACGTCTAAATCCACCATGCGCTATTAGATCAATTCAGGCAAACTGATCGAAGTGATGAAAAGTGGGATTTCTCAGTCATACAACATTTTACAATTCGGAAAAAAAAATGCACAAGTTGCCTTACATTTTTGTTAAAAACAAGGTCAGAGCCAGCTTGCTCATTTCTGAATACTGTACTGCACAGATTTCACTAACCAATTTGTACACTGCAATAACTAAAAATCAACTTGAGCAGCAAGGGTACAAAATGGGATCCCGAGCTGGATTTTAGGCTGGAAACCAAAATGTGTACTCTAACACATTAAGAGTATGTCTCTCTCAAACAGAATTCCAAGGCTTCAGAAAGGCAACTGCTCTAGGCCTGACTGTTCTCATATGAATTGAGCATAAGCAATATCCAAGTCTGTCACACAGCTGTTAGCTGGCTAATACTGTGGAATCAATCTCCTTTCAGTGGACCAGATTTTCTTAATTTCATGAAATAGGTCCCAGGCGTAACATGTTAATTGAAACTTCACTTAAAAGAATGCTCCCCAAGCACTGAGCTAACATCACACCAACTGGTCATTCACTGGCACTGGTTTAGAGAAACCTCAGTAAGGTACAAGATTATTTTGGGTCATATACATGTCATGAACTTTTGTTTCTTAGGCTAATGGAAAAACCCAGTCTGTATGTTAATCACAAATTATAGTCTTTTGTCTCCTAAATAAAAGAGGAAAGCATATTACAGCTACAATTACTGCTGTTTTATGGGAGTTGGCTAAGTGCTGTGAAAGGAAAGGTAATCGCCAAGGATGTAGCTAAAGAAGAATCTCTTCAGTAAACATTCTTGAGCTCTAACAATGTTTTTGTATAATGTTTAGAGTTATTTGTTGTTTGGCCATTGTGTTTAATTAACTTAGCTCTACTTTCTATATTTGTCTCTGCTCAAAATTAGATCTAAGAAGAATATTTCCCTGAACGTAGCAACAAATAAATCATTCTATTAATTCCCCTTAATGTTCTAATTATCATGCAATGTTTCTACCAATTCACTGCACTGCTGTTGCTTCACCTTCCTAATCTCATGGCACACTTACTACGTCTCTTGATTTTGCTGAAAAGGATCTCCATCTAATGCTTTAGATCCCCTCAGGTTTCACCATAACCACGTTCCATGTCTTTGTGGCTCTTACAACAAGGTTTTGTTTGGCCAGACTTTCATCTTTGGTTTAATCCTATTTCAGGTTGCTGATGTAAGGGAACTATTAGAAACATTAGTTACCATCATGGGTTACAGCTAGCCATATTTTCCTCCAAGCTGACCATCCTGACCTAATCAGCACATTGAGTCATGTGATGTGATCTATGATACTTAGAAAGCACAACAGAGATCAGTAAATCTGACCTATCAGCTGAGTCTTGTTTCCAGAATGGTTAAAAGGGCAGCACTTGGTTAAGACGATAAAGATTTTCTTTTGGTTTTCTTCTAATCAGTGCTGCAAGCCTACAGTAGAATTATTATAAATGAGTAAGGAACTCAAACTGAACCTGGGTTTGACCAAGTTAGGAACCTAATGCAGAGAATGAGGCAAGCCCATCATGCCCTGAATTGACTCTTTGCAAGAACAATCCAATTTATCACATTCTCCAACTCCTTTGGCTGCAAGTCTGCAATTATCCCTACTTCTCCCTTTTCAAAAATAAATTCAATTTCAATCTGAAAACTCGTAACAAGTCTGTTCTAACCAGCTTTTCAGAAATCCTTCATGGAGATGAAGATAGTCACTTTAATAGAGGAACCCAAACTTTGTAACTTAATAGTAGAAGCCTAATAGACCTCCCCGAAGCAACGTCTGTCGACGTGATAAAAATGTGATAAAACTAAAGCTGAACTGAATTTGCTTCTTTACCATTTAAAATATTAAGCTTTTGTGGCAATGGACAGCAAAGAAAGAATTTGCATTAACACAGAACTTTTCATAATCTCAGGATGGCCCAAAGAACAGCAAAGTCAAATAAATTATAAGTGTAATCACACTGTAAAATATGAAAGCACCTTCATAATTCAGACTATCACAACTGGAAATAGATTTATTTCAGTGAAATTTCATCCTTTATTTACATGTGTATTACAGTCATTTCCCCCACTTTGAAGTTCTTCATTATTTCTATTTCAATTCAAATTTCAACCATTAAATTAGCTGTTATTTTACAATACAAAAAATTATATGAAAAAGTGCAATCCTAAATGTTACCCCCCTCAACAATTCCCCTCGGAGTAAAACAGTTTACAATACTTACTCAATATTTACATACCAGTGCAATCGATGCTAAATTATACATATTAACAAACTACTAATTTTATGCACATGGAAGTAAGAGTACAGGAAGAACATTCTGGAAGCAGTATGTCAAGACTTTACAGAAAAATTAGCCATTAGCTTATAAGATGCATTGTGCATTTTCACAGCTCATGGTTCAGGATCAACACATATTCAGTGATCAGGAAAATGATACATTAGGACAAGACTAATAAGCATCTGGTCCCAAGGTTTCAAGTACAGATATAGCAAGAACTGCAGATGCTGGAGTCAGAGACAACACACTGTGGAGCTGGAGGAACACAGCAGGCCACCCGACCTGAAACTGCTCCTCTGATGCTGCCTGGCCTGCAGTGTTCCTCCAGCTCCACGCTGTGTTGTCTTCAAGTACAGATGTTCTGCTGTATGCATCTGAGAAGTTAGGGCATATTTACAGAATTGGGAGGGAAGGAGATGAGAGCAAGGGATTTAGCACTCTTCTGGCAAACAGTGATTGTGAGGGGTTTACCATGTTTGCCATCATCACTGGAATAGCAAGACCAACACAGATTATAAGATTTCTGTTTTACAGTAAAACGAGAAAAGAATTGTGGAATTCAATCCCCAAACCAATGAAAATCCAATTCCATTTTGGGATTCTAAATGCTTGTTGTAATGCTTGATCCTTAGGATGTCAGTGATTTTCTCTATTTTTGCAATGCAGTGTTAGAAACCATTGGCAAGTTATGCCAATAATTTCCAAAACATCACAACTCCTTTTCCAGAAAAAGGTGCCTATTTAAATTGCTCAGTTATCCTCTTTCTGGATTCCTAAGATATTAGTTCCAAGGACAGGTTCAATATTTGTACTAATTGATCACTTTCTTTTTAAAAAAAAAAACAATTTTATGGATCTTCTTTTACTATACATAGCTATTTTTGCTGTAACTATCCGAAACAGTATTTGATTTGTATCAACAAAGACCAGATCAATTAAATGCACAAGTCCAGGTGGCTCCAGAATGTTATTCCAGTTGTGTTTTTCTCCCCCATCAGACAGCCATTTGACTAAATTCAGCGATTATATAAGTTAGCTATCTTCTAAAAGACAATGCATGCACATTTTTTTTAATAATGTGTGCACATTAAATGGCACTCTGTGGCCACTTCAATCAACATGCTGTTCACAGAGCATTATCTTTCAGCCTTTTTGCAGTGGTGTCACTAGAATTTAACCACATCCCAAGATTTTCCTTTACCTCCATCTCATTATAGTTTAAGCTTGTTTTCAAGTGACTAATATGCTATCCTCTTGACAATGAGATGAAAATGAAAATGATTTTTGAGAGGAAGCATTCAATACAGCATATGATCAATTCCTGAAATAAACAACAAAAGATTATGGAATACTCAGGAAGTCCATTAGCATCTGGAAGCAAAGAAGGAAGGTTACGAATTTTTCAGAACCCCAAGTTAGTTAATTTTGTTTCTACTCACATGCTGATAGACTTACTGCATGTTTGTAATGTAAGACACGGTTACTCAAGTCCAAAGTTACTTCTCAACAGTGCAATCACCAATGTTGTTTTCTGCAAGGAACTGTTAATCCTTATAGACTTTATATCCCTCTCATTGAAAATAACGTGAACAAAATCACTGCTTCCACATTTTATGCAAAACAACGCACCTGGCAACACAGCAATTTTTCACATCACTTGCTGTTTAAAACACTTCGCAATATACAACAGGCTTTGCATTCTTCTATGTGTTAAAAAAGTTTCCCCATGTAGAACTTAATGACTTCCAAAACAATTTGAGATAACCACAAAAGTTTCCAGCTCTGTATCTGTCACTATTTCATGCTCTGATTTGAAGGTTTGATCCAAAATAGTCATTAAAATAAAACTTACCTAATTTTACTTGATTGCAACAGCTAATTAGAATGTTTTAAACTTGTTAGCAAAGACCAGACTCTGCACTCCCCTCCCAAGAAGATTGAAGTATTCATTTTCAATTTGACAATCACACTCTATAATGCATTCCAAAAAATATAAACTCCCAGCTCAACAGTGTAATAGCCACTCCAATTGCAATGCTCAACTATTAATCTGAAGGTGACCTGTAGGTTTTAGTTATAAAGGAGTGCAGCAAGATAGAACCCTCTCTCCTAGAACTGGAACAGGAAGCACAAGTGACAAACTGAAGGGTAAAACATGTCACAAGATGAACAAGTTGTGCAGTATGTTCTTGATATACAGTTCTACTGAAGATAGATCATGTCCTAACCCTGGCTTATTTTACATTTGACTGAACAAATGTGGTGAAAAAAATGTTGAATAGCGTGATTATTTATAGAAAATTCAAAAACTGGGTTACCCACTGATACTAACTAGCTCAAGATAACACACCCTTTTCATTGGCCTGTACAGAATGTAAAACACAAAAAGGTTGAGATCAGGCAAAATATGCCAATGGATAAAAGATAACGTATGCCAATAAGTCAATAGTCCAGATGTCAAATGAAGATTAGTCTCATCAGTTGTGTAGAGATTGGAGGAAAGGAAAAATAAAATCAATACACGACATGCCCATGAAAGGGTTGTGTAATACAGCCATGAAGCGAAAGCAATTAAGTCATTCTGTCTTCCAAAGAAACTTCCACTGTGGTTAATTTCAGCTTCTTCCAACAGCCAGTTGGATCAAACATCAATTCTGCCTAGTCTGTCATGGAAGCCCAACACTCTTTATGATTAATGGAACAATTATTTTAAAGTTTGATTATTTAAAGAAATGAATAAGAAATGAATCAGAAGCAATTACATGTCAGCATTGGCAAAGAACAATCCCTAGGTTAGGAACAGGTTTCAATGACGGTCATGGAGGTTAACTGTTGACAGAAAAGCAAGAATCAACCATATGCAGTGGATGGGTAAAGGCACCAATACCACCTCAAAATCAGCCAACAGCAAGAAAACAAAATCTCCATCAATCCTTATCTAGCCAAAAGCCTTGGTTGGGAGGGGTCTCCTGTATTGGGCTCTATGACTCATGTTTAGTAGACAAAAACAAACCTGCATTTATAGCACCTCAGCACAGCCTCAAGACATACCGAGATGCGTACAATCAACCGTATGCTGTTCAAGTGTAGTTAACATAGGATGTACAGTATTCGGTTTACATATATCAAGGTTCCATAAATGACAAATGACTGAAAGACCAATATGTTTATCATTGGTGGGGACAGCAATATGACAGGCAGTTAGCAGCCTAATTAATTTTTCATTTAGAAAGGGGAAATAATCATCTCCCTCCTTAATAGCTGCTTTCTGAATTGTTGCTTCTAGACATTCGGACATTAAATAAATATTGTTTTAGCTTTCAGGCAACGGACGTCTAGCATCGAAGAAAGTGGAACCAAGCCTGGGTAGAAACATCGAAAAAGCATTCATTCATTTCATGTGGAAACTGCAAAAGCATAGAGATTTCAGATCTGAGCAGGAAGGTGCTGTTTCCTCATATATAAATTGGTACTTGGGTTAGATTTACACTGTCAAAGCTAAAGCTTAACATAACCAGCTGAACTGTAACCAGAGTGACATTACAGAAACAAAATAATTGCCATACAGGCTGACATTACTGCAGTAAAGTCTGAATGAAGAAATAAAAGTATTAATGTGGGATTTAGACCAGGCAGAGCATTAAGGAAGGCAGACTGATTCCCCATAGACAGGAATTGCAAAGGTACAATCAGAGGACTGATTTCTGGCCCTTCTTTCATCTGCCAGCATTTGTCAGGTCTGCACAACTGAGAAGAAAATAATTCACCTTCATTGTACATACAAGAAAATGCGATGTAGGGCATTTCAAGATGAGATGCTAGTGATGGAAATAGCCTATGAAAGAATAGTAAAAAATAAACATTTGTCTCAATTTTGGACTCATAAGTTAAGTGGCCAGATGTGGTTCCTAGTCCCATCTATGGATTAGCATTGAGCAGAACTGTGCACAGGGATGAGGAGGAGAGGGCAATTGCGAGTGATCCTACTTTGCTTAAGACAGAAATAAGCTTGTCAACTAGTTCAACCAGCCAGTACTCACTTGCCCCCGCCCCCCACCCTGACTAATGGCAAGAAAATACAAATTCCTGCTCCTTTTGGAAAGAAAATATAAAGGTGAAAAGCAAAAGGCTACAAGAGCTCAGATTATAATTTAAAAAGTAATTTACAGTCTTATGAAGAGGAAAGAAAAATAGGTCAACTGTTTCTGCTTCTTGATAAAAAATAAATTCTTCAACTAGCTTTGATTCCTTAATAAAGAAATTTTTATTAGAGAATAACTGTTCAAACAAAAGCCTGTGTTTCAGTTTAGAAGAAGCCTTGACTACCTTCCTTCCAGCCCTAAGCTTGCTATCTATGAATGCTAATGATCTCAGTACATTAACTTTAAAGACTTAATATAAACATGTCCCAAAAATTTAAAATCTAATGAATGTAAAAGTAATACCAACTCCAAACTAAAGGCCAAAAAAGGAGTATATCACCTGACCAGTTAAATCCAGTCAGTGCAAATATAAAAAGTCCTTTTGACAAACAGACAGGAGCTGAAGACCTGCCAGCATCTATTTTCTCAGGTTATTACAGTTAACTTTTTAGGTAGCATTTAGATTCCAAATTATATTTTTACTCATGCTTTGAAACCACCAATTTCAGCAGTTATACTGATGCAGTGTGGCTTTCTAAATTGAATTCAAGTAAATTACTACTAACTTTAGCAACAATGCAATTCAACATGGTCAATTGAAGCATGTAGTACCCCAAAATGTCCTGTCCTCACCCAATGAGAATAAAGAGGTGCAAATGTCAAATGACAAATTGGTTTTCCCAATGCCAAAAATTCAAGTTTCTACAATGTCCATTAATTTCTGGAGTGTGTGGTCCAGGCACAGGCTCTGGTGGGTGCCCTGAATTGAATGATACGAGTACACTATGTGCTGTTAACACGGCTAAAAAAAACTCAGATTCCTTTACATAAACATTTTGCAACTGGTCAAATTTCCTGCGCTCACTTTTAAAGTCCTTACTTTTAAAATGAGCCCCTGCACCTCTTTGTACCACTCCATTAGATAGTAATCAGTAGCAATAATAATCATATTTCTGGGTTGCTAGAATCCCACAAATTAAATCAGCACCAGTTTAAATTTCTGATAATTGGAATAGATTTGGAATAGTTGTTAACATGCAGCAATGTTGGTTTTTAGATTAGTCAATTGCAATAGAGAGTTCAGCAGGTAAAACCAAAATGATTCCCAGATTGTTGCGAATGCTGTAAATTCTGATATTATTTTTCTTTTATAATATCAAGAATTATTGGAAGTTCATTGCAGGCATTTCAACATTTGAAGGTGAAATGAAAGATTACCATCTTGGGTGTAAGTCAATGTCATAACTATTTTTGCTGAAAGGTTATACCGATTATATTAATTTTTAATCATGGTTTTGGCGATATTGATAAGCTGAAGTGATGCTTGGTTTTGCAGAACCATGCTTGAAACACTGACCTCTGTGCTGAACAGATGTTGAATGAATTTTTACGTTTACAGCATTCTCAATTTTTCATCCAAATGTCCATCATTTCCACTTCTTAAATGTGTAATTACATTACTGGCTCAGCAAAATTGACCAAGTGGTTCTGTTGCAAGCAACAACCTTCAATATCAATAACTAAAAAAGCTTTCAGATCTCATGCTCAACTAGCACAAGACCACTCCAGTGTATATATATATCAAGGTTTCTTGTAAAACAGCCAGTGTGGAAGTATTTTTTAAAATTCATAAAAAGAAGCAGTTTTGAGAACAGCAGAGAACAATATTCTGTTCAAACCAAAAAATTGGAGAAACTCTGTAGGTCTGGCAGCTTCTGTGGAGAGAAAACAGAGATAACATTTTGAGATCAGTGACTCTTCAGACTCAAAATATTAACTCTGTTTTCTCTCCACAGACGCTGCCAGACCTGTTGAGTTTCTCCAGAAATTTCTGTTTTGTTTGATTCAGACCTCCAGCATCCACAGTTCTTTGTTTTATTCTATTTGGTTCCAAGTGGCTGGTAGGGAGCATTAAATACATGATGTATAGTACAGAGCATATAAATCACAAAGCAACCAATCCATCAAATTATTGCGGTAAGTGGATAATTACTGCTGACCATAGCCACTTAGTTTTGTTTCTCATAAAAGCGTATGTGCAAATTTGACTAAATTATTTTTGATCAAGTTTCCCCAGACTGCTAACCACTTCATAGATGAGCTGTTCCTTCATGTTGGAGCGAGGCAGCTTCACAAAGATCAAGTGTCAAATCTAAACAGACCATTTCTATTGCTCCCAGGTTCTTACTAACTTTCATATTTTGGGGTGAAATTACAAAATTCATTGCCAAGGGTCCCTTTATCAAAACAATGCAGATCACCTTGCCTCCAGTCTAGTGTTTCCTACCAAATTTTCGATAGAATGAAAAAGCATATGGGTAACTGTTAACCTGGACATAGAAAAGAAAAATTGTCAGCAAGTAGTGTTACTCGAGAATAAGTCTGTTCTCTAGCATTCTTAGAAGGTTCCTGGATGTTATTAAAATTGAGACTTAGCAATTCTGAATGACTATTTCTTTATATACAAGCTGAGGTATGTTTTAAGTGTCCCTGTATAGATATGATCTGCAGTCATTCTGAAACAAGCCAACAAAACTGGCATCCCTGGCAACTTGAGGCAGACCGTACTTACATCCGGGTACTAACAATAGAGCTATAATCTGTTACAATGGTCAAAAGCATATAATATCACATTCTTTTAATTTCAGCATTTTTCTTATATATAATCAATTTTATAAAGTTCTCTCTGGCCCTCCATCACCTGACGTCCCTACGGGATCAATAAAAAGGTGTAAAAAAACAGATATTGCTTTTGATCATCGCTTCCTCTTTCTCTGGACAGTGTGACCTTAACGGGATTTCACTAAGTGAATGCAAAGAAAAAAGGGCGTTACATGATGAGAATCTCCGTCTTGGAAGTACAGACACTAGTACATAATCTTCAGCGAGCAAATCTCACACATGCAGAGGGACAAGATGGAAAGATACGGATTTCTCAAAATGGTTTTTGTCTCTTTCGGCCACAATCTCAGAATGGAAGTGGACCGGCACCGCAAGCTAAGTTTTTTTTTAAAAAAAAAAATCCTTCAGAGATTGACAAAATGAGGTTTTGAAGTGTCAAATGCAGGTGCCCGGTTGTGCAGGGGGAAGGTGTTTCCTATTCCGCACGGCTCCAGACTTCTCTTTGTGATCCATTGACTTTTGCTGGGAAATGTCAACTAATGCACTGGCTACAGCAAGACCTAAGGACAAAACAAAACAAATTTAGTGCCTCAAAAGCTACAACATCGTTGGTGACAAACTAATGAGGAGGCTGGTCTAAGATGCAGGCACGTCTGATTTCCCACACACTGGGTACCTACCACAGACATAAATGGAGGAGGTGGGGCATCAGGTATCCTACTCTGAATACCTTCTGACAGACTTACCACCCTTGTAGCTGGAAACAAGATTTCCTTCAAACAGAGAGTTAATAGATGCAGAATGCAGAAAATGTTTTTCTTCTGTCAGTCAACACTTCAGCACCTTCTTTTTACTTTAACTTTAAATAAATGGTGAGTGGATGAGAAACGGATTTAGAATTCAAGTGAAGGATAAAGACATCGGCTTGGTGGCCTATTTCATAGAATCACATGATGACATATATGAGAAGAGAGGCCATTGGGTCAATCAAGTCTGCACCAACCCTCTGAAGAGCATACCACCCTGCCCCAGACCCGCATCCTACCCCAACAACCCCCACATTTACCATGGCTAATTCACCTAGTCTGCACATCTTTGTGCTGAGAAGCTGTAGCACCCTTTGGAAAGCATGACATAGGGAGAATGTGCATACTCTATTCAAACAGTTGCCCAAGGTTAAAATCGACCCGAGGTGCTGTGAGGCAGCAGTGCTAACCACTGAGCCACCATGCCACCCCATATTTCTGTACTTACATTTCTATGCTTCAAAAATGGAAAATAGGATTTACATTTTAAAATGCCCAAAATATCTATTTGAAAAAATATAAGGTGATTTAATTCTTAAAATAGTCTTTGCTGGAATATAATCTGCTCTTGGAGGAGTTTTCCGGTCACATTTCAGGCTATCATAAATTGTTTCACACAAAAAGATTTTAACTGTGTCTGCTTTTCAGAGGAGACTTAATTTGGGAAGGAAAATTGAGGCAAAGGACATGCTGAGATTTTCTAGCAATTTCTGTTTTTGTTTCTGATTTCCACATCTGCAATTCTTTCAGTTTTTTAATCAAGATAAACAAAGGATTGTCACTGACCTGACTGTCCCGGTGGTGGTATTCCTCCTACTCCTCTTGGTAATCGTACAAATATTGAGAGAATAGCTGCTTTATTACCAAAGCACGGCTCTAATGCAATGGGTTTAGGGATACTCTGCAACAGAAGAAAAAAAAATTACTTATTTCATAAAAGAACACTTTAAAACTGGTGTTGGAGGTTATGACAGCAGACATAAATTGGATTGAAAACTATTGATCTTTACACAACTGACATATCTGGATTAAAGTCTAAAACTTTTTTTAAAATTATAGCCTTTTGGCACGATATCAAGCTCTTACTAAAATAAAGTTACATTCAACACCATTGATCACTGACTTTTTCTTGAACATTGGGGAGAAGACAGCAGTCCAATGAACAATACTAAAATATCTTGCATGCATAAAAGTAGAGTCAGAGCTGTACAGCATAGAGACAGACCCTCTGGTCCAACTCGTCCATGCTGACCAGACATCCTAAATTAATCTAGAGATAGTGGGAACTGCCGATGCTGGAGAATCTGAGATAACAAGGTGTAGAGCTGCATGGACACAGCAGGCCAAGCAGCATCAGAGGAACAGGAATGCTGAGGTTTCGGGTCTGGACCCTTCCGTCCATACCCGAAACGTCAGCTTTCCTGCTCCTCTGATGCTGCTTGACCTGCTGTGTCCATCCAGCTCGACACCTTGTTATCTAAATTAATCTGGTCCCATTTGCCAGCCTTTGACCCATACCCCTCTAAACCCTTCCTAATCATGTACCCATCCAGATGCCTTTTAAATGTTGTAATTGTACCAGACTCCACCACTTCCTCTGAAAGCTCATTCCATGCACGTACCACCCTCTGCATGAAAAGGTTGTCCCTCAGGTCCCTTTTAAATCTTTCTCCTCTCACCTAAAACCTATGCCCACTAGTTTTGGATTCTCCTACCCCTTGGAAAAGACCTTGGCTAATCACCCTATCCATGCCCCTCATGACTTTATAAACTTATACAAGGTCACCCTGGCAACATTCTTGTAAATCTTTTCTGAACCCTTTCAAGTTTCACAACATCCTTCCTATAGCTGGAAGACCATATTTGAATGCAGTATTCCAAAACTGGCCTAATCAATGTCCTGTACAGCCGCAACATGACCTCCCAACTCCTATACTCAATGCACTGACCAATAAAGGCAAGCATACCAAACGCCTTCCTCACTATCCTGTCCACCTGGGGCTCTACTTTCAAGGCACTATAAACCTGAACTCCAAGAGTTCTTTGTCCAGCAACATTCCCCAGGACCTTACCGTTAAGTAAATGTATAAACAAAGCTTGAAAAGTAATATCTGCAGTCAAAACATGTCCAGTCACCTAATAAATCATCTTCTCTCTGTACTACCGAACCCACTGGTATAAATTTGCTTCACTAACTTAGTTTGTACAGATGGGTTGGTGGGTTTGAATGTTTAGAATCAGAGGATCCCTCCAGTGTGGAAGCAGCCAATTGGGCCATCAAGTGCACACCGATCCTCAGAAGAGCATACCACCCAGACGCATCCGCCTACCCTATCGCTGTAACCCTGCATTTCCAATGGTTAATCCACCAAGCCTGCACATCCCTAGACACTACGGGCAATTTAGCATGGCCAATCTACCTAACATGCACAAATTTTGACTCTGGGCAATTTGCGATGGGGAATAAATATTGCCTAGTCAGCAATGCCCTCATCCTGTGAATGAATTCAAAGAAAAAGTTTTGTGTCAGCAGCTCATCTAATATGCAGATCTCTCACTTCTCTTTGACCAAGCTGATTTTGTATCCAACATACCAACTCACTGTAGATCTCATGTGACTCAATCTTCTGAACCAGCCTACCATCAGGGACCTTGTTAAATGCTTTCATAGAGTCGAGCTAGATAACATCCACTGCCCTACCCTTGAGCAGCTTTCGGTTTTTTGATGATGGGACGATCAAATTTGTGAGACAAAACCTCCCCTGCGCAAAGCCAGGTTGACTATTCCTGTTAAGTCCATTATTTTCCAAATGTGACTAAGTCCTGTCCCGAAGAATCTTCTCCAATAATTTCCCTACCACTGATGTAAGGCTCATCGGCTGAAAATTGCCTGGATTATCCCGCTTGCCTGTCTTAAACAAAGGAATAACATTGGCCATTCTCCAGTCTTCTGGGACCTCGCCTGTAGCTAAACATGATATAAAGATCTCTGCCAAGGCTCTTGCAATCTCTTCCCTCACCTCCCTCGGTATCCTGGGATAAAGCCCATCAGCCATGGGAACTTAGCTACCTTAATGTTTTGCAAGGCACCAAACACCACCTCCTTCTTAACATCAACATACCCCTCCCTAATCGTACAATCATTCATGTCCTTTTCCTTGGGGAATACAGACTTTCCCATCTTCAACCTGTAACCGTGTAGGGTCTTTTTTTTTGAGATATCCATCCAATTTTCTTTTGAATGGCTTGAATGAACTATCTTTCACCACACCCGCAGGCACTGCATTCTGACCATAACAATTTCAAACACAGGAATAAAAATAAAGTTGCTGGAAAAGGTCAGCAGGTCTGGCAGCATCTGTGAAGGAAAATTCAGAGTTAATGTTTCGGGTCCGGTGACCCTTCCTCAGAACAATTTCAAAACAACTTTATTTTCACCATTCAGGGTTAATATAGTTCCTGTTGCTTATTAAATAATGTAGCTAGTTCACGTTAACATTACCATTGGTATCACTAGCAATTTTACTGACCCTTGCTAATAACAATAACATTATGCTTGTTTTGCCTGAAGCAACATGACCAAGAGGAGGACTCTGGAGCCGGAAATTGAAGCGTGCTGAAGAAAATTGCTCATATCCTGACATGGCCTTATTTACAAAATGAAGTCTATTATCAGAGGTATACTTGGCAAAAACAATGCGAACACCACGACTTCCTAAAGCTAGAAACATTTTGGAAGCCCAAATATCGAGCTCACAGAATTACAGCAGCTTTAATGGCACACACAGAGGCCATTTGGCTCACAGTGCCAGCACTAGCCTATTAAATCAGCAACATTACATAACACCAACTTTTTGCTTTTACCTTCATACTCTTGCATTTTTAAAATCCAAAGAAATCATCCACTCTGTCGCTGGGGAGGCAATGACCTAATGTTATTATCACTGGACTGTTACTCCAGAGACCCAGGTAATGTTCTGGGGACCCAGGTGCGAATCCTGCCACGGCAGATGGTGGAATTTGAATTCAATAAAAATCTGGAATTGAGAATCTAATAATGATCATGAATTTGTTGTCAATTGTCAAATAAAAAGACATTTGGCTGACTAATGTCTTTTAGGGAAGGAAACGGCCATCCTTACCTGGTTTGGATACAGGTGACTTCTGACTCACAGTAATGTGGTTGACTCTCAACTGCCCTTGGAACAATTAGGGATGGGCAATAAGTGCAGCCTAGCCAGCGACATCCTCAGCCCATAAATGAATTTTAAAAATGTCCTCGAGAGCCTCAATTGAACATGCCTCCACCACACTTCCAGGCAGTATTTCTTTAATTCATCTTTGCTTTTTTCCCAGATCACATTAAATCTATGGCTTCTTGTTACTTTTACAAATGCTAATACTTTCTCCCTGACTACTCTATCCAACTTGCTCATGTTGACTTTGTTTTTTTTAAAAATACAAATCACAATATAGTTGCTGCAAAATTGAACCTAGTGTCACAAAGTAAACCAGTAAACATTCCAACAATTTTATTGACTTGAAAAAGATCCAGAGCCATTTTAGCTGCATATAATTCTTCACATGTGCGGATTATATTGTAGTTCCTTGAAGGAACTGCCAAGGTGCTAACATGAGGCAGCTGAGCGTTCAGACAAATAAGGCCAAAGCAGATCCCCATACTGGGTTTATAGTTAGTCTCTCATTCATGCGATGAGAACTAGACAGAAGTATGTAGAAGTCACAACTAGGAAACAGGTCAATTAACTAAACCAGTCTGTATTAATGTTTAGCTTCCACGAGAAGAAATAAATCGAGACACCCACAGGTTCCAACAGATAGGGGCAAATAAAAGTCCCCAGGGCCTGATGGCCTACATCCTAGGGTTTTAAAGGAAATAGCAGCAGCAATACTGGACCAACTGGTTGTAATATTCCAAAAATTTGCTGGATAAGGGAAATACTTGGCCCAAACCCATCTCTGCCTCCATGAATCTGCGCTGGATGCAGACACCACTGGGAACACAAACTTACCTTCGGAGCAGCAGCCATGAATCACCGCTAGGAGCACCTCATCAGAAGCTGCTGGGCACCCAAACACACACTTCTAATGCTGTTGCCGAGTCCACGCTGCTGGGCCCACTTGCCATCATCACAACAGAATTTTTTACAAATGGTAGGTAAAATAAAACAAAAAGAAAGAAAAGAAACGAAAACAAAAGTGGATGGAGCGGATGAGCCCTATTCCACTGCCATCTTTCAAAGCCTGGGGTGAGAGGTAATTGATGAGCTTGGACAGTGTGCTGAGAATTGTAGGTGACAATAAGCAAGTTAGGAAAGTAATTTGCAATGAAAAATGACATTTAGAACAAAGAACAAAGAAAATGACAACACAGGAACAGGCCCTTCGGCCCTCCAAGCCTGCACCAATCCAGATCCTCTATCTAAACCTGTCACCGATTTTCCAAGGATCTGTATTCCTCTGCTCCCTGCCCATTCACGTATCTGTCTAGATACATCTTAAACGACACTATCGTGCCCGCCTCTACCACCTCCGCTGGCAACGCGTTCCAGGCACCCACCACCCTCTGCGTAAAGAACTTTCCACTCATATCTCCCTTAAACTTTTCTCCTCTCACCTTGAAATAGTGATTGTAATTGAGTAATCGAGTCCCCCACTCTGGGGAAAAAGCTTCTTGCTATCCACCCTGTCTCTCCCTCTCATGATTTTGTAGACCTCAATCAGGTGCCCCTCAACCTCCATCTTTCTAATGTAAATAATCCTAATCTACTCAACCTCTCTTCATAGCTAGTGCCCTCCATACCAGGCAACATCCTGGTGAACCTCTTCTGCACCTTCTCCAAAGCATCCACATCCTTTTGGTAATGTGGTGACCAGAACTGTACGCAGTATTCCAAATGTGGTCGAACCAAAGTCCTATACAACTGTAACATGACCTGCCAACTCTTGTACTCTATACTCTGTCCGATGAATGAAAGCATGCCGTATGCCTTCCTGACCACTCTATCGACCTGCGTTGCCACCTTCAGGGTACAATGGACCTGAACACCCAGATCTCTCCGTGCATCAATTTTCCCCAGGGCTTTTCCAATTACCGTGCAGTTCGCTCTTGAATTGGATCTTCCAAAATGCATCACCTCGCATTTGCCTGGATTGAACTCCATCTGCCATTTCTCCTCCAAACTCTCCAGTCTATCTATATTCTGCTGCATTCGCCGACAGTCCCCTTCACTATCTGCTACTCCACCAATCCTAGTGTCATCTGCAAACTTGCTAATCAGACCATCTATACCTTCCTCCACATCATTTATGTATATCACAAACAACAGCGGTGCCAACACAGATCCCTGAGGAACACCACTGGTCACAGTTCTTCATTTTGAGAAACTCCCTTCCACTACAACTCTGTCTCCTGTTGCCCAGCCAGTTCTCTATCCATCTAGCTAGTACACCCTGGACCCCATGCGACTTCACTTTCTCCATCAATCTACCATGGGGAACCTTATCAAACGACTTACTGAAGTCCATGTATAGGACATCTACAGCCCTTCCCTCATCTATCAACTTTGTCACTTCCTCAAAGAATTCTATCAAGTTGGTAAGACATGACCTTCCCTGCACAAAACCATGCTGCCTATCACTAATAAGCCCATTTTCTTCCAAATGTAAATAGATCCTATCCCTCAGTATCTTCTCCAGCAGCTTCCCCACCATTGACGTCAGGCTCACCGATCTATAATTACCTGGATTATCCTTGCTACCCTTCTTAAATGGGACAACATTAGCAATTCTCCAGTCCTCCGGGACCTCACCCGTGCTCAAGGATGCTGCAAAGATATCTGTTAAGGCCCCAGCTATTTCCCCTCTCGCTTCCCTCAGCAACCTGGGATAGATCCCATCCGGACCTGGGGACTTGTCCACCGTAATGCCTTACTCAACACTTTCCCCCTCCTTATGCCGACTTGACCTAGAGTAATCAAACATCTATCCCTAACCTCAACATCCGTCATGTCCCTCTCCTCGGTGAATACCGACACAAAGCACTCATTAAGAATCTCACTCATTTTCTTTGACTCCTCGCATAACTTCCCTCCTTTGTCCTTGAGTGGGCCAACCCTTTCTCTAGTTACCCTCTTGCTCCTTATGTACGAATAAAAGGCTTTGGGATTTACCTTAACCCTGTTTGCTAAAGATATTTCATGACCCCTTTTAGCCCTCTTAATTCCTCGTTTCAGATTGGTCCAACTTTACAGATATTCTTCCAAAGCTTCGTCTATTTTCAGTCGCCTAGACCTTATGTATGCTTCCTTTTTCCTCTTTGCTAGTCTCACAATTTCACCTGTCATCCATGGTTCCCTAATCTTGCCCTTTCTATCCCTCATTTTCACAGGGACATATCTGTCCTGCACTCTAATCAACCTCTCTTTAAAAGCCTCCATATATCATATGTGGATTTACCCTCAAACAGCTGCTCCCAATCCACATGCCCCAGCTCCTGCTGAATCTTGCTATAGTTGGCCTTCCCCCAATTTAGCACTCTTCCTTTTAAGACCACTCTCGTCTTTGTCCACGAGTATTCTAAAACTTACGGAATTGTGATCACTATTCCCAAAGTAATCCCCTACTGAAACTTCAACCACCTGGCTGGGCTCATTCCCCAACACCAGGTCCAGTATGGCCCCTTCCCGAGTTGGACTATTTACATACTGCTCTCAAAAACCCTCCTGGATGCTCCTTACAAATTCTGCTCCATCTAAATCCCTAACACTAAGTGAATCCCAGTCAATGTTGGGAAAATTAAAATCTCCCATCCCCACCACCCTGTTGCTCCTACATCTTTCCATAATCTGTCTACATATTTGTACCTCTATCTCACGCTCGCTGTTGGGAGGCCTGTAGTACAGCCCCAACATTGTTACCACACCCTTCCTATTTCTGAGCTCTGCCCATATTGCCTCACTGCTCGAGTCCTCATTAGTGCCCTCCTTCAGCACAGCTGTGATATCCTCTTTGACCAGTAATGTAACTCCTCCACCCCTTTTACCTCCCTCTCTATCCCGCCTGAAGCATCTATATCCTGGGATATTTAGTTGCCAATCTTGCCCTTCCCTCAACCAAGTCTCAGGAGTAGCAATAACATCATACTTCCAGGTACTAATCCAAGCCCCAAGTTCGTTTGCCTTCCCTACTACACTTCTCGCATTAAAACAAATGCGCCTTAGACCACCTGTCCCTTTGCGATCATCATCTGCTCTCTGCCTACTCTTCCCCTTAGTCACATTGACTTCATTATCTAGTTCCTTACAGGCTTTAGTTACTACCTCCTTACCGTCCACTAAGCTCCTCATTTGGTTCCTATCCCCCTGCCACATTAGTTTAAACCCTCCCCAACAGCGTTAGCAAAAGCACCCCCAGGACATTGGTTCCAGTCCTGCCTAGGTGTAGACCGTCCCGTTTGTAACAGTCCTACCTCCCCCAGAACCGGTCCCAATGTCCCAATGTCCCAGTGCCCCAAAAATCTGAACCCCTCCCTCCTGCACCATCTCTCAAGCCACTCATTTATCCTGCCTATTCTTTCATTTCTACTCTGACCAGCACATGGCACTGGTCGCAATCCTGAGATTATTACCTCTGAGGTCCTACATTTTTAAACTTGGCTCTTAACTCCCTAAATTCTGCTTGTAGGACCTCATCCTGTTTTTTACCTATATCATTGGTGCCTATATGCACCACAACAGCTGGCTATTCACCCTCCCCCTTCAGAATGTCCTGCAGTCGATCTGAGACATCCCTGACCTGTGCACTTGGGAGGCAACATACCATTCCGGAGTCTCGTTTTCAACCACAGAACCGCCCATCTATCCACGCCCATCTATCCTACAAATGGATATAGATACATTACGTGAATGAGTCAAAATTTGGGAGATAAGGCTTAACACAGATAAGTGAGGTTATCCATTTTGAGTAGAGGAATAGCAAAACAACTTATTATTATGTAAATGGAGAGAAAATTCAGAGCAGTTTGGTGCAGAAGGATCTGGGTGCCCTCGTGCAAAAATCACAGAAAACTAATATGCAGTTCCAGCAAATAGTCAAGTGTTGCTGCAACTATATAGGGCATCAGTGAGATTGTACTTGGAGTACGGTGTACAGTTCTGGTCCCCTAGAGGTGGGATGTAGTTGCACTGGAGGCAGTTCAGAGGAGGTTTACTACATTGATTCCAGAGGCATTGGGTCACAAAGAGAGATTGACCAGTTTTGGCTTAAACTCTACGGAGTTTAGAACAACGAGGGGGAGATCTAATTGGAGGTATACAAGATGCTAAAGGAGACTGACAAATGCAGAAAGGATACTTCCTCATGAGGGGAACGAATGCTAACTTTATCAGTGATGCCTACAAGTCATGAAAGAACAAATTAAAAACAATGAGTGATCGAAACGTTGGAAGAATTTTCCACAGAAAGGAAGTGCTGGCTCAAATAATAATTTTAAATCCAAGATGAACAGACATTTTCTAGTCAAAAGTATCAGGGATATGGAACTAAGGCAAGTGAACGTACTTGGAACACAGGCCAGGTATGATCTCAATGGTGAAGTGGACTTGACTGGCCAGCAGGTACTCATGACCCTATGTTAGTTATTTTAGTGAAAGCTGTTCAAATATCTCCTGATTAGTATAGCTGCCCACCTAAGGAATCATCTTTGTCAATCCACATTTTACCAATGTGTAAGTTTTTAATATCTATTCCAATTGGGAGCGCCCAAGATGGTAGGCATAACCAAAGTTTGCAGCAACTCATCATTACTTCTTGACATTTGCACTTCAAACTCCTATTTAGTGGGGAAAAAACCTGACGTTTTTGATAGTTTTACCTACTTGCACTCATACTTTTGAGAAATTGTTTGAATCTCCACATCTGCCCCTCCACAGCATAATGTTTCTCTTAAGAGTTTGCAATCATGCAGCAACTTAATTTTGGAAAATATCACAAAGTGCTTTCCAAAAAGAATTTGATTTATGCCAATTGCTATAAATGACTATAACAAGTTATAAATTAAGAATCACAAGATACAATTCTACAAGGTTAGCTAAAACATCCCAAAATCATACTGAATTTAGTGACTGTATGTCAATGCCCTCAATCACTGTTGAGAAGACTGCCAACCAATTTGGAATAGGTTGAAATGTTGCTTATTTCACTTTTCTTGGAAGAACCTGGTTGAAAGAACCATTTTCATAATATAATCAATCTGTCTGCTAATATAGAGTCATAGAGATGTACAGCACGGAAACAGACCCTTCAGTCCATCTCGTCCATGCTGATCAGATATCTTAAGTAAGTGTAGTCCCATTTGCCAACATTTGGCCCACATCTCTCTAAACCCTTCTATTCAGGTATCCATCCAGATGCCTTTTAAATGTTGTAATTATATCAGTTCCACCATTACCTCTGGCAGCTCATTCCACACACGCACCACCCTCTGCGTGAAAAGGTTGCCCCTCAGGTCCCTTTTAAATCTTTATCCTCTCACCTTAAACCTATGCCCTCTAGTTTTGGATTCCCCCACCCCAGGGAAAAAGCTTTATCTATTCACCCAGTCTATGCCCCTCATGATTTTGTAAACCTCGATAAGGTCACCCCTCAGTCCCTGATGCTCCAGGGAAAAGAGCTGTAGGGGTGTCCTGTACCTGGCCATGTAAGGTGACGTACCTAACCACACTAAGTGGTCCATGCCTGCTTACAAGATGGCACTCAGAAGCTCAGCAAAACTAAGCTGCCTACTCAAACAATGAAATACAATGGTACCTTTGAACAGAATTGCTAGAAGGTCAGTAAAAGAATGCTGTACGTTCCCATCCGAGACAGTTCCAATAAAAGGATGCCTTAAGGACAGATAAATGACCAATCCCAGCCTTATTAATGAAAGGATGATTGTGCCAGTAAATGAATAACATCAGGTGCTAGACTAGGTCCTTAAGCAGCTACAAGGATAACAGCTAAAGTTATTTCGTAGTGAATGGTTGCCTCTTTGAAGCTACCAGCAACATTAAATAATTTCTAGCTAAAAATGCTCTAATCATAGAAGTTGGTTTCAATACATAACCCGGAAATAATACAAGCCTGAAAAAACATTTACGCTTAGACATGAAGATTAATTAGCATTAGGAGACGCCTTCTCTTATGCCCTGAACAAGATAGATTGCTCACAACCCATAAATTAAAAAATGCTGACAGTCATAGTTGTAGAACGTTACGCTTACAATTAACTTTATAACAGAACTTAACCTTATAGCAATTAGTTAAAACTAACTGACTTTTGATTTTTACATTATGTAATTGGGACAGTGGGAAAATAAAAGGAGTAACTGAATGTGATAAAAGACAGCACTAAAATACAACAGGTAATAGAATTCAAGCTGTCCTTACAGATAAACAAGCCTGAGAAAGACCAAAGGAGTATAACCATTAAACTTTTGAAACGCAAATGAATAGGATGCATAGAAAGATTTCAAGGCCTACAGATTACAATGTCTAGCTAATACCATAAGATCTTGGGAACCTGGGGCTGCCCAGAGAAGTGCCCATCATTGATTAGGTATCTCACAGGCACCTCCACACCACAGGATTGGGTGTTTGGATTGGGGGAAGGACAGTGAATATGTTGCGTTTGATTACTGTAACACAAAATGTATAAAAATGCTGTATTTCTCTGTAAAAGCAGAGGATGTGTCAATGATCTATCTTCCGAAGCCAGATTCAGGGAAAATCCTTTCGCCCTCTCCCTGCAAAAACAGGTTGCTGCTTGAATGAACATCTTCCACTTACCTGAATCCTGCCTGCATCCTGAATCTTTGTCCCGGGTCAGGAAAAACGCCCCTACAATAGCCCCAGCCTATTCAGCCTCTCCCTATAGCTCAAACCTTCCAACCCTTCCAATCCTTGTAAACCTTTTCTGAACCCTTTCAAGTTTCACAACATCCTTCCTATAGCAAGGAGACCAGAATTGCACACAGTATTCCAAAAGTGGCCTAACCAATGTTCTGTACAGCCGCAACATGACCTCCCAACTCCTATACTCGATGCACTGGCCAATAAAGGCCTTCTTCACTATGCTATCTAACTGTGACTCCACTTTCAAGGAACTACGAACGTGCACTCCAAGGTCTCTTTGTTCAGCAACCCTCCCCGGTACCTTACCATTAAGTGTATAAGTCCTGGTCTGATTTGCCTTTCCAACATGCAGCACCTCACATTTATCTAAATTAAACTCCATCTGCCACTCAGCCCACTGGCCCATCTGATCAAGATCCTGTTGTACTCTAGAGGTAACCTTCTTTGCTGTCCACTACACCTCCAATTTTGGTGTCATCTGCAAACTTACTAACCATGCCTCCTGGTCATACCCAAATCATTTATATCAACGACGAAAAGCAGTGGACCCAGAACTGATGCTCGTAGCACACCACTAGTCACAGGCCTCCAGTCTGAAAAGCAACGACTCACCACCATCGTCAGTCTTCAACCTTCGAGCTAGTTCTGTATCCAAATGGCTACTTCTCGCTGTATTCCATGTGATCTAACCTTGCTAACCAGTCTACCATGAGGAACCTTGTCGAACGCCTTACTGAAGTCCATATAGATCATGAAGGCTCTACCTTCATCAGTCCTCTTCGTTACCTCTTCAAAAAACTCAATCAAGTTACTGAGACACGATTTCCCACGCACAAAGCCATGTTGACTATCCCTAATCAGTCCTTGCCTTTCCAAATACATGCAAACTCTGTCCCTCAGGACTCCCTCCAACAACATACCTATCACCGATGTCAGGCTCACCGCTGTATAATTCCCTGGCTTCTTCTTGCCACCTTTCTTAAATAGCGGCACCATGTTAGTCGACCTCCAGTCTTCCCCCTATCGACGATATAAATATCTCAGCAAGGGGCCCGGCATCACTTCCCTAATTTCCCACAGAGGTCCAGGGTACGACAATTAAAAGAGCGACAGCACCAGAGCAGCATAGGCATCTGCAGCATTTCTGTTGTAATGGAAGGTCATCAATTTGAAACATTAAAGTTGTTTCTCTTCACTGATGGGTTTTTCCCGACAATCAACAATGGATTCGTGGTCATCATTAGATTCTTAATTCCAGATATTTTATTGAATTCAACTTCCACCATCTACCATGGTGGGATTTGAACCCGGGTCCCCAGAATGTTATCCAGGTCTCTGGATTAACAGTCCAGCAATAATACCACTAGGCCATTGTCTCCCCTTCTTGGATTAGAGATTAGAAAAATTGAAATGAAACTGAGAAAATGTTTGGTTTTACTCGTTCTGTATTTTTACAAAAGAAATCAAGCTGCGTAAAGAGTGCAAAAGAAGATTATAAATATGAGGGAGCAAATTACTGCAGAGGCAATGGGGGAGGCCTAGTGGTATTATCACAGGAATGTTAATCCAGAGACCCAGGTAACGTTCTGGGGATCTGGGTTTGAATCCTGCCGTGGCAGATGGTGGAATTTGAATTCAATAAATATCTGGAATTAAGAATCTAATGATGACTGTGAATCCATTGTCGATTGTCAAAAAAAACCATCTGGTTCAGTAATGTCCTTTAGGGAAGGAAACTGCCATCCTTACCTGGTTTGGCCTACATGTGACTCCAGACCCACAGCAATGTGGTTAGAACATCGAACATAGAACATAGAACATTACAGCGCAGTACAGGCCCTTCGGCCCTCGATGTTGCGCCGACCTGTGAAACCAATCTGAAGCCCATCTAACCTAAACTATTCCATTATCATCCATATGTTTATCCAATGACCATTTAAATGACCTTAAAGTGGGCGAGTCTACTATTTTTGCAGGCAGGGCATTCCACGCCCTTACTACTCTCTGAGTAAAGACACTTAACTGCCCTCTGGGCAATTAGGGATGGGCAATAACTGCTGCCTGGTCAGCGACGTGAATGAGTAAAGAAAAAAAAAAACACGCTGGAATCTGGACTGAAAACAGAAAAATATACTCATTGCAACTCTTCACACCCTACATTCCATCCCATTCTCCTTGTTCCTTTGCCTACACTGTATCTGTTTGGATGATGCCACCTTCCAAAACAGTGCAACTGACATGGCTTCCTTCTTCTATAACCCTGGCTTCACACCCACTGTGCTTGACACGGTCCTCAACCACACCTGACTAAACCCCCGTGCTTCTGCCTTTGCCCCTTCCCATCACTCACAACAATGTGATCGAGTCTTCCTTGTCCTCACTTTTCATCCCACCAGCCAACACATTCAAAGAATCATTCTTCGCCATTTCAGACAACTCCAGCACACTATCACCAAACACATCTTCCCCTCACTCCTTCTGTCTGCATTTTGTGGAGATTGTTCTCTCTGGGGCAACCTAGTCCATTCCTTGACCACCAAAACCACCTCTCCTTCCCACGGTACCTTTCGATGTAACTGCAGAAGGTGCAATACCTGCCCCTTCACCTCCTCCCAGCTCACCATCCAAGGGTCTAAACGGTCTTTCCAGGTGAAGCAGCATTTTACCTGTACCTCCTCCAATCTTGTGTATTGTATTCGCTACACCCAATGTGGCCTACTCTACATTGGAGAACCTAAACACAGACTGGGTGACTGCTTTGCAGAACACCTCCGGTCTGTGCGCAAACATGACCCTAACTCTCCTGTAACTGATCATTTTAACACCGCATCCTGCTCACAATTACTTTTCTGTCCTTGGCATGCTACAATGCTCCAGTGAATCACAGCACAAAATGTGGGAACAACATCTCATCTTCAGTTGAGGCACTTTACAACCTTCTGAACCTAATATGGAGTTCAACATCTTCAAATTATGAACCCACTCCCATTCCATCCCTTTCTTTTAGCTTTACTTGTTACACGCTCCCATTTCTTCCCTTTCTTTTAGCTTTACTCTGTGACTCAGGGACATTCTCTGTCACTGTGTCCCTTCCCCCATCCCAGTGGGACTGTCTGTTCTTTCCAGTCTGGTAGTTAGACACATCATTATTCGGTCATTCTCCATTCCGATCACCTAATCTGCACTATCAACATCCTTTCTCCCCAAGCACTCCACCTACCCCATGACTACTGCATAGATGCTGAGCCCTCCACACTTCACACCAGCTCTGATGAAGAGTCATCTAGACTCGCTCCATGGATGCTGCCTAACCTGCTGTGATCTCCAGCATTTTTTGTTTTCATTACAAAGATAAGCCTGTTTTGGGATCTCTTGTTTAATATCTTCTTAAATCATCTCGAACTAAGAGTCACCAGCACTACTTTTTCAAACAGAAACCTAATGAAAGCAGCAGGCTCTAAAGCAGAACAAGATATGCCTTAGGAGGAACTGAATGTACACCAGAATTAACCAGTTAAGTGGTGGATGCAATTCAGCGCAGAAATAATACCGGGTACACATAGTGACAACCATCTGTAAAGTAAACACTAGTAACATATACAGTCTAAGTAAATGAAATATGGATCCAGGTACATGTCAGTTCTGAAGAAGAGTCAAACTTGAAATGTTAACTTTGTTTTTCTCTCTCCACAGATGCTGTTGGACCTGCTAAGTTTCTCTAGCATTCTAGAAATGTTTTTCTGTGTTGGGAAACGACGAGTGAGACCAGAAAATGCAGCCAAAGTCCAGGAGTACTTGGAGGGGGTGGGGGGCATGGGTGGTGGTGGTGGTAAGAGAAGTTGACAAAAAGAGAGGACAATAGTGTAGAGACTCAATGGTGAGGGGTACAGTCGGGTATTTCTACAGCCACCGATGTGACTCTAGGATGGTGTGTTATTTCCCTGGGGCCAGGGTCGAGGATGTCGTTGGGTGGTGCGGTGGTGAACGATGAACAATCAGAAGTTGTGATTTACATTGGAACCAGTGACATAGGTGTAAAGAGGGATGAGGTCCTGTAATATGCATTTCGGGAGCAAGAATTTAAATTGGAAAGCAATACTTCAAAAGTTGTAATCGATGGATTTCACCCAGTGCCATATGATAGTAAAAATAGGAAAAGGTGGATAAACTGAAGGTTGGTGCAGGAGGGAGGGATTTAGATTCCTGGGCAACATGGGACGTGTAGAGGCCTGATGGTTGCACCTGAACCACAATGGATAAACATGCATGCCAGGGCTTTGCTAGTGGGTTTATTTGGCAGAGCAATAGGTTACAGTGGCGATACAACAGTGGGTTATGCATAGCTAAATACAGGAAAAGAACCAAGTCAGTCTGGCCGGCACAGTGTATACAGTCAAGTTAAGGCACAAGGGAGTTCAGATGCTGAACAACACATGGGAATATGACACCAATGCTGTTACAGAACCATGGTTGAGGGAGGGCCAAGAATGCTCCTCGACTGAGGTTATATGGGTAGTTGTGGTTGGTTGGCTCACTGAGCTGGTTCGTTAGTTTGCAGACGTTTCATTACCCTGCTGGGTAACATCATCAGTACAGTCTCCGATTAATCGTTGTTGTGTTTTCTTGCTTGTTATGTAAACTCTGAGGTCTGTTGATTACCTCATTTTTGGTTTTTCTTTGCAACGTCAGGATCCTAGGACAAGCAAAACAGAGACAAGCACAGGAATTTCTAGAGGCCTGGTTCTCCACCAAGGCCATCAATAAACAGGTAGAATTAGATCCTATATAGACACCACTGCAAAGAAAAACTGGAAACGAGATAATCAACTCAAACAGACCCCAGAGTTTAAGTAACAAGCAGGAAAACACAACAATGCTTCCTCGGAGGCTGCACTGATGAGGTTACCCAGCAGGGTAATGAAACGTCTGCAAACTAACCACAGCATCCACAACCCAAGCTACAAATCTACTCAAGAATGTTATATGGGTAGAATTTAAAAACAAAAGGGGGCAACTGCATTGTTGATAATGTACTCTGGACTACCAAACAGTCAACAGAGATGGAAGGATAGAAATGTAAACAAATCTCCAACGTGCAAAAAGAATAGCAATGTAATAGTAGCCGATTTCAATTTTTCCATAACATTAACCAGGATAAAGCGTGAAAGGCTTAGAGGGAATTCTTAAAATAATCCAAGAAAGTTTTTGAAAGTCCTACTGGAACCAGGATAGTGCTGACTCTTTTCTCTGCTGTTGTACTCTATGACTATTATTCTAATTCGTAGCGATTATCTGCAATCATTAGTCAACATCTCCACTATTAAACCTTGCAACTACCAGGGTGAGGAAAAGACAGCTAGACAGCTCTTTGCCTTTTGGTCTAGCAAGTCCTATGTTCAATATAATGTTTGAGAACAAGAACGTTGGTGTTTCAGGTGTTCATCATTCACTAGAACAGAGCAGTTACATTGGCACAATGCAGTGGATGTTTCCAAATTTTCCCATAATTGTGCCAACGTGTGCCAACATCTGTTCAAAAAGCGAAAAAGGGATATACTGAGTTGCTAACAGTTAGCTGTACATCTGCAATAAGTATAATTTATACTCATTTAGAAAAGAATGACTTAATTAAAGACAGCCAGCATGGATTTGTCTGACAAATTAAATTGAATTCTGAGGAAATAATGGAGTGCATTAATTATGTGAAATTAAATTATTGTTGAGCACATGGATTTTCAATCCATGCTTGATAAGGTACCTCATAGGAGAACTGT
>NC_063332.1:13026248-13039609 GCF_021869965.1 Rhincodon typus | reverse complement strand
ATAGAGACATACAAGATGATCAGAGGATTAGATAGGGTGGACAGTGGGAGCCTTTTTCCTCAGATGGTGATGGCTAGCACGAGGGGACATAGCTTTAAATTGAGGGGTGATAGATATAGGACAGATGTCAGAGGTAGGTTCTTTACTCAGAGAGTAGTAAGGGCGTGGAATGCCCTGCCTGCAAAAATAGTAGACTCGCCCACTTTAAGGGCATTTAAATGGTCATTGGATAAACATATGGATGATAATGGAATAGTTTAGGTTAGATGGGCTTCAAATTGATTTCACAGGTCGGCGCAACATCGAGGGCTGAAGGGCCTGTACTGCGCTGTAATGTTCTATGTTCTATGTTTATATTCTCCAAGACTTCCTGAACATCCTCTTCTGTAACGTTAACTATTTCTAAAACATCAAAATTTATTTCTCTGCATTCTATAGACTCCATTTCTTTCTCCACAGTAAAAACAGACAAAATATTCATTTAGTATTGCTCCAATCTCCTGGAGTTCAACGTAAAGACAACCTCCTTGGTCTTTAAGGGGCCCTACCCTTTATCTAGTTACCCCGCTGTTAATGTACTTGTAGAATCTCTTTGGATTATCCTTAACTTTATCTGCCATTGCGATCTCATATCATCTCTTCGCCTTTCTGATTTCTTTCTTAGCAATGTCCCCGCACTCAATATTGATTAAGTGGTTCAATTGAAACAAGTTGTCTATATCTGAAATAAGATTCTCTTTTGTTCTTGACTAGACCTCAACATCTTTATTTATCAAGTGGTCCTTAATCTTACCAACCTTACCCTTCACTCTAACAGGAGCATAATGCCTCTGAACTCTCGTCGTCACAATCTTGAAAGCCTGCCACTTGTCAGTTGTCCCTTTACCTGCAAAGCGTCAGGTGTAGTTTTGCTATTTATTGCAGCAAAAACCTGAGACTTTGAAAGCACTTGGTGAGAAACTACTTGTGTAAGAACGGAACGGAGATGCCTTGTCCTAAACAGGCAAATGACATAAAAGCTTTGACATATAATGGTAAACAGAGAGCACTGCCTAAATATGTAATGTTAGCAAGTGGCACATGCTTGATTGTGACAATGCTTTTCTTGACCACTGAGGGAAAATGGGGAGAGTAATGGGTAAATTGGATAAAAGCCAGCACATAAAAAGGATCTGCTGAATGAATTACCAACCAGTAGAGAAATCTAGAAAACAAGACAAAACTAATTTATTGAAATGGTTCACTTGAAACTTAATAAACTTGTTCTGACTTTATCCCATTAAAATAGTCTCACGACTGCCAATTGGTTCCCATTATAATTAGAATTTCAGAACTGTCAAAACTAAACTGATAGTGGCAGCTGGAGGTGGGGCATATGGAAGTTGGGGGCGGCAGTCGGCAATGTTTCCATATAACACGCATTTTGGGAGAGGAACAAATGGGACTATGAATTTGATCAAATAAACTTGCACAAGAAAACAGAAACCAAAGTTTATTCAGGATAGGATAAGTCAGAAGATAAAAAATGGGAGGATGAGACACCTTCTTACTTACATTTCACATTTATGTACTCAAAGGAGATTATCAAGTGGAAAGATCAGGGCACCGAACCAGCAGATTCAACATTTCGAAAATTGCTTATGGAGATAGTGGTATTGTCACTGGACCAGTAATCCACAGACTCAGGCTAATACTCTGGGGACATACGTTTGAGTGCCATAATGGCAGATGGTGAAATTTGAATTCAATTAAATAAAGCTGGAGTTAAAAGCGAATCTAAATGAAAAAAAGTGTTGATTGTTGTAAAAACCCATCTTTAGAGAAGGCAAATTTGGTATCTGGTCTACGTGTGGGTGACTTTTAAATGCCCTCTGAAATGGTTCTGCCAGGCTACTCAGCTCCTGTCCTCATTGCAAACTTGCTCCAAACCCAATAAGAGAGGTGAATTCAAGATGGGAAGTGAGGGTGACAACAAACCTGATATCAAAGCTGCATTCAACTGGATATGGCACTGAGAGGCCCCAGCAAAACTAGTGTCAATGGAAGTCAGGAGAAAACTCTCATACTTTTGCAGAAAGGAACATGGTTATGGTGGTTGTGGGTCAATCATCGCAGCCCCAGGAAATCACTGGAGGAATTCCTCTGAGGTTGTGTGTTAGCCACAACCATCTTCAGCAACTTCATCAATGACCTTGCCTCCACCATAAGATTAGAAGTGGGGATATTTACTGATGGTTGCACAATGTTCAGCACCATTCTGCTTTTCACTGCAGCTATCAATAGCATAAATGGACACATAGTGTTTCATTGCTTGTCCCAACATCACCCGCTTTGCCTCGTTACCTTATCCCTTTCATTAAGACCTCTCCACTTGTGTTTGTTCCCTTTCCTTTGCCCCCTTGTTCAAAAGCTGTTAATCTCTAACACATCCCACCTGGCATAAGCCATTGGCCCGAAAAGTAAACTTTACTGCTCCCCACACATGCTTAGTTTTCTAGCAATTTTATTTATTGTTACCAGCATTTGCAGTATTTTACTTCTGTTTTTCCCTCATTTCACTGTAGTGTTGAATGTGTGCTGCTTTTTGGCGAAAAATTAAACTGATCTGCTGCTTTGTGGAGGATTACCTTGAAAGCAAAATTCTGATTTTTGGGTTTAAAACCAAACCCATGATGAACGTGGCCTAATCTCATTTTGCACTAATCAAATAGAAGAAGGAGCGACATCTGGATCATGCATTTTTTATTAGGTGGGTCTGCTGACATTTTATACCATGCGTCACAGCAGCAAAATTTCTAAATTAAATTTAAATGCAGAATATTAAAAACCTAATAAACAAAAGTGTAAGTATAATGAAGTATATTGTTAAATTTTTTTTCAAACAAAGCACATTTTTATTTATTTTTTAAAACGCAGCTTTATGTTTCACGTGTGGTCTGTAACAACATGGAGGTGAGCATTCACAATCGGAAATTATCATTATACAATTGATGTCAGCAGGCACTTAACTTTTTTTTAAAATAAGGAGCCTTGTGCCAACAGTGAACGGACCATACTGTGAATACTGTCAGTGGCAAGCAGTATATGGGACAATTTGATGGATGGCCATCTTAATGACGCTGAAAAATGTAAGACAGCAAACTGTTTGTTCTGTAAATTACATCCTTACATCAAATATTATCAGGCCACAATAGACCTATGTTTAGGAACTTTTAAAAAAAAAGATTGCTTTGTTGAGACTGAAGTTGAATGAAGGAGAACACAAACTTGTTTGCTGTCAACTATTTGGTTTGTTCAAACCTCCCAAAAATTACAGTGATTTGTATGCTGCCATTTTCCAAAAATGCCCTCTATCTAAAAACAAAGGCTTCCCCAATTCTTCAGATGTAGCACTCTGAGACTTAAACTAGCAACTTGAACCATGTGCCTCATCTTTCCCTCCTCTTGCCTCATATATGATAGATTGTCAAGAAGAGGGCAAGAACAGAGGAAGTGCTTCTGTTAAATTAATCACATTTTTCAGATGGCAGAGAAATACAGGATGAATAAAAGATGAGCTGCTCCAAGTTTGCTGGATTGCTAATGCCAATCTTCAAATTCATTTCACTGATAGATGTTTCAGATCCAAGATGCTCACAACTACATGTTTATGAAAGTTAAAAATTGTGCAATTTTTAAAGGTGCCATTACATTAGATAAACAATTTGGCTTCAGAAATCTATGATTCACTGTTTAGCAATCAGAGTTACCAACAAATAAGTTTTGCAAACCTCCAATCACAAAAGTGACTTTTTCCTGACAGAACAAAATGTCTCTGCAAAATAACTTCATATCAAAATGTCACCACTAAGCAGTGTCAAGTCGAAACTGCAGCGTGCATTTATTCTATAAGCAGAGAACATAAGAAAAAGAGTGACAAAAACATAAAATTCATTTATGAATTTGTCCTTACAAAGTGATGTTGAAGATAGAAACTATTTTGAACGAGGGACATGAGCATTCATTGCTTCTTAAGTGAAATTAAATTCTAAAATCAAGGTAAAAGCGCTGGGAATGTATTGCAGTTCCAATGAGACAGATGAAAATTTATGACTTGTTACACGGACTAATCTATCCTTATTCATTTCAGTGGATCGACAATCATATGAATTAGGAGGAGTAGGCCATTTGGTCCCTCGAGTCTCTTCCACCATTGGAAGAAAATCACTGCATAATTGTGGCCTTAACTCCACTTTTCTGTCAATACCCTATACATAGAACTGAACTGTACGGCACAGGAACAAGCCCTTTGGCCCATGATGTTGTGCCAAATATGACGCCAAATTAAACTAATCCCTTCTGCCTGCCTTCGGTCCATATCCCTCCATTCCTTGCACATTTATATGCTTATCTAAAAGTCCCTTAAATGCCCCTATCGTATCTGCGTCCACCACCACAACCACCCTTGGCAGTGCGTTCCAGACTCTTACCTCTGCAAAAAAAAACTTACCCCTTACATTTCCTTTGAACTTTCCCCCTCTCACCCTATATGCCCCCTACTATTAGACATTTCAACTCTGGGAAAAAGATTGACTGTCAACCCTATCTATGCATCTCATAATTTTTTAGACTTCTATCAAGTCTTTTTTTTTCTTTATTCATTCATGGGATGAGGGGATTGCTGGCTAGGCAGCATTTATTGCCCATCCCTATGCAGAGGTTAGTTCAGAGTCAACCACATTTCTGTGGGTCTGAAGTCCCATGTCGGCCAGACCAGGTAAGGATGGCAGTTTCCTTCCCCAAAGGACATTAGTGAACCAGAATGATTTTTCTGACAATCAACAATGGATTTGTGGTCATTATTAGATTCTTAATTCCAGACATTTTATTGAATTCAAATTCCACCCTCTGCTGTGGCAGGATTTGAACCCAGGTCAATAGAACATTATCTGGGTCTCGAGATTAACAGTTCAGCAATAATACCAGTAGGCCATCACCTCCCCTGCCCTCAGCCTTCACCGTTCCAGAGAAAATAACCAGAGTTTTTCGAGTCTCTCCTTATAGTTCATACCCTCTAATCCAGGCAGCATCCTGGTAAACCTCTTCTGCACCCTGTCCAAAGCCTCCACATCCTTCCTATAATGTGGCAACCAGAATTGAGTGTAATATTCTAAGTGTCGCTTAACCAAGGTCTTATAAAGCTGCAACATGACATCCTGACTCTTGTACTCAATTCTCCGACCAATAAAGGGTCCCGACCCGAAATGTCAGCTTTCCTGCTCCTCTGATGCTGCCTGGCCTGCTCTGCTCCTCCAGCTCCACACGGTGTTATCTCCGACTCCAGCATCAGCAGTTCTGAATATCTCCAAGCATGCCAATATGTCTTCTTTACCACTATTTTCAGGAAGCAATGGACTTGAACCCCAACATCCCTCTGTAAATCAATGCTGTTCTGAATCCTACATTAACTGTATACTTTTCCTTAACATTTGATCTCCCAAAGTGCAGCACCTCACACTTAGCCAGATTAAACTCCATCCGTCATTTCTCCGCCCATATCTGCAACTGATCTATATCCATCCCATTGTATCCTTTGACAACCATCTACACTATCCATAACTCTACCAATCTTTGTATCTTCTGCAAATTTACTAATCTACCCATCTACATTTTCATCCAAGTAACTTATGTATCTCACAAACAGCAGAGGTCCCAGTACGAATCCCTGCAGAACATCACTAGTCGTGAACCTCCAGCCTTAAAAATTCCCTTCCACCATTACCTCTGCCTTCTTTGGGCAAGCTAATTCTGAATCCATGTTGCCAAGTCACCTTGGATCCCCTGCATCTTAAATTTCTGGATGAGCTTACCATGAGGGACCTTGTCAAAAGCCTTACTAAAATCCATGTAAACAACATCCACTGCTCTACCCTCATCAATCACTTTCATCACCTCCTCAAAAAATTCAATCATGCTAATAAGACATGACCTGCCCTGCAGAAGGCCATGCTGACTGTCCTTAATTAGTTCATGCATTTCCAAACACGTATATACCCTGTCCCTAAGCATTCTCTCCAATAGCTTCCCAACCACCAATGTGAAACTCACTAGTCTGTAGTTTCCTGGATTATCCCTATTTCCCTTCTTGAACAGAGGAACAACATTAGCTACTTCCCAGTCCTCCAGGACCTCTCCAGTGGATAATGAGGATTTAAAGATCTTGGTCAAGGCCCCAGAAATCTCTTGCCTCTCTCAACAACCTGGAGTAGATACCATTGGGCCCTTATCCACCTTAATGCTCTCGATAAGACCCAACACCATTTCTTTCTTGATCTCAAAATGCCCTAGCATATTAGCATGCTCCAGACAAATTCCACTACTCTCCTTGATCCATTTCCTGGGTGAATACCGATGCAAAGTACTCATTTAGGATTTCACCCATATCCTCTACCTCCAAGCACAAGTTCCCTCCTTCACCCTGGAGCAGTCCTATCTTGTCCTTAGTCATCCTCTCGTTTTTAATACCCTTGGATTCCCTTGTCAATCAAGTATCAAACTCAATCTTAATTATGTCCAATGGTTAAGTTTTTAATCTGATGATCATTCTGTAAATTTGATTTATGGCAGGACTGACAGATGAAAAAAGACTGGATCAACTGGGCTTGTACTCACTGGAATTTAGAAGAATGATGGGGGTCTCATAGAAACATATATAATCCTGATGGGATTAGACAGGCTAGATGCAGGAAGAATGTTCCTGATGTTGACTAAATCCAGAACAATGTGTAAGCCATTCAGGACTCAGATTAGGAACAATTTCTACAGTCAGAAAGTTGTGAACCTGCAGAATTCTCGAAAGCAGAAAGCTGTTGGGGCCAGTTCATTAGATACACTCAAGTGCCCCTTGCAGCTAAAGGGATCAAAGGATATGGAGAGAAAGTGGGAGTGGGATACTGAAATTGCATAATCAGCCAAATGACCTACTCTTGCACCTAATTTCTATGTTTTTATGTGCTGCTGTGGGATCATAACAAGATCTAAGGACAAGCCCAACAATTGCAGAGGGACAGGGAAGCTTCAGGAAAAATTATTTGGCACAGAATTAGTCATCAAATGGAAAAAGACGAGAAGTATCTGCATGGATTTCTAAAAGGGAATCATGCTTAACTAACTAACTTGCGACAGTTTTTTAAAGAGGCAACAGAAAGGTTTCATGAGGATATCACTGTTGATGTGGTAATATATAGACTTTCAGAAGGCATTCAATATAGTGCCATACATCAAACTTTCGTAAAATTATAGGTCACTAAATAAAAAGGGCAGTAGAAATGTGGATACAAAACTGACAAAATAATAGAAACACAACTTAATGGTCAATGGATATTTTTCAGCTGGAAGAAGTTTGGAGAGTCATTTCTGTTGTCAGTCTTGGGACCACTGTTTTTCCTGCTATTTATCAATGAAGTAGATCTTGGGCTGCAGGGAACAATTTCAAAATTTGTGCATGATACAAAACTTGAAAGCCCTGTAAACTTTGAAGATAGTGTAGAACTTTAGAAAGACACGGACAAGTTGGGGGATTGGGTCAATACGTGGTATACGTAGTTGAATGCAGAGAAATGAAAAATGATGCATTTCAAAAGGAAGAACAAGATACAGTAAGAGTTACAATTTAAAGGTGGTGTAGGAACACAGGGACCTCAGTGTACATGTGCACATATCATTAAAAGTGGCAGGACAGGTGGAATTAGCAGTTAATAAAGATCAGATATTGTACGTTTTATTAACAAGGGGACAGAGTAAAAGAGCAGATTATGATGAACTTGTATAAGGCACATCTTAGACCACAGCTGGAGGTTTGTGTCCAGTTCTGGATGCCACACCATAGGAAGTATGTGAACTCATCGGAGACAGCACAGAAGAATTTCACAAGATGTTGAAAAGCTTCAGTTTTGGAGATTGGAGAGGTTGCAATTGTTGTCTTGGAGGAGGGTGGAGTGATCCTGAGGAGGTAACTGCACCTCCTCCACAAAAACATTCAACACTGGAGCCCCCAAGAATGCGTCCTCAGCCCCCTACTGTCCTGTCTGTGTACCCACCGTGTTGCCAAATTCCAAACGAACAAGTTCGCTGACGGCATCACCTTAGTAGGATGGATACCTAACAATGATGAGTCAATATACAGAAGGGAGATAGAGGGTTTGGTGATGTACCCCTCTCTTAATGTCGACAAAACTAAAGAACTGATCATCGACTTCCAAAGAAAAGGAGAACACATGCCCATTTACATCAAAGAACTGAGGTTGAGAGGGTGGACAGCGTCAAGTTCCTCAGAGTGACGATAACCGACAACCTGTCCTGGATTTCCCACGTAAATGTGATGAACAAGGCGGCACAACAACGCCTCTTCTTCCTCAGGCGGCTCAGGAAATTTGGCATGTCCATAAGGCCCCTCACCAACTTCTACAGATGCAGCATTGAAAGATTACTGTCTGGACGCAAAGCGGCCTGGTATGGCAATTGCTCTGCCCAGGACCATAAGAAACTAATGAAGCTGGCATGCACAGCCCAAACCATCACAGAAGCCAACCTTCCATCAACAGACTCCATGTACACAACTCGCTGCCACAGAAAGGCTGCCAACATCATCAAAGACTCAGTCTACCCCCGTAATGATCTCCTACAACCTCTTCTGTCAGGCAGAAGATACAGGAGCCTGAACACGCACACCAGCAGGTTCAGGAACAGCTTCTTTCCGGCCATTGTTAGACCGATGAATGGACTCTCTCGCCTTGAATAAAGCTGATCTTGTATACCTCTGTCGGAGTCTTTTTGATCTGCTTACCATGATCTGCCCATACTGCTCGTAAACAAAGCTTTTCACTGTACTCTGGTACATGTGACCATAAATCAACCAGAAGTCTTCAAAAGCATAAGGGGGCTGGATAGAGTTAACAGAAAGAAACTGCTTCTACTGTAACACTAAGAGAATGAGAGTTGTGAAGTAACTTGCGAAAGGTGTGATGTGAAAAATACCATTCGTTATGCGAGAAGTTCAGGTCTGGAATACACTGCCTAGAAGTATGGTGGAGACAGGTTCAATTGAGACATTCAAGAGGGCATTAAATAATTACTTTGAATAGAAGCAACGCGCAAAGGTATGGAGAAAAGGCAGAGAAAGGCACTAAGAGACAGTAAGAATTGTCAATGCTGGAGTCAGAGATAACAAAGGCACTAAATCCAGAGAACAAGGTGCAGAGCTGGATGAACACAGCAGGCCAAGCAGCATCATAGGAGCAGAAAGGCTGACGTTTCGGGCCTAGACCCTTCAACGGAAATGGGGGAGGGGAAGGGGGTTCTGAAATAAATAGGGAGAGAGGGGGAGGCGGATAGAAGATGGATAGAGGAAACAGACAGGTCGAAGAGGAGGGGATGGAGCCACAACGATGCCACCTGAAGGTTGCAGGAACAGCTACTCATATTCCGCTTGGGAACCCTACAGCCCAATGGTATCAATGTGGATTTCACAAGCTTCAAAATCTCCCCACCCCCTACCGCATCCCAAAACCAGCCCAGCTCGTCTCCGCCTCCCTAACCTGTTCTTCCTCCCACCTACTAACCTCATCCCGCCCCCCTGGACTGATCTATCCCCTCCCTACCTCCCCACCTACACTCACCTTTACTGGCTCCATCCCTGCCTCTTCGACCTGTCTGTTTCCTCTCCACCTATCTTCTCCTCTATCCATCTTCTATCCGCCTCCCCCTCTCTCCCTATTTATTTCAGAACCCCCTCCCCCATTTCCGATGAAGGGTCTAGGCCCGAAACGTCAGCCTTTCTGCTCCTACGATGCTGCTTGGCCTGCTGTGTTCATCCAGCTCTGCACCTTGTTGTCTTGGATTCTCCAACATCTGCAGTTCCTACTATCTCTCACTAAATCCAGATTTCTTCTTTGGAGAGCAGGTGCTGACACAATGGACCAAAGGACTTCCTTTGGCAACAGGTGACTTTGTAACAACCTCTATTTCCTGTTTCAAAGGTGCTATTAGTTTTGCTTGTACCATACTTCCACAGTATGCCCTTGGTAGTTTATGTTCTATTTGAAGACATTTAAAAAAAAAAGCTAAAATGATCTCTCAAAGGAATATAATTCTCAAAATGACTTCTTGAACTTCAAGCTAGGAAATAGTTTTGCTGTGTTTATTCAGCATTTTCTGTTTTTAATTTGAGATTTCCAACATTCATTGTATTGTGCTTTTGTATTAATTCTATAGTTACTCTGCTCGAAGTATATCATCTGCAAGATACAGACCAAGCAAATATTGAAGATTACCATATCTAAGGTTCTTGAGTAGATTTGTAGCTCGGGTTGTGGACGCTGTGGTTGATTCGCAGACGTTTCATTACTCTGCCAGGTAACATCATCAGTGCAGCCTCCATTGAAGCACTGTTGTGTTTTCCTGCCTGGTATTTAAACTGTGAGGTCCGTTGGCATTGGTTACCTCAGTTCCGTTTTTTCTTCGCAGTGGTGTATATATAGGGTCTAATTCTACATGTTTATTGATGGCCTTCTTGGTGGAGAACGAAGCCTCGAGAAATTCCTGTGCTTGTCTCAGTTTGGCCTGTCCTAGGATCCTGATATTGTCCCAATCGAACTGATGGTTCTCCTTATCCGTGTGAATAGGGACGAGTGAGTACTGGTCATGTTTTATACTGGTCATGGGTAATAAAATAATCAACACACTAAACAGACTCAAACAGACTCAAACAGACTCAAACAGACTCAAACAGACTGGACAAATCAACAAAGCAGACTATCCGAAAATGAAACCCAAAGGAACAAACAGCCCTGAATCTACGGCCTCCCAAAAGTACACAAACCGGAAATAACCCTCAGACTCAGTCTCCCTCCCAGGCACATCAACACACAGGTTAGCTAAGGAGTTACAAAGAAGACTAAAGCACCTTGTCAACAGCTCAATCCACTCAGCCCAGGAGTTCCTCAAATTCCTCAAGGACATAAGAATAGACAATGACTAGACCATGGTGTCATTTGAGGTTACTGCCCTGTTCATATCAATTGACATACCACTGGCAAGACAAACACTAGCAACACTACTAAAGGAATGAGACCCAAACGACACCATCTCCTTAGACAACATGCTAAAGTTACTGGACCTATGCCTGACGACCCACTTTACCTTTAATGGCCAAATCTATGAACAAATCAACAGGACACCATGGGGTCACCTTCTCCAGACTAATAACAGAAGCGGTAATGCAGAGACTTGAAAGCTTAGCCCTTCTGCAGATCCAACCTAAACGATGGATCCGATTTGTGGATGACACTTTTGTCATCATCAAACGGACTAAACACAGATTGGGACAACATCAGGATCCTAGGACTGGCCAAACAGAGACAAGCATGAGAATTTCCAGAGGCTTGGTTCTCCACCAAGAAGGCCACGAATAAACATGTAGAATTAGACGCTATGTACACACACCACTGTGAAGGAAAACTGGGAAAAGTTAAAGGTGTCAAAGGTTTTCAGTAGGATGGTCTCTCAAAACAGGATGCATCCTCATGGGCCTGAGCCACCGCTTACCAATAAGCAGTGTGGGGGCAAAAATGATACCTGATGCATAAAGTCTTAACAGCAAGTCTAAAAATGAATCTACAGTCCATTTCGCCAGTCAAAAGATCAAAAGCTTTCAAGCAGCAAAAGACTCAAAACATCTGTCTAATTTTCATCAACCTTTTCAAATTTTACCTTACCTATGCCTCCTTCAGTTTTTCGTTCTTGCACATTCATCACTTGCAACAAAGTATTAAATATAAATCTTGTAGGAACATTTATGCTTAAAGCTCAGTTCATACCTGCTAGCTTAAGATTTCAGCTATCTTGAAAGTATCACAATTTCAATTCATCTCAAATTTCCATTTTCCACAGTAAGCAATTGTAAGCTCTCCATCCATACCTCACAGATCAGTTGCTTGATGTTTGGTAGCATTTTATATTGTACAGATGTCGAAGATATATGGTCAAATTGCACCAGATTTGGTCTTCCCAGAGCCATGTGCTAAGCTCTTCTTCTGGTCATCAGGCTGCTATTCTTAATGCTTTCTCCATTGCAGTAGCTTTCAGCAAAATATTCACCAATACCTTCAGATTGCCATCCTGCCTTGTAACTTGCATATCCACATATTTAATTGTATGTCCCTTGCACGGCTCACTTTCAACACACAGCAGAAGCAGAAATTAAAGATTATGATATGGCTGCTCATGTGGATAACAATCAATCAGAGTGAGCACAAGAGTGCCATATTGAATGTAACACGGAAGTGATGTTGTCATTCAGCATAGGAGATACGGATTAAACTGTACTGTTCTAAACAGTTTTCAGGGAGAGGGACCGAGGGGAATCGGGTGGTATGACATGTTCAGAATTATTAACTAAACAGATGGGATCTTGAGCTTTAAAAATAGCGACACTGAGTACAAAAACAGGACAGTGGTGTGAAATCTGCTCAAATCTTAGTTACTCAGCAAACTCACACTTTAGGAAAGGTGCAAGGATCCTTGCAAGGTTGAAGAGGTCATTTACTGGATTGGTTCCAAGGCTGAACCATTTTAACCATAAAGTCTAGTTGAAAAACTTGGGACTGTTCTCATTTGAGTATTGAGATTTGAGGTGTCATTTGGGAATGATGTCCAAATTTAGATAGAATTTTCAGGTTTAGACAACTAAAAGCTGTTCCAATTAGCTGATTGCACATGATGAAAGATTTTACAGTTTTGGACTGGTTAAAATAAAGGTTTTGTGAATATTTTGTCAACAAGTTACTTAATCGTTTTGAATGAAGCATTTGCAAGACTTAACCATTTTGTGAACACAGCAGCCAAACTCACACAGTAAGATCCCAAAAGCAATTAAATAGAGAACAAAATTTATCTATCCCATGTGGATGAAGTTTTGTCCAGAAAAAAGTCAGTTCCATTCAAAGTTTCTGGAGATAATTTGTGTCTACCTAAGGTCGAACTTACTTGAAAGATGGCACTGATGGCAATGACAAAGAATCTGGTCTCGTCACATGTTCCAACCTCAAATCTATAGCCCTCCCATTCATCAATACTAATGCCCACTTATATCATCATTCTTGTCTAGGAATCTCCACCTTTTGATTATTTACATCTATTCTAAAACACTGGTAAAAGGCATGCTTAATCTTCCCAATGACCTTTATGAAAGATTGCAACAAGTACCTACCTCCCAACACCAAGGTATTACAGAGATAGTAGGAACTGCAGATGCTGGAGAATCCGAGACAACAAGGTGCAGGGCTGGACGAACACAGCAGGCCAAGCAGCATCACAGGAGCAGA
>NC_063332.1:12993472-13025748 GCF_021869965.1 Rhincodon typus | reverse complement strand
GCAAATGCTTGGTAAGGTGTTGCTTTTTTTTTGCAATGCCTAAGTTTTGTCCTCAAGTCCAAGAACCTCCTTGTTTTGGATTTTATCTGCTGAACATGGAACCTCATTGAAAATTACTTCAAGATTAGTTCTCAGTTATGGCTATGTATGCCTACCTTCTCAGGAATTTAATTACAGAACTTAAAACCATCTGTAGGTGAATGCTTTTTTTTTTGGGTGATGCAATGCCAACCATTTCAGCCATTGTTGGCATTCCAGAAGATTATTTTACAATGAATTGAAATGATCTCGACTTTTCCTTGATGCACTGCAAATAGTGCCACCCATTTTCTTTTTCATTTAACCTTACGGGATGGTCTTTTATGAATGTTAAGAAGACTAAAGCCCCCAAAAGTTAGCTGGAGCATTCCAGAGAGGTAATCTCTAGGAAATGATGGTTCCCCAATGTAAACCACAATCATCTTTTGGTATGACATTGCCAGATCCAATTTAGTGATGTCTTCCTGATTCCACTAAATTTTATAATTTGTTCTTTAATGGGATATGGGCATCTCTGACAATGCTGGCTGTTTCCCATCCCTAATTACCCTTGAACTGAGTGGCATGCTAGGCTATTTCAGAGATCAGTTAAGAGTTAACCACACTGGAGTCATATATAGGCCAAACCAGGTAAGGATGGTAAACGAGATCGCTGAGCCAGATGGGTTGTACAGCAATTGATGGTAATTCTCAGGGTTACAGTTTGAGATTAGCTTTGAATTGAATTCACATTCCACCAACTGTCTTGGGATTTGAATCTGCATCTTCTGAACATGAACCTGCGTCTCTGGAATACTCATCTCATGGCATTACCATCTTCTGTAATTACTTGCCAATTAGTATGATTGTTCAGCTAGGAAATTCTATGATACTGGTCATGGGCTCTGTGGGTCGTTGGCTGGCTGATGAGCCCAATCTGAGAACCTCATCTCCAACCACACATTTATCAGATGTTTCTGGGAGCTGGAATTGATCCTTGGCCTTGAAATTGCTGGCATTCCTTTCTCTTGCTCCGTTGCCATATTTCCTCTTGCTGACCGATGTTCTCAAAGAATTGTGTCCCTATTTACAGGAACTTCTTCCAAATCAGTTTCTTCTGAATGAGGGTCTCCTGCACATTGACATTTATGTTGCATTTCTTCAGGGAAGCCTTAATGAATCTTTGAAACACTTTCTTTGTCCTTTAATTCCATTTCTTGAGCTGCGCGAAGATGACTTGATTTGGCAGTTGGAACTCAAGCACCTTAAGTGCGTGGTCAGTCCAGCAGCTTCGTTTTGGATAATCGTGGCCTCCATATTGGTGCTATTGACTGCTTCGAGGATGTTGATGTTACTATACTTGGCTTCCCAGCTGATACAGCGATTCCTTCTCAAACAGCATTGATGGTTCTTCTCAGGTGTCTTGAGTTGGAATCTATATGTCATCCAAATTTTAGAGCCATATAGAAGAGTTGGAAGGATTTGATTTATTTATTGTCACATGTATTTTGTTACAAAATACAATGATAAGTGTTGTATAGTGTCGCCAGTCTCCAGCGCCATCTTAAAACACAGCAAAATAAACCAAAGCATGGAATAAAGGCAGAAAAATAAAGAAAAAAGCGTTCAACTTGAGAGTAATAACTTCCTTATATGCAAGATCTTGGTATCAGCGCAGATATCATCGTTATCAAAGACTCGTCCAAAGGCCATGCATGCAGACTGGATGTGATTGTTGAATATTCGCATCAACGTCAACCTTTGAGAGGTAGCTTCCCAGATGTGGGAAATATTCCATGTTGGGGAGGATTTCTCTGTTGATCTCATTAAAGTGATGGACTGGAACTTGACCTTTTGACTGTTGAAGAGTTTGAGACCTCTTAAGATTGAGGTTAAGACTGATTCTTTGGTATGCTTCTGCGAAGGCTTGAAGATTTTTTTATTCACCTGTGGGACATGGGCATCACTGACTTTGCCAAGATTTGTTGCCAGTTCGTAGTTGCCTTTGAGAAGGTGGAAGGGAGCTGCCTTCTTGTACTGCTGCAGTTCATGTGCTACAAGTTGACCCACAATGTCCTTAGGGAGGCAATTCCAGGATTTTGACCCAACAACAGTGAAAGAACGGCAATATATTTCTTAAGTCAGGATAGTGAATGGTTTGAAGGGGAATTTGAGGGTGGTGGTGTTCCCGTCTTTGTGCTGTCCTTTTCCTTCTAGGTGGAAATGGCCATGGGTTATCTAAAGAACTTTGGTGACATGTGCCTCAAGGATTGGTGCTGGGTCCACTGCATTTTATCATTTACGTTAATGATTTGGACGTTGACATAGGAGGTATGCTTAGTAGTTTTGCAGATGACACAAAAATTGGTGGTGTAGTAGACAGCAAAGAAGGTTACCTCATAGTATAACAAAACCTTGATCATTTGGACAGATGGAGTTTAATTTAGATAAATGTAAAGTGCTGCGTTATGGAAAGGCGAATCAGGGCAGGACTTAAACACTTCATAGTAGGGCCTTGGGGAGTGTTGCTGAACAAAAAGACCTCATGTGCAGGTTCGTAGTTCCTTGAAAGTGGAGTGCCAGGTAGACAGGGTAGTGAAGAAGGCATTTGGTGTGCTTGCCTTTATTGGCCATTGCATTGAGTTACAAGAGTTGAGAGGTCATGTTGCGGCTGTACGGGACATTGGTTCGGTCACTTTTGGAATACTGTGTTCAATTCTGGTCTCCCTACAATAGGAAGGATGCTATCAAACTTTCTCTGTACACTAGTCTGGAGTTCTCCGTTGTTCTTACGTTCTACCATTATGCCTAGGAAGGGTAGTCGGTTAATTTTGTCTTTTGTGAATTTTATTCCAGTGAGGATGTGGTTGATGTGTTGGTGGGTTTCTTCTAGTCTCGTGCGTTTGGTAATCATGAAGGTGTCATCTACATAGTGGATCCAAAGCTTGGGTTGTATAGTGGGGATCGCTGTCCGTTCTAACCTTTGCATCACCATTTCTGCAATCAGTCCTGATATTGGGGATCTCATTGGTGTTCCTTTGATTTGTTTGAATTTATGGCTGTTGAAGGTGAAGTGGGTTGTGAGGCACAGATCTAGCAGTTTCAGGCTGCTGTCCTTGTTTATGCTATTGGTGTCGTGGGGTGCCTGCTTTCCTGATTAATCTAGCAGTGTGGCAATTGTCTCTTTGGCTAGGTCGATGTTTATGGATGTAAATGCTGATACCTCGAAGGATATCATCATCTCGTCCTCTTCTATTCTGGTGTCCTTGATGATGAGAAATTCTTTGGAGGAGTGGATTGAGTGGGTAGCGTTGACAACTAAGTACTTCAGTTTCTATTGTAGTTCTTGAGCTAGTCTATATGTTGGTGTGCCTGGTAGTGAGACAGTGGGTCTGAGAGGGACCCCTGGCTTGCGTACTTTAGGGAGTCCATAGTAGCGGGTGTGTTGGATCCTTCTGGCTTCACTTTTTGGTAGACTATCTTGCTGGTGTCTCCTGAGTTGTGTAATTTCTTCAGGGTTGTTTTAATCCAGTTCTCTAACTGTGGTGTTGGGTCTGTCGCCACCTGTTGGTAGGTGTTGGTATCTGCAAGTAGTGTGTTCGCTTTCTCGATGTATTGAGCTCCATTAAGGATTACTGTCATGCATCCTTTTTCCGCCAGTAAGATTACGATGTTTCTGTCTTTCCTGAGACTTTCCAGTGCTTTCTTCTCTTCTGTGTTGAATGTGTTCCACTTATCTTTTCTGCTCAGTGTTGGGACTGTCGTCTGTCTGTCTGTTGTATTCCTTCCTTGAGTCTGTTGCTCTTTAGTGTCAAATCCAGTGCAGCCAGGAAGTCAGTTTTTTTTTGTCTGCTCTATAGTTAGAATTCAGTCCACGTACTAGGATGGTCTTCTCAGTGTCTGTCAGCGGTTGGTCTGAGATGTTCTTGATTTGTGTTTGTGTTGTTGTTGTGGTTGAGTTTGGATAGTTTTTCTTGTTGGGCTATTCTTTTTTTTTTGTTCTGGTCTTTTGTTCCGGTATACAGAAAGACCACACATACGGATCGGATACTTAATTGCGCCAGCAACCACCCCAACGCCCATAAACGGAGCTGCATCAGGAGATTGTTCAAACGAGCCACAACACACTGCAGCAACCTGGAATTGCGCAAAGCAAAGGAGTACTTAGAGTTTTTAAAAGGAATGGATACCCAAAAAGCACAATCTGCCGTTACCCAGCTCGGCAAGCAAGTCTACAACCTCATCCCCAACCAGAGCTACAAATCTTCTCAGAAAACTTTGAGTGAAAGGATTGTGTCAAACTCTGCCACTTACTTACTGATCCGAAGCTAGGGAATTCTACATCTCAATTCTGTCCCTGTTACGTCTAGCTCTCTGTGTGCGTGTGTGTGTGCGTGCGCGCGTGGTTGGATTCCTGTCAGTGTACACATTATGCAGGACATCTTTTAACATGGGAATGCTGTTACATATTGGACAGACTAGATTCCATTCCAGTGGCAAGGAAACCTTGACAAATGGGGTATCTCCCTACTGCTGCAGTTTTCATTTGCCGTCACAATCGTTGATATCACATGAATATCTTCTGCTTGGATCACCATTGATGAATTGATTTGGATTGCAGTTTATCTGGTTCCTCCTCTCTGACCTTGTTATCATGGGGTGGCCCTAGCATGAATTGAGAACTCCTGGCTTCACTCTGGGTGTCAATGGAACTTGCAATCCACAAAAAAGGACATGACCACAATATAAACCATCTCCCTACTTTAGAGTTTGGAAAATGGACATTACTCCAAATTGTGACAGTAATACTTAACACAAGGAGTGATTTTACTCTGGATTTTTTTCTGGACATCTCAATGCTAGTGAAGTTTTTTGTTCTGTCAGTGGAAGATTGACAACAAGTGATGTATTTAAAAGCAATGAAGTGGCAAATGTAAAAAGTGAAAGCAATATGCGAAGCTGTTGCAAATGCAATGAGTCAAAAATATAGGATTCCTTAAATGTTGACCATTCACTGCCACATTTTATTACTACTCTGGAATTGTATATAAAAGTGAGGATAATTTGTATTTTTCTCCCACTTATAGTCATTTGACAGTACAAATCTTGAGTATTGCTGATAAAAGACTTTTTTTTTGAAGTTTGTCTTGCATTCAGTACAACAATTCACAAGAAATGTTATAACAAGGCAAAACAATATCTTTATTGGGTGAGTATACTTAAGGCAATACCTTGCCAAATCGGTGCAAACTTGCTTTGTTTTACATTTCATCGATGTTTTACAGTAAACTGTCAGCCGTTATTTACTGGTGTATTCTCCATGGCGACAATTGTCACTTGAAAATGAATCAGCACTCTCCTCTCATAAACTATTCTCATTGGTGCTTTTGCTGACTTGTGGTCATGCAAGCAAGCAAAAAGATTTGTCAAAATGTGTCAATTTTCAACAATGCTTTGCTGCACTTCCAAACTTTCCTCTCTGAACATTCTCTTCCCGACCCAGAAATCTTCATCTCCACCAACAAATTGGAGAAGCTCAAGATTGACTCTCGCTAAATTAAAGAGTCTGTTCAGCTTTCCTAGCCACGAAACTACTCCATTTTCTAATTGGTATTGGCTGTAGTTGTTAGCACTCTTTTCAAGTCAGAAGGCTATGGATTCAAGTCCCACTCCAGAATGTGAGAACATAAATCAAGTCTGACACTCCAGTGTAAAGAGAAGGGGCTGCAGTTTTCAATGGGATATTAAACCAAGGTCCTGTTTACTTCAAGACATGAAAGGTCCCATGCCATTACTCCAAAGGAGATCAGGAGAGTTTTACTTCATGTCCTGGACAATATTTATCCCTTACTGAAAATGAGGTTATCGAACCAATATCAGATTTATATTTAGTGCTGCATTTTCCTATTTTGCAACTTCAAAAGCACTGCTTTGGCTGGATAGTGCTTTGATATGCTTTTGAGAAGTTGTGTTAGGCCCTTGTAATAGTTTTTCTTTCTTCTTTTGCTTGATTTCTTCCCCACCCTAAGCCCTCTTTGTGCTTATTTTGTTCCTGTGATGTGTTTCCTGCTATTTGCACTAATCTACTGGCTAGCCACCTTCTTTGAATGCCTGATTCACTTGACGTTGTAAATTGTTCTCCCTCCTCAGGTATAATCCCCCTCCCTTTCAAGACCATTGTCATCAGTCCCGAAAGAAAATTGAGATGTTCTCTTTCTGCTGAAAACAAGTCATGTCAGCAAAACCACTGTTGAAGGAAACTTGACACAGCCCTTTCAGCTAACTGCAGAACCAAGAATCTCCAAACAACTAATCAAACGCCAAAATCAGTATTTCTAGAATTGCCTACCTTAGCAATTGGCAACTTTTCATGATATGTTTGCCACAGTCAAGCCAAGAATTGATTTTTGTTTTTTGACTTCTACTTTTTTGGGCACTCAATTATAGTCTCTGTGAGCGTGTCATGCTTTATTATCTTTTCTCACGCTTTACTAGACCAGTTAGCCTAACATCAGATTTGGGGGACAAAGCTGGAGTCCGTTATAAAAGATGTGGTAACAACACTTGAAAAGCAATACTAGATTCGGACAAAGTTGACGGTTTTATGGAGGGGAATCATATTTTACCAGTCTACTAGAGATTTTTGAGGATGTAACCAATAGAATAGCCAGTTAATATGTTGTATTTGGATTTTGCGAAAGCTTTTGCTAGCATCCCTCACAAAAGGCTGGTGGGTAAAATTAAGCCACACAGGATTGGAATAATATGCTGACATGGATTGAGAATTGGTGCACAGACCACAAACAGTGTGTGGTAATAAATGGGTCTTTTTCTGGGCTACAGGCTGTAAATAGTGGCTTACTGCAGGAATCAGTGCTTGGACCCCAGCTGTTCACAGTATAAAGAAGTGACGTGTATGAGGGAACGTAATGCAATATTTCCAAGTTTGCTAACAAGGCAAGTGAGGAATGTTTTATGTTTCCATTCATTGCATGAGGATTTGAGTTCAGAGTGCAGTTATACAGGTCCTTGTTGAGACCACACCTGGAGCATTGTGTGCAGCTTTGGTCTTCCAGCCGAAGAAAGGATACAATTGCCATAGAGGGAGTACAGTGAATGTTCAAACGGTTGATACTGGGGAATGACAGAACTCTCAAATGAGGAGAGATTGATTTGATAGGCCATGTTCAGTAGAGTTTAGAAGGATGAAAGGGAAATATGATTAAAGCGTACAACATACTAACAGGTGTCAACAGACTGAATGCAGGGAGAATGTTTCCTGTGGTTGGGGAGTTTTGAACCGGGGCCACAGTCTCAGGATATGCTGTTAGCCATTTAGAAACGAAATGAAAAAATTCTTCACTTGAGTGAAGAAATAATGAATCAGGTAGTGAAACAGGTAGTGAATCTGTGGAATTCTTTATCGTAGAAGGTTTTCATACCACAGATGAGTCACTGAATGCATTCAAGAAAGAGATCAGTTTTAGATTTTAAAGGTATTCAGGTCTTTGGAGAGGAAGTGGGAATATGACATTGAGACTGATGATCAGTTATGCTCAGATTAGATTGAATGGCGGTGCAGGCTTGAAGGGCTGACTGACCCTACTCCTTGTGTCTGTGTTTCTGCAGTTCTTCCACTCAAAGCCTGGTTAAATTAGCTCCATTTAAAATTTAAATATATTGGGCTGAGAAAAGATATCCCCATGAGAAAAGGATTCCTTTTAAGTTAGAGATAGTAGGAACTGCAGATGCTGGAGAATCCGAGACAACAAGGTGCAGAGCTGGATGAACACAGCAGGCTAAGCGGCATCGTAGGAGCAGAAAGGCTGACGTTTTGGGCCTAGACCCTTCAGGCCCGAAACATCAGCCTTTCTGCTCCTACGATGCTGCTTAGCCTGCTGTGTTCATCCAGCTCTGCACCTTGTTGTCTCTTCCTTTTAAGTTATCCTTGTTAGGTCAACCAGGGGACGGGTTGAGGCAGGAGGGAAGCCAGTTCTCCCACCGTTACTCAGGAACTTAACCATTTGGAGTGGTCCTATCTGCAATGGTAATAAATTAGGAATATTATCTAATAAATTAGGTAATAAACAGTTCTGAACTGGGACCATTTCTAGTAAGTCTTGGTAAATAGTGTTTATCAGACTGGAGGATTGAAGACTGTGTGTATCTCAGGTAGGACCAATGCTCTATGTATTGCATATTGAAGTAGGATTAAAATTTGAAAATTTACTGACGATACCAAACTTATGGTTTTAAAAAAAATGAGAGGATCAGGACACAGCTGGACTGGCAGAATAGAGTGGCATGTGGAAGAATCCAGATGGATGAGGTAATACATTTTGACTGAAGGGATGTGGAGGGCAAATGCATTGTGCAATCATCACGAAAGATCCCCGCTCCTCGCTTTATGATGGAGGGAAGATGCTGAAGATAGTTGGGCCTTGGAGACTGCTGCGAGGAACTCCTGCAGAAATGCCCTGGAGCTGAGATGACTGACATCCAACAACCACAATTATCATCATGTTATGTGTCAAGTATGACTCCAACTAGCAGAGAGTTTGCCCCCGATTCCCATTGATTTCAGTGCTACTAGGGCTTCTTAATGCCACACTTGCTCGAACGCAGCCTTGATGTCAAGGGCCGTCACTCTCGCCTTACCTCTGGAATTGAGCGCTGTTGTCCATGTTTGAACCAAGATGCATTGAGTTCAGGAGGGGACAGAACCTGAACTGTGTGTCACTGAGCAGGTGCTGCTTGATAGCACTGTTGATGACACCTTCCTCCACTTTACTGATGATTCAGAATAGACTGATGGGGGCGGTAATTGGCTGCATTGGATTTGCCCTGCTTGTTATGTACAGGACATACCTGTGCAATTTTTCACATTGTAGGATAGATGCCAGTGTTGTAAACTGTATTGGAACAGCTTGACTAGGGGAAAAACGATGGCCTAGTGGATTAACAGTCCAGCGATCTGGGGCCTGGATTTGAATCCCACCATGGCAGATGGTGGAATTTGAATTCAGTAAAGTATCTGGAATGAAGAGTCTATTGATGACCATGAATCCATTGTTGATTGTTGGAAAAATTCATCTGGTTCCCGAATGTCCTTCAGGTAAGGAAACTGCCATCCTTACCTGGTCTGGCCTACATGTGACTCCAGGTCCACAGCAATGTGGTTGACTCTGAACTGCCCTCTGAGCAATTAGGGATGGGCAATAAATGCTGCCGAGCCAGCAATGCCCTCATCCCTTTAATGAATAAAAGAAGGGTCCCAACCCGAAACATCAACTTTCCTGCTCCTCTGATGTTGCCTGGCCTGCTGTGCCCCTCCAGCTCCACACTGTGTTATCAAGTTCTGGCATGCGTGTTTGCAGTATTATTGCCAGAATGTTGTCCAGGCCCATAGTCTTTACAATACCCACTGTCTCCAGCCATTTCTTGATATTATATGCAGTGAATCGAAGTGGCTCAAAACTGGTAATGCTGGGGACCACTGGAGGAGGCTGAGATGGATCATCAACTTGGCACTTCTGGCTGAAGATTGCTTCAGACTTATCTTTTGTACTTAGGTGTTGGGCTTTTCCATCATTGAGGATGGGGATATTTGTGGAGCCTCCTCCGATGAGTTGTTTAACTGTCTGCCACCATTTTTGACTGGATGTAGCAGGATGCAGAGTTTAGATTTGATAGGTTGTTTGTGGGATGGCTTAGCTCTGTCTGCCACTTGCTACTTTTGCTGTTTGGCGTGCAAGTAGCCCTGTTTAATAGCTGCACCACATTAACACCTTTATGTTTAGATATGTCTTATGCTGCTCATACCAGGATTTAATCCCCTGACTTGAAGGTAATGGTTGAGTGTGGGATATGCTGGGACAGTAGGTTGCGAATTGTGCTGAAGTACAGTTCTGTTCCTTTTGGCCCACAGCGCCTCATGGTTGTTTAATCTTGAGTTGCTTGGTCTATTTGAAGTCTGCCCCTTGTAGCACAGTGATGGTGCCACACAACATGATGGAAGTTATTCTCAATGTGAAGGCAGGACTTTGACTCCACAAGGATGGTGTGGTGGTCATTCTTGCGGTTTAATGACATGAGCAGACTGGTAAAGATGAGGTCAAGTATGTTTTTCCCTCTTGTTGGTTCCCTCACCACCTGCTGCCAACCCAGTGTAGTTTTCCCAGCAATTTCTGTTTTTGTGCCTGATTCATAGTTCATTCAGGTTTTTAGTCTCGCAGCTATGTCCTTTAGGATCCATTCAGTAGTGCTGCTGCTGAGCTACTCTTGGTGGGAACTCCATTTCCATTTTCTTTACCAAATTAATCCCCTGACCAATCTTCCAATTATCTGTCAATTTTTTTTTTCTCTCATTCAACTTATATTAAGCACTTGGAAAATATTGCTATATTAAAGCCACTATATAAACGCATGTGTTTTTCAACAGATGTGAATTAAATCTATGTTGATGATTCCAAATGCTGCTAATAATTTGGCATGTCTGTCCAGCGATGGTAAAACTTGAGTGTTTTCTTGGTTTGATTGTCAACATGGCATTTATCTGCTTTGTATACGTCACTGAGAGCAGTAATACGTATGTTAAAACCTTTCTGGTAATTGTTTTACCCAAGTTATTTTTACAGCAAAACCGATGAAGTTTGAACTCTGATGCTAATATTAAAGGAACTTTAATCCTGTTGATTGGAGCTTTGTAAATTTGTTTATTGTATATTTGAGTTCCAGTCACATGAAAGGAAAGAGTGATCCAAGTTTAACCCTTCTCAGTACATACTCCTTTATGAAACCCACTTGTTAATTGAAATGAATAATATTACAAAACAGTTTTGAGACATAAACCAATGTGCGGTCCATGACTTTACATACCAGTATGACTTCACAGCAGTTGATATTAATCCCTCTGTGGTAATTAATCACTGTAAATGGAGGTCTTGGATATTCATATATCATTTAAGTATTTATTGTAATGCATACTAACTAGAGCTGGGTTTTATTTTCTCACAGTTTTCATTAGTTGACTTCATGTGCAGAAGGCGTGTGAATAAAAAGTAACGCTTAATTGACTGCACTTGCACCCTAGACAGGGTGACAGAGTATCCACTTGATGAATAATTTTTACATGATTTTAAATGCTTAAACATCAAATCATAGATGGTTGTAGCACAGGAGGAGCCATTCAACCAGCCATGTTGTTAGTAGCTTTCTGCAAGAGGTTCTCAGTTAGTCTGACCTCCTCTACCCTTTGTTGGTAAAGGGGTGGATATGTTTGTGGAATTACTTAGTTTGTAAGAAAACACTGCTCTGGGAATAATTTTGCAAGCCTGTTGCTTGAGATTGATGGCAGTCAACTGTGATCACCAGCATTTGCTGTTTTCAGTGCAGTGTAACAAAGCTGTGGTGGAAGTTGCCCACCCCTTCACGGGTAAGGAAGTCTATTTCCCAAAAGTCTGATTACTCCTCCACTTAGCATCTCATGTAGGGATACTTTTAAATGATGTAATCTGACTGTGGTCAAAATAATTTTTCATTTTGGATAGCTCCTCTTGAGATCTTAGCAAGGGCTACCTTTTGGTTTTTGGGAGCTATGTTCTCACACTCTTAACTTATTTCTGTTCTGTGGTAACTATACCTTTTGTATTTCTCTTGAATCATTCATCCATATCTGTAGTGATTATCAATTCTTTACTAAATGTAAAACCACTCCAAATGAGGAAGGTATTAATTTCTTCAAAAGCTAACAAGCATGAGGTAACAAAAATATTTTCCAAAATAACTGAAAAATGCTTGTACACACAGGCACACCCTAAGTAAAGTTTTTGCAGAATGGTGAAGTCACAGCTAATGTACCATCACGTGTGCACGACGCTAGAAAATATTAACCATGCAGTTATAACACGATTTACTGCACCTTGAATCTCAACCTGTGATTCAAATTTAATAATTGACAGTGTTCACTGCAGCAGGATTGACTACGTTTTTGTGAGGTATATTGTTTTGAACTTATGCAACTTAAAGGTGAAGGGAGTGAGTGTTGAAGGTGATGGGTGGGCTGTCAACCAAACAGGAGCTTTGCCTGGATGACGTCAAGCTTCTTGAGTGTCGACAGAGCTGTGCTCACCTCAGCAAGCGGAGAGTGTTCCACCATTCTGACTTGAGCTTTATAGATTATGATAGAGAGTCAAAGGCGAAAAACTTGTCGCAAAATTCCTAGCCTGATGATGCCTCTGCATTTATACAGCTAGTTCACTTCAGTTTCTGGTTAATAGTAACCCCTAAGTTGTTAATCGTGGGTGATTCAGCTATGACAGTTCCTGCTTCTGCCGTTTTTTGTTTTTTTTGCAGCTCCCCCCCCCCCCCCCCAAAACATCTTGCAGCCACCAACTTGCCTTACCCCTCTGCCTTGAGGACAAACAAGACAAGGGAAAACATGAAAAGTGGGACCCTGCGAAGCACCGAAGGTTGGAGGGACCTTGGACTGCATGCACACCGGTCCCTTAAGAAACCAGGGCAGGTGGATGATGTTAAGGCATGTGGTATGCTTGCTTTATTTGCTGAGGTATCGGGTTTCAAAGCAAGGAAGTTATGCTAGAACTGTGTAAAATGTTAGCTAGGCTACAGATAGCATATTTTTGTGCAGTTCTGCAATCCACGTGATAGGAGGGTTGTAATAGCACTGGACAGGTTGCAAAGATGAATTACCAGGAAGTTGCCTGGGCTGGAGAGTTTCTCTTGAGTTATGAAGAAAGATTGGACAGACTGGAGTTGTTTTCCTTAAAGCAGAGGAAATTAAGAGAGGGGACATTAAGATTGAAATGTCCAAAATTACAATGGTCATAGTTAGCTTAGACAGAAAGGAACTTTTTCCCTTGATGAAGGGATCAATGACCAGGGGACAGAAATTTAATGTAATGGGCAGAAGGTTTAGAAGAGTTTCGAGGAAAAAAATCTTATTCCCCCAGGAGATGGTGGCAATCTGAAACACACTGCCTGTAAGGGTGATGGTGGTAGAAGCCCTCATAACATTTTAGTGTTTAGATGTAAGATATCCAAGACTATGGGCCAAGTGCTAGAAAATGAGATTAAAATAGTTATGTGGTTGTTTTTGATTGGCATGGATGCGACGAGGCATTTTTCTGTGCCGATGATCTCTGACTCCCTTGGTTGGTACCCTTACTTGGATATTACACGTGGTGCTTCCAAACTCAGCAAACAATGGTAACTCCCTCCCCGGTCAAAAACACCTTGCATGCGTAGACTAGTGGTCCCGTCTGCAGTAAGCATGAGAGAATCTTGTGATTGGATGAGCGTCTCATCAATATTTCCTTCCATTCAATTTACGGAGTGACCTTTGTCTGCTTGTCCCCATCGGTGAATTTCCCAGGGCGACTTGGGATGATCAGTCCTCTGAATCCCTAATACCCCTCATGTATCTTGTTGATATTTGTGAAAGACTTGGTAAAACTGCTTTTAAAAATACGTTATAAGAATTTGATTTAAATTGAGAGTTTTTTATCCATGCACTGGTCAGGTAAGCCTTCACAGTTAGTGTATTTATTGATGTTGCTCTTTCTTGATATCGTTTGGAGGGAATAGAATTAGCTAATGACTGCATCTGTGATGGTAGGATAAAGAATTCAATCGTCACTTTTGGCTTAATATTATTGCAAATGCATAAAGGGTTATTCACTTTTCAGCATATGCTTTAAAGTTCTCTGTAATGAAATGTAATCCTACAGTGCATGAGTCAACCTTGGCAGTTGAAATTGTAGTGTAAGACACTATTTGATACCTCATTGCATCCTGATAAGGATGAAGGGGACACAGTGCTATTAAGCCAGAATTCCCACTCCTGATTGCTGTCTGGTGACCAAAATTGACAAATGTTTATGCACTATCCTACATTGAAAAGTTGCCTGATTTTTCCCTGGGCTGGACTCCAACATGACAGAAGATTGAAAGGATCTAACTGTGTTAATGGAACAGAGTTGCAGCAAGAGTCAATGCCTTCAGACTTAATATAAAAATGAACTTTTTAAAAGAAAGAACATTCATCAGCCGTGCAGCATTGAATGAATTTGGAATCGTGGTCAGCTCAGTGATTAAACAAAACTTGGTGTGGTAAACAGTGCTTTATATGGTGAAACATATTCAAAACTTAGGTACCCAAAAGACCTATGTAAACCATTTTAGTGAACAAATAATGGCACTGTCACAAAGCACGGGTATGTACATGCATGCAAATGCCTTGCAGTCCTCTACGAGCTGCGCTGTTTGCAATGCTAGCGGAGCAAAGGTAACAGCAGGGGAAAACTACATCTCCCACATCATTAGTGCTGTTACTGTGATGCCAAATGAAACCTGCGGCTTTTATTTGTCACCTGATCAAATGGTAGATTTTAGTTGAGAGTTGAAATATATTAAAACACACATTAAAATTGGTCACTTCTGAAATAGTCTTGCTATAACTATGCACTGTTGCTGTTCAATTGGCTTGGCATATGACATTGTGGCATAAAGCACCTGTTTCATGCAAGGGAGATTCTTGGTTTGGTGTGTGGTGTAACATTTGCAAAACTGTTGTATTCCCTTGGGGAGCAGAAAGGAACTAGCTTTCCTGACAGGCACAAGCATTGAAATGGGATTAGATGGGCTAGCTCTAGTTGAAGAATTTTCATTAATGCAGATACAGTGGGTTGAATGATTGATTTCCTTTCTACAACGGTGTTTGTGATAATTGTGATTAATTTTACATAAACACCTGGGGTGGCTCCTGATTTAAGTTTTATTGCTCTGCCAGCTGAAGATAACCAAAGGAAATCATTTTGGGATGTCTCAAACTAGATCGGTGAACTAATCTGGACATAATTAGCACAGTAGGTTTGTTTTATTTAGGACCTAAAGAGTGGTCAATGTCAGAAATGTTTTGTTGAGTCAGAGGTACTTTTGTCAGATTTGGATTAAAAGAGCTCAAGGTAGAGAATTGTGCTTTTTTGACGCTGTCTAAATTGTTGGGGCTAAAGGCAGCCAATTCCTCAGGTCCTGGCACAACACATCCTTGGTTCTTAAAAGAAAAAACAAGTGAGATGCTGATGTGTTGGTTTCATTTTGCAAAAGTTCCTAGATTCAGGAAGGTTCTATTAAATTGAAAGTTAGCAAATGTAGCACTCCTATTCAAAACGCAAGCAAGTGAAAGCAGGAAACTACAGACCTGTCAGTTTAAGAACAGATGGTGACATAGTGATAATGATACTGGACAAGTAGTCTAATCCAGAAGCCCAGGTTAATACTCTTAGCACAAGGATTCAAATTCCACCATAAGCACCTCGTGGTATTTAAATTCAGTTAATAAAATCTGGAACTGAAAGCTAGCCTCAATGATGGTGACCATGAGAACTATCCTTGATCAGTAAACTTCACATGGTCAGGAAGGAGTGAACACATCCAGAGTGAAACATAGCCCGAGTGAATATATAGTTTGGAGACTTTGGAGGGAGCAAGGGAGCTGAGGAATACAGGAGCTTTTTTGGCTCATAGTTTGTCAGTTTTTTTTAGACAGGGATAGAAAATAGGTGCAGAAGTATGCCATTTGGCCCTTCAAGCCTACACCATCAAAAATATGATCATAACTTGATTGAGTTTTTTTCAAGAGGATTGATGAGGGCAGAGTGGTGGACGTGATCTTTATGGACTTCAGCAAGATGTTCGACAAGGTTCCTCGTGGTAGACTGGTGAGCAAGGTTATATCACATGGAATGCAGGGAGAATTAGACATTTGCATAAGAACTGGTTTGAACATAGAAGACAGTGTGCAGTGGTGGAGGGTTGCTTTTCAGACTGGAGACCTGTAACCAGTGGTGTGCAACACGGATCAGTGCTGGGTCCACTGCTTTTCTTTATTTATGTCAATGATTTTGATGTGACTGTCGGAGGTATGGTTAGTAAGTTTGCAGGTGACACTAAAATTGGAAGTGTGGTTGACGGTGAAGAAGAATTATTTCAAAGTACAGTCGGATCTTGATCAGATGGACGAATGGGCCGTGGAGTGGCAGATGGAATGTAATTTAGATAAATGAGAGGTGCTGCATTTTGGAAAAGCAAGTCAGGGCTGGACTTATACACATAATGTTAAGGTACTGGGGAGGGTTGCTGAACAAAGAGACCTTGGAGTGCACGTTCGTAGTTCCTTGAAAGTGGAGTCACAGGTAGACAGGATAGGGAAGAAGGCATTTGATATGCTTGCCTTTATTGGTCAGTGCATTGAGTATAGGAGTTAGAGGACATGTTGCAGCCCTACAGGACATTGGTTAGGTCACTTTTGGAATACTGTGTGCCATTCTGGTCTCCTTGCAATAGGAAGAATGTTGTGAAGCTTGGAAGTGTTCAGAAAAGATTTACAAGGATGTTACCAAGGTTTGAGTAGAATAGGAAGAGACTGAATAGGCTGGGGCTATTTCCCCTGGAGCATTGGAGGCTGAGGGGTGACCTTGTAGAGGTTTATAAAATCATGAGGGGTGTGGATAGGTGAAATAGACAAGGTCTTTTCCCTGGGGTGGGGGAGTCAAAAACTAGAGGGCATAGGTTTAAGGTGAGAAGGGAAAGATTTAAAAGGGACCCATGGGCCAACTTTTTCATGGAGAGGCTGGTGTGTGTATGGAATAAGCTGCCAGAGGAAGTGGTGGAGGCTGGTACAATTACAACATTTAATATGCTTCTGGATGGGTAAATGAATAGGAAGGGTTTAGAAGGAAATGGAGCAAATGCTGGCAAATGGGACTTGATTCATTTCGGATATCTGGCCAGCATGGACGAGTTGCACCGAAGGGTCTGTTTCCATGCTGTACATCTCTGACTCTGTGGCTGATCATGCAATTTCAGTATCCCATTCCTGCCTTCTCTCCGTACCCCTTGATGCGTTTAGCTGCAAGAACCACATCCAGCTCCCTCTTGAATATAGAATCATCGAATCTCTACAGTGTGGAAACAGGCCCCTCGGCGCAACAAATCCACACCGAGCTTCGGAGCATCCCACCCAGACCCATCCCCCTATAAACCCACCTAATCTACACATCCCTGAACACTACTACAGTTTAGCATGGCCAATCCACCTAGCGTGCACATCTTTGGACTGTGGGAGGGAACTGGAGCACCCAGAGGAAACCCACGCAGACACGGTGAGAATGTCCTGAAAGCTGCGTTGCCTGCTGGTGCCCAGGTTTAGGATATCTTATCTGGGCTACAGAGGAGCGTGGAATGGGAGGGCCAAGATCTAGTTCTTGTGGCCCATGTAGGTACCAACAATATTGGTAGAAAGAGGTTCTGTTGAGGGAATGAGAGCAGCTATAGGCTAAATTAGAAAGCAGAACTTAAAAGGTAATACTCTCTGAATTATTATGTGAGCCATGAGGTAATTCATACAGGGTCAATAAGCAGCAAGAGATAAATGCATAGCTCAAAGTTTGGAGTGGATGAGACTGGGACATTGGTACTGGTACTAGGGAAGGACGGAACTATTCTGATGGGGTGGACTCCCATCTGAATCATGCTGGGACTGGAGTCCTGGCAAATTGCATAACTAAGGCTGTGGATAGGCCTTCAAACTAAATCGTGAGGAGGTGGGTTCAGTTGCATGGAAATTTATGGATAAAGTTAAAGGGCTCAATGGATTATTCAAGTTTCCTAAATAGTAATAGCATAGAATACAGAAAGGGTCAAGAATTTAACTTCAGGCACAGGAAATAAGGGGACAGTCAATGCAAGACTGTAGGTGTTGGACTTAAAAGCACATAGTATATGAAAAAGGGAAATGAGTTTCTACTGCAGATTGAAATTGGTGGGTATGATGTTTTGGGCATCACAGTAATGTGGCTACAAGGGGATCAGGGCTGGGAACTAAATATCCAAGGATACAGGTCCTATTGAAAGAGTAGGCAAAGGGGGCAAGATTGCCTTGTTAGTAAGAAATAAAATGAAATTAATAGCAAGAAGTGATATAGGGCCAGAAGGCGCAGGATCTATGTGGGTGGAGTTGAGGAACTGCAAAGAAAAAATGATCCTGATGGGAGTTGTTTGGAGGCTTCCTAACAATAGTCAGGCTTTGGGGAAGAAAATAAATCAGGGGATAGAAAAGACATGTAATTAAGGCACTATTACCATCATCATGGGGGATTTCAGTATGCAGGTGGACTACCAGATTGGTGGTGGGTGGATCTCGAGGATTTTGTGGAATGTCTACGAAATTTTATTTTTGGAGCAGCTTGTGGTAGAGCCCACAAGGAAGCAGGCAATTTTGGATTTGATGTGCAATGAAGCAGTCTTGGTTTGAGAGCTTATTATCAAGGAACCTCGAGAGGACAGTGACCATAGTATAATAGAATTCACCCTGCACTTTGAGAGGAAATAGCTGGAATCAGATGTAATGGTAGTACAGTTGAGTAAAGGTAACTACTAAGACATGAGGGAAGAACTGGCCAGACTTGATTGGAAGGGGAGCCTATTTGGAAAGATAGTGGAGCAGCACTGGCAGGAGTTTCTGGGGTTAGTTTGGGAGGCACAACAGAAGTTCATCCCAAGGGAAAACAAAGACATACTAAGGGGAGGATATGGCAACCATGGCTGACAAAGGCAGTCAGGGACACCTTAAAAGCAAATGAATAAACATACGGTGTATTGAAGAGGAGTGGGAAGCCTTCAAAAACCAGCAGAGAAAACTACAAAACAAGTAGGTGGGAGAAGATGAATTATGAGAGTAAGTTAGCTCGTAATACAAAAGATTGCAAGAGATTTTTAGATATCTAAAAGGTAAGAGAGAGGCAAGAGTGGATATTGGGCCACTGGAAAATGAAACTGGAGTAGCAGCAATGAAGAGAAAAGAAATGGCGTAGGATCTAACAGGTACTTTGCATCAGTCTACATGTTGGAAGATGCCAGTCACATACCAGAACTTCGAGAGTCAGGGGCAGAGATGAGTGCAGTGGCTGTTACTAAGGAGAAGGTGCTGGAGAAGCTGAAATGTCTGAAGGTGGGAAATCACCCAGACCAGATGGATGACACCCCAGAGTTAATGAATGAAACTGCTGACAAGATTTTGGAAGCAGTTGTAGTGACTTTCAGGTTTCGGGGAGGGTCCCAGAGGACTGGAAAATGGCTAATGTAACTCTCCTGTTTAAGACGAGAGGAAGGCAAAAGGCAGGAAATAATAGGACAGTGGCCTGACCTGAGTCATTTGTAAGATTTTATAGAGACCATTATCAAGGATGAGAATGTGGAGTAGAGATAGTAGGAACTGCAGATGCTGGAGAATCCGAGACAACAAGGTGCAGAGCTGGATGAACACAGCAGGCCAAGCAGCATCATAGGAGCAGAAAGGCTGACATTTTGGGCCTGGACCCTTCTTCAGAAAAAAATGTGGAGTACTTGGAAGTGCAAGGTTAAATAGGACTGAGTCAACTTTGTTTCCACAAGGGAGATCATGCCTGAGAATTCTTTGAGGAGATAATGAGCAAGTTAGACAAAGGAGATCCAGGGGACGTGATCTGTTTGGATCTCCAGAAGGCCTTTGACAAGGTGTTGCACAGTAAACTGCCTCGTAAGATAAGAGCCCATGATACTGGCATAGACCGAGAATTTTCTGACTGGCCGAAGGCAAAGGGTAGGGTTAAAGGGGTCTTTTTCAGGATGGCAGCTGGTGACTATTGGAGTTCTGCAGGCATCAGTGTAGGGACCACAACTATTCACATTGTACATTAATGATCTGGATGAAGGAGCTGAGGGCACGGTTGCTAAATTTGCAGATGACAATTGGGTAATGATGTGGAAGCAGGGAGGGTGTAGAAGGACTTGGACAGGTTTGGAGACTGTCTGCCACCCTTTGTACATTGGACAATATTGACAAGCATGAGGTTATGCACTTTGAAGAACAGACATGGCCTTTCCCTATTTAGAAACATCTTTGAAAATCTGAAGCATAAAGGGACTTGGAAGTCTGACTTCAGGATTTGCTTAAGGTTAACAGGCAGGTTCAGTTAGCAGTTGGGTAGGCAGGGTAGGCAAGTGCAATGTCAGCATTCATTTCAAGAGGTCTAGAATGCAAGAGCAGAGATGTACTGCTGAGTTTGTATAAGGTTCTGGTCAGACTGCATTTAGAATATTGTGAGCAGTTTTGCACTCCCTATCGAAGAATGAATGTACTGGCATTGGAGGGCCTTCAGAGGACATTTACAAGAATGATCATGGGAATGAAGGACTTGTCATATGAGGAGTGGTTGAGAATGCTCGGTCTGTACTGAATGGTTTTTAGAAAGATGGCGGTTGGTGGAGATCTCGTTCAAACTTAGCCAATACTGAGAGGCCAGGATAAAGTTGATGTGGAAAAGATGTTTCAACTAGTTGGAGAATCTCAGACCCAAGGGTATAGACTCAGAATGAAGGGACAATTCTTTGGAATTGAGATGAAGAGGAATTTCTTCAGCTAGACTGTGGTGAATCTGTGGAACTCATTGTTGTGGAGGCCAAGTCATTGACTGTATTTAAGGCACAAAGGTTCTTGGTTAGTAAGGGGTTTGAGGGTTATGGGGAAAAGGCAGGAAAATGAGGTTGAGAAACACAGCAGTCATGATTAAATGGTGGAGCAAAGTCGATAGGCCGAATGGTCTAAATCTGTCCCTGTATCTTCTGGTTGTATGGTGTGTGGCTTGGAAGGGAGAATGCAGGTCATGGTTTTGCCATTCATCTACTGGCCTGTCCTTTTACTTGGTAGATTTCTTATGTTATTAAGGTGCTTTTGCAGGACCCTCCAAGTTATTGCAGTGGATCTTGTAGATGATGCACAGTGTTGCCATTATGCGTTGGTGGTGAATGGAATGAATGTTGAAGGTCATTGATGGTATGCCAGTCAAGCTGGCTGCTTTGTCATGGTTGGTGCCAAACTTTGAGATTTTTGTTGGAACTGCACTCCTGGCACGTGTAGATTATTGCATCACTGCCCTAACTTTTTGTTTTCCTCAGCCCTAGCTCCCACCTAGTAGACAATGTACAGACTGTAGGGTCGGTGATGGGAAATCTGAGGTACTCCCTGCACACTTCCAGTCTCCAACCTGCTCATGTAGGCACGATATTTATATGGCTGGTTCAATTTAGTTCAGTTTCAGGTCACGGTAACCCTCACGATCTTGGTGGGAGAATTCAGGGATAGTAATGTCATTGAAAATCAAGGGGCAATGGTTGGATTCTCCCTTGTTGAAAGTAGTCATTGCCTGGCACTTATGTGGTGCAAATGTTAATTGGCATGTATCATCCTAAGCTTCTGTTCTCTGCATCTTGCTGCATATCTGCATAGCTTGCTTCGTGATTTGAGGAATTGCAAATGCTGCTGAATTTTGTGTGGTCATCAGCAAACACCCCCACTTCTGACCAGAGAATGGAGGAGAGCTCATTGATAAAGCATCTGAAGGACACTGAAGTAAAACGGAGAAACAGCTGGTCTGGCAACATCTGTGAAGACAAAAACAGTATTAACATTTTGAGTCAGAAGAAGTGTCACAGGACTCAAAATGTCAACATTTTTTTTTCTTTCTCTTCACAGCTGCTTTTGGCCCCTCCTGAGTTTTTCCAGCAATTTCGGTTTGTGTTGTTTCAGTTGAAGGTATGTCATACAGTTAGAGAATAGAAACAGGCCTTTCGATCTACTGTGTCTATGCCAACCAACAACACCAAATTACATTAATCCCATTTGCCTGCACTTGGTTTGTTGCCTACTATACCCTGACATTTAAAGTACACATCCAAATGCTTTTTAAAAGTTGCAATAGTATCTGCCTCCGTCACACACTCAGGCAGCACGTTCAATGTATTTACCACCCTCTGAGTGAAAATATTCTCTTTCAGACCTCCTCGAAATCTCTTGCTCCTCACAGTAAACCTGTGCCCTCTGGTCGTAAAGCACAGAAACAGACCCATCCGTTCAACTTGCCCATGCTGACCAAGTTTCCCATACTAAGCTAATTCCACTTGCCTTTGTTTTGTCCATATCCCTATAAACCTTTCCTAATCATGTACTTACCCAAATGACTTTTAAATGTTGTAGCCATAGCTGCATCTGCCACTTACTGTGATAGTTCATTCCACTTAAGAACCTCTGTCAGTGTGAAAAAGTTGCCCCTCAGGTCCCTTTTAAATCTTTCTCCTCTTACATTAAAAAAATGCCCTCTAGTTTTGAACTCCCCCGCCCTAGGGAATACATTTGCTATAACCTCCACTTCAGGGAGGCGATGACCTAATGCTATTATCGCTGGACTGTTAATCCAGAGACCAGGTAATGTTCTGGGGACCCGGGTTCGAACCCTGCTGATGGCAGATGATGGAATTTGAATTCAATAAATATCTGGAATTAAGAATCTAATGATGACCATGAATCCATTATCAATTATTGGGAAAACCCACGTGGGTCACTCATGTCCTTTAGGGAAGGAAACTGCCATCCTTACCTGGTCTGGCCTACATGTGACTCCAGACCTACAGCAATATGTTGACTCATAACTGCCCTCTGGGCAATTAGGGATGGGTGATAAATGCTACTTAGCTAGTGACACTCTCATCCCGTGAATGAATAAAAAAAAAATTCATGTGATTGATGCCCCTCATAATTTTATAAACCTCTGTAAGGTCACCCCTTAGCCTTCTATGCTCCAGTGGAACAAGTCCTCGCCTCTCCTTATAACTTAAACCCTCCAGTCCGGTCAAATCCTTGTAAATCTCTTCTGAACCTTCTCCAATTTAGTAATATCCCTCCTCTAGCAGGGCGACCAGAACGAAACATGCAAAATTGGTCTCACCAGCATCCTGTATAACCTCAACATGTTTGTCATGAGGAAGAAATTCTCACAATCTGCTCTGTCAATTTTTGTATACCTCAATCAGTGACCCCATAGCCTCCTCTGCTCCAGACAAAACAAACCCAGTCTATTCAGTCTGTCCTCATAAATGAGGCTTTTCATCCCAGGCAACATCTAGATGAATCTCCTCTCCAGTGCAATCACATCCTTCTGGTAATGTGGTGACCAGAACTGCATACAGTATTCAATCTGTGGCCTGGCCAATATTTTGTAAAGCTGTAACAAGACACCCTTGTTCCTATGTTCTATACCCCATGTGCGTTCCATATGCTTTTTTTACCACCCTGTTTACCTGTGCTGACATCTTCAGGGGTCTGTGGACTTGTACACCAAGATCCCCATGTTCCTTAGTACTCCCTCAGGATCTACCATTTTTGTGCATATCTTTCCCTTATTAGATCTCCCGAAATGTGTTACCTCATACTTACCAGGATTAAATTCCATCTGCCGTTGCTTTGCCAATTTACCAGCTGATCAAAATCAGTCTCCAGCCTGAGACTGCCATTCTCAGTATCAACAACTGCACTAAGTTTTGTGTCTTCTGCAAACTTCCTAATTATACCTTCTATGTTCATGTCCAAGCCATTAATGTGCTGAGGAACTCCCTCAAGAATGCCCTGGAGTTGTGATCACCGACATCAATTTATTCTTTTATTCTAGCTATGACTTCAACTCGCAGACAATGTTCTCAGGCATCTTGTTGCTCTACTACATCAAATGCTGGCTTATTGTCAAGGATACTAACTCTTGCCTCACCTGTGGAGTTGAGCTCTTTGTTCATGTTTGGATCAAGTCTGTAATGAGGTCAGGACTGTATTACCTTGGCGAACCTGATCTTGCTGCAGTCAGAGGTGGATAAAGTGGTTGAATAGTACTCTGTATGTTATGTTTTTTTGTTACTAGTGGATTGCCAGCAAGGTCATTTGTTTGATCACTTGTTGGATTAATTAACTTTTTACAATAAGTGAATTCTCTGTAAAGTCATTCTGCCAACTCTCAGTATGGGTGAATTTCCCTGGGAATGAACAGAACTGATTACACTAGCACCCTCAGAAGGCATAGGAAAAATTCAAACTTGCATTTCCTTACAAGAATTTCAAAGTAATTCCTTGTCACCTGAGTGCATTCCGAGCAGAACTGACATGCCAGATTCCTAGTCACTGCCCCTCAACTACTCCCTCAATCAAATGATTTTCTAGAGTTTAGTCATTTGAGGACAAGTCATTTCAGCTGAAGATAACAGTGTGGAGCTGGAGGAACACAGCAGGCCAGGCAGCATCAGAGGAGCAGGAAAGCTGACATTTTGGGTCAGGACCTTTGTTCAGAATCGGGGAGCGGGAAGGGAGCTCTGAAATAAATAGAGGGAGGAGGAGTGGAGCTGGGGAAGGGAGGTGGGATGGTGATAGGTGACTGCAGGTAGGTAGTGGTGGGGATTGGTCAGTGAGGTGGGGGGAGCAGTTAGGTGGGAGAGAAGACGAACAGGTCAAGGAGGCGGGGATGAGAGGGAGGGTTGGTCACTGGATGAGGCCGGGGGTGGGGAGATTTTGAAACTGGTAAAGTCCACATTGACACCATTGGGTTGTAGGTTCCCAAGGCGGAATATGAGATGCTGCTCCTCCAGTTTCCAGGTGGTGTCATTGTGGCACTTGGGGGCCGAGGATGGAAATGTCGTCCAGGGAGTGGGGGGGGCAGTTGAAGTGGTTTGCAACTGGGAGGTGGTGTTGTTTGTAGCGAACCGAGCGCAGGTGCTCTACAAAGCGGTCTCCGAGCCGCCGCTTTGTTTCCCCGATGTAGAGGAGGCTACACGGGGAGCAGTGTGAACATCTGTCTGATGTGGAAGGTGTTTTTGAGTCCTTGGATGGAGGTGAGGGGGGAAGTGTAGGGGCAGGTGTAGCACTTCGTGCGGTTGTAGGGAAAGGTGCCGGGGGTGGTGGGGCTAATGGGGAGTGTGGAGTAGACGAGGGAGTCACGGAGTGAGCAGTCCCTACAGAAGTTAGATAGGGGTGGGGAGGGAAATATATCTTTGTATGTGGGGTCCAAGGATATATTTCCCTCCCCACTCCTATCTCTGACTCCAGCATCGGCAATTCTTACTATCTCCTTCCAGCTGAAGTCTGTTCTTCGTGCCTTTGTTTTTAGTGGTTTCAGACATTGTCTTAAAGGTTGGCATTAAGGAATCCATAACCAAACATAGATGTAATGGTGAAGAGAGGAAGACATCAGCTTATGCCTCGGCTGTGTTCTGCTGCTTCACCAGCCTTTTAACAAACATGAGGTAATTGAGCATGCAGCTGCAGTTCACAATGATTGTATCTGAAATGACTGAGAATTTTCCACATCTTTGCACTTGAATAAAAAATCTCCTCTACATAATAGTGTGGGCTGCTTTTGGATGCAAATAAATGTAATGCTGTCATTGATCTACGTATCATTAACGGCTGATCTTCATTTCCTTAAATGGAGGGTATTGTTTCATCATGTCATGAAGTAGGATTATGACAAATGGTTTTTTAATCCCTGCTTGATTTAGATAAACTTACGCAATTAAGACCATACGAGTCGTCAGTGAATCAATTACTAACAGCATATTGAGAAACAACATTTCAAATTAAAAGCAAAAATGGCCCATGAAGCAGGTTTATCGCTGATGAATTGCTCTGAGGAAAACAAATGTGAATGCAATTGAAACCACAAATTTTCTCAAAGTCAATTATAGAGGAATCTGAACTCGGTTCCGGAAATTGGACTGAACAGTTTAGGAAACACGTGCACAGAATTTGGGCCATATAACTATAAGTACCATACAAACTGTAACACAAATTTTACAATGCTAAGGAAAAAGAGGAAAATGGGAAAATGACTGAGGACAATGATAAAAGTAATGAAGTAAATAAAAGCAAAAGCATGTTTCTGAAGTACAGATGTTCAGAGAGCATTGTGGGCACATTCAAAACAGAGTTAAAAGATGCAAAGTACTTGCTTCAGAAAGCTAAAATAGAAAATTCATTTAAGATTGAGCAAAATATGGAAAAATAAAATGTAGGCATATCTTTCAACATATTTGCAGTGTAGTTTTTCAAAAAAGTGAAAGGTCATTGAAATATACTTAAGATTTCGTGAGAGGGAATCAATTGAGGGAGATCAATATTAGTAGAGAAATGGTGCTGGGAAAATTGATGGGATTGAAGGCTGATAGATCCCCAGGGCCTGATAATCTACATCCCAGAGTACTTTTTTAAAAAAAAAAAGTAGTTCTAGCCACGATCACGATGAATGGTGGAGCAGGTTCGAAGGCCGAATGGCGGCCTCCTGCTCCTATCTTCAGTGTTTCAATGTAATCATATGAGCATGTGAAACAGAAGCAGGAGTCGACCATTCTTGGTGATCGAGGCTAACCTGATGTGGCTTCAACTCCTTTTCCTGCCAATTGCCAAAAACCTTTGATTCCCTTGTTATAGTCTACATCTGCCTTAAAAATATTTAATAACCCTGCCTCCATCTGCTGTTGGTGACAGACCCTCTGTCAGATTACTGTTCTCCTCATTTCTGTCTTAAGTGGGAAAATCCCTATTTGTAATTGGTGTCCTCTAGTTCTCATCTCTCGTGAAGGGACATGCATTACTTCACGATCAATCTTGTCACTTTCCCTTGGGATCTTGATATGTTTCACCATATAACTCAAGGTCTCTTCTTATTTTTCAAAACTCCAATGGATACAGGCCCAACTTTCCAACGTTTTCTCATAAGACAACGCTCTCACACCAGGAATTGTTCAAGTGTAACTTTTCCAAACTAATTGCAACACAATAACATCCTTTCTTCGATAAGACAGGAACCATATGCAGTATTTTTAGATGTGGTCTCATCAATGCTGTCTACAACTAACACAATACCTCCACTTTTATATTCCTCTCACGTTGAAATAATTGACAACATTTTATTTGTCTTCCTGATCACTTGGACCCATCCTAAATTTGTGATTCAAGTACCAGCATACCCAGATTTCTCTATGCCTCAATTCTGCAATCTCTCTCCATTCAAGTAATGTGCTTTTCTCTGCTGCCTGATAGCCGGTGAAGAGCATGCTTTCTTATGCAATACAGCATCTGCCAAACCTTAATCCAGAGACCCAGATAATGTTCTGGGAACCCAGGTTCGAATGCCTGCCACGGCAAATGGTGAAATTTGAATTCATTAAAAAAAAATCTGGAATTAAGAATCTAATGATGACCGTGAACCCATTGTCGATTGTCAGGGAAAAACCCATCTGGTTCACTAATATCCTTTAGGGAAGGAAACTGCCATCCTTACCTGGTCTGGCTTACATGTGATCCCAGACCCACAGTAATGTGGTTGATTCTTAACTGCTATCTGGGCAATTAGAGATGGGCAATAAATGCTGCCTGGCCAGTGACCCTCATCCTGAGAATGAATAAAGAAAAAAAAATTGTGAGGCAGGCTGGGACAGTGGACCTTTGATAGGGAGCCACCTCATCCTGTTTATACTTGTCAGAGCTGAAGTGTGGTGTCACAGGAAAACAGGTGATTAATGGATGTTTCTTCCCTGTCTGTCTTGATTGGATAGTAGTTTAAGTCAGGAGCTGTTATTACAGCTGAAGTACAGTTAGGAATTCACTTTGAAAATACTTACCATTCAAATTGATTGATTAAGTAGCATAGGGATGGCTTGACAGGCGATAGGTTGCAGCTGTAGTATGTGGAAGTTATGAATGCCAGTACGATCCATCGTGACCACGCTGCAGCAATTGTTGGCTGTTTGAGCAACTTCAGCTCAGAGTTGAGGAGCTGGCATCCGCATTATGGACTCTTCAACATGTCAGAGAGGAAAAGAGTATTGTGGCCATTGTCAGGAGGCAGTCACATCCCTTATATTAATATAATCAAATTTGGTCTTTGATCAGGTGTGACTGCGAGTAAGGCAGCTCTAGGGATCCAGAATTTAGCCTAGGAAAATCCTTAGCCAGTATCTTTGAACAGTAATTGTGGGGTTCTTGTACCTGATTGGACAGATTACAGGAAGGATAGGTGAACTGATCAAAACAGCATGGTATGCAATGCTAATTGAGGGTGAGAAAAGAGAAAAAACAGAAATAGCAGGAATAGGGAATAACACACTTAGGGGAATCGATGCTTTTCTTTGCAGTTCTGAAGACTGTGTTGCTTACCTGGTGCCAAGGTTAGGACATGTTTTAGCTGGAGAGAAACTTGGAGCAGGAAGGGGAGGATTCAGTTGTCGTTGTCGTCGTCATCGTCCACATTGGCACCATTGAATAGGTAGGATGAGGAAAGATGTTCTACAGAGGAATTATAGGCCATTCAGGGCTAAATTACAAAGCTGAACCACAAAAGTGGTAATCGCCTGATTACTACCTGAGCGACGTGTGAATTGACATACGTTAAAATAAGATGAAAGAGAGGATTGAATGTGTGGTTCAAAGAATGGTGTGGGAGAAACAGGTTTTGATTGGTGACACTGGTGCCAATACAGGGAAGTGAACTGTTTCATTGGGAAAGTCTTTATTTGAGCCATGAGTTCCAGAAGGGATCCAGCAGTTTGAAAATCTTTTGTGTTGCCCCTGCTCAAGAAAGGAGGGAGGCCAAAAACAGTATATACCAGTTAACCTAACATCTGATGTTGTAAAAATGCTAGACTCCATTATTATGAAAGAAATCGCAGTATTTGCGTAAAGTTTAACGCCACCAGAGTCAACATGGTTTTGTGAAAGAGAAGTTATATTTGACCAATTTTCTAGTGTTCTTTCACCTTTATCAACTTTGCTTGTTATTACTTGAACTAGTATTTACGAATGTACAGCTTCGGATCACTCCTGCTTTTATAGATACAATCCCATATATGGTTTTAATTTTTGAAGAATGACATACAAATATTTTCTCCACTTACGCATGGCTGTTTCCCATTGTCCTGCATTCCATAACCTACTCTAGAGACTGCCTGGATTTTCAGAAGGTATTCACTAAGGTGCTACATAAAAGGATCTTGTACAAATTAGAAGCACGTGGTAGTGGGAGTAATATATTAGTTTGGATTATGAATTGGTAAATATGCAAGACAGTGTCTGGATTAATGGGTCATATTTAAGTTGAAAAAAACATAACAAGCGGAGTGCCATGAGGGTCCCAATTATTTACTGTCTGTATTAATGACTTGTAGGAGAGGGCAAAGTATAATGTATCCAAATTTGCTAATGATACATAAATCACTGAGGGGGGGATGTTGTAATGAAGACGTAAGAAATCTGCAGGAGGACATAGACGGGTTGAGTGAGTGGGCATAAACTTGGCAGATGGACTTTAATGTCAGTAAGGTATAGGAGCAGAGTTAGGACATTCGACCCATCCAGTCTGCTTGCCATTTGATCATGGCAGATATGTTTTTCAAGTCCATTCTTCGGCCTTCTGTCCGTAACCCTTACAAATCAAGAACCTATCTATCTGTCTTAAATATCTTCTGACTTGATCTCCACAGCCCTCTCGGGCAATGAGTTCCACACATTCACCAGCCTCTGGCTGAAAAACGTCTTCCTCATCTCATTCTAAAAGATCCCTTCATTCTGAGGCTTTACCCTTGAGTCCTACTCTCTTCTACTAGTGGAAACGTCATCTCCACATCCACTCTATCCAGGCCTCTCAGTATCCTCTAAATTTCAATCAGATTCCCCTCTCATCCTTCTGAACTTCAACAAGTACAGACCCACAGTCCTCAACCACTCCTCATGTATCAAACCCTTCATCCTGGAATCATTCGTCTAGACCTCTTTTGGACTCCCTCTGACGCCAGCAAATCCTTCCTTAGATACAGGACCCAAAACTACTCTCAGTAGTCCAAATGTGGTCTGACCTCAGCCTTATACAGCCAAAGTGGTGCACCCCTGTTGTGTTCTAGCCCACTTGAAATGCATGCGAACGTGGCATTTGCCTTCCTAACTATCAACTGAATCTACATATTAATTTTAGGAGTATCCTGAACTGAGGCTTCTAGATCACTTTGTGCTGCAGATTCTGAAGCCTTTCCCCATTTAGATGACAGTCTGTGCCTCTATTCACCATACCAAAGTGCATTACCTCACACTTTCGTCCATTGTATTCCATCTGCCACCTCTCTGCCCACTCTCCTAGCCTGTCTACGTCCTTCTGTAGCCTCCCTGCCTCCTCAACACTATCTGTGCCTACGTCTATCTCTGTGTTATCTGAAAACTTAGCAACAATGTCCACAGTTCCTTCATCCCAATCGTTAACGTATAACATGAATAATTGTGATCTCAGCACTGAACTGTGCGAAACAAGACAAGTCACTGGCTCCCATCCTTTATGCCCAGTCTCTGCTTTCTGTCAGTCAGCCAATTGTCTCCTACTGGTGGCAACATTTGTTGGGAAATGAGCAGTCATGCAGTTTTGTAGGAAGATTCAAAAGGCAGTCTGTTATTTAAGTCGAAAGGGACTTGAAAAATGTGCAACACAGAGGGATCTCAGTGTTCTTGTGCTTGAAATACACAATGTTAGAATGTAAGTGCTGTAAGTCATTAAATCAATTGGAATTTTAACCTTTATTGCTGGGGGTTGGAGTTTTAAAGGAGGGAAGTCTTGAAATGACTCTACAGGGTGTTGGTGAGATAGTACCTGAAGCACTGTGTACAGTTTTGGTCCCTGTATTTCATAAAGGATACACTTGTATCGAAGACGCTTAAAAAGACCTTCACTAGGCTCATTCTTAGAATGCAGGGGTTGACTTCAAAGATGGCTAAATAGGTTCAGCTTCTATCCGATAGAGTTTAGAAGAATGTGTGGTAATCTTATTTAAACATACAAGATTCTGAAGGGCATGACAAGATAGAAGTTGAGAAGATGTTTACACTGAGGTAATCTCAAACTAGGGAACACAGTTATGTGGGCAATCATTTAAAACTAAGATCCAAATGAATTTCTTCTCCAAAAGGGTAGTGTATATCTAAAATTCTCTATCCCAGAAAGCTGTAGAAGCTTGATCATGAAGTAATTAAACAAGAGGTAGATAACTTCAAAAATCTATGAGGACTGATACAAATGAGGAGTTGAGGCCTGGGGCAGATCAAGCATAATGTTACAGAGCAGGCTTGATGGGTTGAATGGCTTATAGTTGCTCCATTTTCTTATTTGTTCCCAGTATTATTCTCTTACTTTCCTACCTATCTTTGTGTAATCAACAAATTTAGCAACCATGCAGTGTGTCCCTTTTTATCCAATTCATTTATCTAAATTGTTAGTAATCAAGACCTCCGTGTTGATCCCAGGACCCGAGTTAAGACCATAAAAAGGTCGAACAGGAGTAGGCGACTCGGCTTCTTGAGCCTGCTCTGCCATTCAATAGAATCTATCATTTATACTTCCCACTGCACTGGGAAAGCACCCAACATAAGCAAAGATGCTTCCCACCCTGGTTATACTTTCTTCCACCCTCTTCCATTGGGCAAAAGATGTAAAAGTTTGAATACACTTACAAAGAGATTCAAGAACAACTTCTTCCCTGCTGTTATCAGACTTTAGAATGGACCTGTCTAATGTTAATTCTGATCTCTCTCTGCAGCTATAATACTGTAATCTGCACTCTGTTCCGTTACCCTGATGCACTTATATAGTACGATGTGCCTGTAAAGTACGTAAGATTACACTTTTCACTGTACCTTGGTACATGTGGCAGTAATAAATCAAATCAGAATCATGGCTGATCTGACATTCTTCAGTTTACTTTGCTGGGTTTTCCCTGTAACTGTAATTTCCCTACTGATTTATCTCACTTTAAATATACACAAGCACTGTACTCCCATAGCTCTCTGTGGCAAAGAGTTCCAAAGAGACTCCATCCTCTGAGAGAAAAATAATTTCTCCTTATCTCAGTCTTAAATTAGCGTCCCTTTATTCTGAGGCTATGCCATCTGGCCCAAGAGACGCACTCTCGAGAGCATTGCAGTCATTATATATCACCAAACTGATCTTGCAGGGTATAGTAAACATACTAAATTAATTGGTGTTAAGTCAGGCAGGCAATCATGGACAATATGCCAATTTCACCAGCATGAACTTGAAAATCCCGAGGAGGTTGAAAGAGAAACTTTGGACGAACAATGGCTAGTTGATTGGCGGGTGCAGAAGACGAGACACATGCTCTAGAGAAACACCCTGCAAGGATATGTAGCTAGCCAATTTTTCACTGACAGAATAACTAAAAGTAGGTGTAATACCTTGGTCAACAAGGTGCAGGGCTGGACGAACACAGCAGGCCAAGCAGCATCACAGGAGCAGAGAGGCTGACGTTTCGGGCCTAGACCCTTCATCAGAAAA
>NC_063332.1:12975748-12978472 GCF_021869965.1 Rhincodon typus | reverse complement strand
TAGACTCGCCAACTTTAAGGGCATTTAAATGGTCATTGGATAAACATATGGATGATAATGGAATAGTGTAGGTAAGATGGGCTTCAGGTTGGTTTCACAGGTCGGCGCAACATCGAGGGCCGAAGGGCCTGTACTGCGCTGTATAATGTTCTATGTTCTAACGGCAGGAGATAGAGTGTGATGTGGAGGCTTGCCTTTTGGATTGGAGGCCTGCCACCAGCAGTGTTCCACAAGGATTGGCTCCGAGTCCTCTTGTGTTTGTCAGTTATATAAATGATTTGGATGAGAATTTCGAAGGCGTGGTTAGTAAGTTTGCGGATGACACCAAAATTGGTGGCATAGTAGGCAGTGAAGAAGGTTTTCTGAAATTCAAAAGGGATCTTGATCAAATGGGTCAATGGGCTGAAAAATGGCAGATGGAGTTCAATCTGGATAAATGCGAGGTATTGCATTTTGGTACGACAAACAAAGGTAGGGCTTACACAATCCATGTTAGAGCATTGGATAGTGTAGAACAGAGGGACCTAGGGGTGCAGGTTCATAATTCTTTGAAGTTTGCATCACACGTAGACAGGGTGGTTAAAAAGACTTTTGGAATGTTTGCATTCATTTGAGTCCTTTGAGTATAGGGGTTAGGAAGTCATATTGAAGTTGTACAGGACATTGACGGGCCTCTTCTGGAAGACTGTGAACCAGTCTGATCGCCCAGTTATGGGAAGGATATTATTAAGCTGGAGAGCATTCAGAAGAGAGTTACCAGGATGTTGCCAGGTGTGCAAGGTTTGAGTTATAAAGAAAGGCTGAATCAGCTGGTACATTTTTTCACTGGGGCATAGGAGGTTGAGAGACGACTTTATAGATGTTTATAAAATAATGAGAGGTATAAATAGAGTTAATAGTACTTGTCTTTCCCCAGGTTGGAGGATTTCAAGATGGGGGGTGCATTTTTAAGGTGAGGAGAGAGATTTAAAAAAGACATGAGGGTCAAACTTTTTACGCAGGAGGTGGTTCGCATGTGGAATGACCTTCCTGAGGAAGTGGTGAATGTGGGTATGATTACAATATTTAAAAGGCATTTGGATCGATAAATGAGTAGGAAAGGTTTGGAGGGATATGGGCCAGGAGCAGGTAGGAGGGACTAGTTAGTTTGGGATTATGTTCAGCATGGACTGGTTAGACCAAAGGGTCCGTTTCCGTGCTGTATGACTCTGACTATAGCTGCCGGAATCCCTTCACCTTGGCATCTTCTCTATAATATGCCTTGTTTCTAAGTTTTCTGATTTTACTAAATGACTGAGACATGTTCTTAATTGAATTAGATGTTAATTTCTAAAAAGGAAGTTAGGTTTTGACAATTACAGTTTTGATTAGTGTTCCTACCTCTGAGCCAAGAGGCCCAGGTTCAAGTTCTACCTACTTCAGAGGCATGTAATAACATTTCTGAACAGGTTGATTAGGAAATATAATACATCTTGCACTATCTGCAAGACACAAGTCAGGAGTGTGATGGAGTACACATCACTTGCATGGATGACTGCAGGTCTAACAAACACAGGAAACTTGATACCATCTTGGAGAAAGCAACCTCCTTGATTGGCATTCTGTTCCCCCACCTCAAATATTGACACCCCATACTCGGTGCATAATGGCAACACGTTCTGCCATCTACAAGGTTCATGAGCAGCGATTTCCCCAACATTCCTTTGACAACATCTTCCAAAGCCATGACGTGTACCACCTCGAACAGCATGGACAACAGATGCACTGCACACAATTTCTTTCACACTTCTCTCCAAATCTCTCACTATCCATGACTTGGAACTGTACCACTGTTCTTCCACTGCTAATGGGTCAAAACTCCCTAATAGCATCTACACACAGGTCAAAATAATGGTTTACCATCTTATCAAGGGCAAAAGGGGATTGGCAATAACACCAATGCTCAAGGTCACAAGAATACGTTTTTCTTTTTTAAAAAAAAAAGGTTGTAAGTACATACGTATGCCATCACCATTTCATCTTTACAGTGTTGGGAGACTCTGTCCGTAGCTGCTATTGAAATCTGAATCTGTGCCTTTGTTATCATCTGCCTACTTCAACCCACTCCGAGCTGGACACTGTGCTCAGGTCTCTGTAAAGGTGAGATTATCCTGCTGTCTGTATCCTAACTTGGCCTATCAAGTTTGCCCATCATACTGTGGTCTCTGACACATGCCAGCCTCCAGTTAAGCAAATCCTTAAATTGATATCCATGTCTTCAAAATCCTCCATTGCCTCATTCCTCATTGCAACGGTAATGTCCTCCAGCCCAGAACGTTTTTGAGATCACTGAAATCATCTATTTACAAATCACATTACTTGGACAACCCTATTTTATTCACCCCAAAATTCGTATTTTTGTAGCATTCCATCCCATGTTTTACTTAACAGGACACAAGGAATCAATCAAGCAATACAGGTTATGCTGAGATGATGTGTAGGAATTTAAGGCACATTCAATCTTTGTAACTGATGCCAATGACATTCAAAATAGCAACCACTCACGTCTATGCCGGCAGTTCATTATCTCTCTCAACGTAATAGTTGACCCCTTGTTTAGGAGTGATTTTTCAACTGCATTTTGAATTAATTCTCGGCTCCTGACCAACTTGTTTTAGTTGATACAACTAGGTGGCTGTGCCTATAGCTGCCAGACCATAAACCCCGAAATTTCCTCCCTATCAT
>NC_063332.1:12959171-12975248 GCF_021869965.1 Rhincodon typus | reverse complement strand
TGAGGAAGGGTCACCGGACCCGAAACGTTAACTCTGATTTTTTTCCTTCACAGATGCTGCCAGACCTGCTGAGCTTTTACAGCAGCTTTCTGTTTTTGTTCCTGATTTACAGCATCCGCAGTTCTTTCGGTTTTTATTGAGGATGGGGATATTTGTGGAGCTTCCTTCTCCTCCTATTAATTGTCTAATTGTCCACTACCAGTCATGATTGGATGTGGCAGAATTGCAGAGCTTAGATCTGATCCATTTTGTGTAGAATTTAGCTCTGCCTGTTACTTGCTGCTTATGCTGTTTGGCATTTCCTGTTTTGTAGCTTCATGAGGTGGACACCTCAATTTTAGGTATGCCCGGTGCTGCTCCTGGCATGCCCCCCCTGCACTCTCCATTGAACCAGGGTTGATCCCCTGGCTTGATGGTAATGGTTGAGTGGGGGATATGCCGGCCTATGAAGTTGCAAATAGTGGTGGACCACAGTTCTGCTGCTGCTGTTGATGGCCCACAGCGCCTCATGGATGCCCAGTCTTGAGTTGCTTGATCTGTGCGAAATCTGTCCCATATAGCACGGTGATAGTGCCGCACAACACGATGGAGTTTATTCTCAATGTGAAAGTGGGACTTCATCTCCACAAGGACTGTGCGATGGCCACCATTACTGATACTGTCGTGGTCCGATGCAACTACAGCTGGCAGATTGGTGTGAATAAGGTCAAGTATGTTTTTCCCCTCTTGTTGGTTCTCTTACCACCTGTCACAGACCCACTCTAGCAGCTATGTCCTTTAGGACCCGACCAGCTCAAACAGTAGTGCTGCTGCTGAGCCACTCTTGGTGGTGGACACTGAAATCCCCCACCCAGAGTATATGATGTGTCCTCACAATCCTCAGTACTTCCCTCAAGTGGCGTTCAATGTTGAGGAGTGCTGAGTCATCAGTTGGGTGATAATCATTAGGTTTCCTTGCCTGTATTTGATCTGATGCTATGAGACATCATGAGGTCCCAAGTCAATGTTGATGACTCCCAGGACATCTCACTTCTCACTGTATACCACAGTATTGGCACCACTGCTGGGCCTGTCCTAGTCAGGCATCAGCGTGAACCCAGGGATGGTGATAGAACTCTGGAGTGGTCAGTGAATTCTATTCTTAGAAGTTCGACTATCAGCTCGGCTTGGCTTTCAGTGTTTCCATCCATAGATGGAACCCCTACAGTATGGAAACAGGCCATTTGGCCCACTATGCCCACACTGACCCTCTGAAGAGCATTACGCACAGACCCATCCTCCTACGCTATACTTTCCATGGCTAGCACCTCCTAACCTACACATCCCTGGACACAACAGGGCAATTTAGCATAGTCAATCCACCTAACCTACACATACTTAGACTGTAGGGCTAAGCTCGAGCACCCGGAGGAAACCCACGCAGACATGTGGAGAACATGCAAACTCTACACCTCCTGAGGGTGGAATCGAACCTGAGTCCCTGGCGCTGTGAAACAGCAGTGCTAACCACTGAGCCACCAGGTCACCAGGTCACCCTGGAGTGTTGGCTGTAAGTTACATTTTGAGAATATAACTGTCAGAATATCACTTGATATTGGGTGGGACAAGCCTTTCATTTTAGTACAAGTTCCTAGCCATAACTTATCTGTTATCTTTCTCCTGATTGAAAGCACACAATGCCTCAAGGATTCTGGGTTAATCATTCTGGATAGCTTTACATTATGTTTTACAGCCACTGGTACTCATTCTTCCAGATTGAAGTTACATTTACAATCCTGCATTTAATTGTTCCATCATCGCAGGTTATGTATTCCTGTGCAAGCTGTAGATCTCTAGTTTAACCAACATAATCACAAGTCCTGTCTCTGTTTAAAATCATCTTCTCTGTTATTTCCACGTTCACCCCAGCTATAGTTTTTGTCTCTTGCTTCTACATCCTTCTTCCACAAATACAATCATAGGACGATACAGCAGTCACTTATATAATTTGAGAAACTGATGTTATATTTGTGCCCAGTGAATTCCCACAAACAACGCTGTGACATTTTGCAGACAATCCATTTTCTTTATCTCATTTGAGGGATAAATATTGATCAGGACTCCAGCCTCAACTGACCTACTTTTCTTCCTGTGGGATCTTTATGTTCACCTGAAAGAGCAAGCAGGACCAATTGGTTTAGCAGCTCAACTGGAAGACACAACTTCGAACTGACCAGCATTCCCTCTGCAATGACAAATTGCCATTTTACAGCACCACCACCATTGTAAAGTGTCTCAAAGTGCTTTGTAAGAACATTACCAACTGAGACACAGTAGGAAAACAGTAAGGATGACCAAATGCCTGCTTTTGAGCAATATTTTCCAGAAGGGGACAGTGAGAGAGGCAGGGAAGTTTGAGACTATGGCAGCCAATGGAAGAATTTGAAAGTAAGGATGTGAATTTTAAATTTGAGATGTTGTCAGACCAAAGGGAGTGAATAGGAGTTGGTATATGTTAGCATACAGGGGGCATAGTTTTGGACTGCCTCGTGTTGCTGTCAACCATTAACAAGGAGAGGGAAGACCGGTAGGATCCAACACCAACCCAGATTGGTTGGTGTTGGATCCTACCTGGAGCCTGTGCCTGTGATTAGTGACAGCAACTCTACCAACTTTTGGAAATTTTTATAGATGAACCACAGAAAGCATCCAATCCAAATGCATCACAGCGTGGTGTGGTAACTGCTCTGCCGAGGACCGCAACAAATTACAGAGTTGTGAATGCAGCCCAGTCCATCACACAAACCAGCCTTCCATCTATTGACTCTGTTGACACTTACCGCTGCCTTGAGAAAGCAGCCAACATAATCAAAGACCCCTCCCAACCCGGTTATACTCTCTTCCACCCTCTTTCATCGGACAGAAGATACAAAAGTTTGAAAACACGTGCTAACAATTTTAAGAACAGCTTCTTCCCCGCTGTTACCAGAGTTATGATTGGACCTCTCATGTTTTAAAGTTGATCTTCCTCTGCACCTTCTCTTTATCTGTAACACTATATTCTGCATTCTGTTCTATTACCCTGATGTAATTATGTGAAGTATGATTTGTCTGGTTAGCATGCATAACAATACTTTTCACTGTATCTCGGTACACGTGAGAATAATAAATCAAATGAAATGAAATCAAATCAAATCAAATCAAATCAGCATGAAGATTTGGTAACTTCCTCCTTAACCTCACAGCAATGGCAAGATCACTGCCAGAGGATACCAAATACGGGCACAATATGGCAATAATCCCAGGATTCACAGCACATACACATTAGGCAAGGATTGGGTGAGAGGTTGGTGAAAGTGATAGGATGATTACGATTCCCCTTAACAATCCTTAACAGTAATATGCTTGGTGCTCATCACCCATCCTGTGGTATGTATTAGTCACAGTAAGAAAGCTGGCAAGCCCATTTTAATTACATTATGGTTATTTATTAACCGTTCGTGTTATATACTGTCTTGAGCCAAGTAGAAATTATAATGAATTCACCAGGATCTCAGATCTTTTTAAAGGCTTATCTTGCTATTTTAGTTCCTCAGTTCTAGGTTAATGTGTAATCCGTCATAACTGCAGTTGTGTGACAAATTCATGACATTAAAACCCTCTCTTTCTAATGCAGTACGCCAAATGTATGCAATGTAAGTTATGTAAATGGTTATTTTGACATATGATCTTGGAAGAATTTTCTTGAAAGGATAAAGAAACCACCAACTGTTGTAAAAATTCATCTGGCTCATTAACGCTTTTTAATGAAGAAAATCTGCCATCTTTGCCTGGTCTGGCCGACATGTCATTTTCAGGCCCTTATCAGTACCTCAGAGATCTGCTTCTTTCAATATTATTTTCCAGTACTTTTATTTCCCCACTATTTCCCAATAGCCTTTCCCATACTGATATGGGGTCACCCATTTAAGACAAAGATGAGGAGGCAGTCTTTTCTCTCTAAGGGTAGGCAATCTCCGGAATTTTTTACTGTAGTCGCCTGTACAGGCTGTGCAGTTAAATATATTCAAGGTTGAGACAGACAGGTTTTAAATCAAAAAGGGAATGAAGGGTTATAGGGAAAAGGCAGGTAAGTGGAGGTGAGGATAATCAGGTCAGCCAATGATCTCATTGAACAGTGGAGCTGACGTGATGGACTGAATGGACTACTTCTGCTCTCACCTCCTTATGGTCTTAGGTTCCATCACAAATGCAGCCTGCTCACTCACTTTGAAGACCCTAGACTCCGTAACCAGCTGTGGGTCCTCAATCTCGTCGTCAACGGATGGATCGTCAAGTATTTTCAGTCACCCCTGAAGCTGTCCAGTTTCCTGCTCATTGGCAAATATAAAAAGTATAAAAATGTAAATGATTACAAAAATGTTACTAAATCTACACAAGGCAGTAGTCAGACCACAGCTGGAGGACTGTGAGCAGTTTTGGGACCCTTATCTAAGAAAAGATTTACTGGCACTGGAGACAGTCCACAGAAGCTTCGCTTTGCTGATCCCAGGTATGGAAGGAAAGGCTCAGCAGGTTGGACATGTACTCACTGGGGTGTAGAAGAATGAGTGGCAACCTTACTGAAACACACAAGTTTCACAGGGGACTTGACGGGGTAGATGTGGAAAGTTTGTTTCCCCTTGTGGGAGAGCCCAGGACCAGAGGTCATAATCTCGGATTAAGGGATCGTCCATTTAAGACAGTGTTGAGGAGGAATTGTGTTTTTTGCAGGTAGTGAATGTGTGGAATTCTTTACTACAGAGGCCTATCAAGGCCTGATCATTAATTGCAGATTTTTTAATTCGTCAGAGAATCAAGGGATTTGGAGAAAAGACAGGAAAGAGAAGTTGAGGATTATCAGAACAGCCATGACCTCATTGAAGGGGGAGGAGGCTCAATGGTGCTGAGGTGGAGATGGCCAAGAGCGTCAAGTTCCTAGGAGTGATGATCACCAACAATCTGTCCGAGTCCACCCATGTAGATGCTATGGTCAAGAAAGCACAATAACGCCTTTACTTCCTCAGGAGGCTAATGAAATTCGGCATGTCCATGAAGACTCTTGTCAGAATTATAGATGCACCATAGAAAGCATTCCATCCAGATGCATCACGGCTTGGTGCGGCAACTGCTCTGCCCAGGACCATAAGGAACTACAGAGAGTTGTGAACATAGTCCAGTTCATTATGCAAGCCAGTTTTCCATCCATTGACTCCATCTACACTTCTCACTGCCTCAGGAAGGCAGCCAACATCATCAAAGACCCCTCACACCCAGTTATAATCTCTCCCACCTCTTCCGTCAGGCAGAAGATACCAAAGCTCAAACACATGTACCAACAGATTCAAGAACAGCTTCCTCCTTGCAATTGTTAGACTTCTGAATGGACCTCTGAAATTTTAAATTTAATGTTGATCTTGCTCTTTGTGTGCATCTTCTCTGCAGCCTTAACATTGTACTCTTTGCCTGTTCTATAACCCTAATGCACTTTGTATGGTATGATTTGCCTGCACTGCATGCAAAACAAAATTTTTCACTCTACCTAGGTACATGTGACAATAATAAATCAAATCAATTTCAAAATTTGTATCAGAAACCCAGACAAACATATCTGGAATTTGAAAGAACCAAGTAAGTTGTGTTCAGCTGATGAGTGAAATCTCTAAGAATGGAATGTGCTTATGAGGGAATAAGAGAGCTGGTGTTGATAGAGGAGCCCAAATATTGTCTCCCTAGGAAAAATAAACTGCACCACATAAACTCAGGTTACCAGGACATGGACAGCTGCTGTGAAAGTTAGAATCTGGACCAACCCATAGACAGCTGAATCACAGTAGGCATGGGTAATCGAGTTAAAAACCAAAAGAACTGCGGATGCTGTAAATCAGGAACAAAAACAGAAGTTGCTGGAAAAGCTCAGCAGGTCTGGCAGCATCTGTGAAGAAAAATCAGAATTAACATTTCGGGTCTGGTGACTCTTCCTCCTCACCCATTACAATGGTGTTAAATTTGGAACAAAGCATGCCAATTTCGTTGTGGGAGGGCCACTCTGCTGTTGAGGTGGGCGAGAAAAGAATAAATAGGGAATTACAGACCAGTTGGTCCAATGTCTGTGGTGGGTATGTTTTTAGAGTCTGTAACCGAGGATGGGGTAACTGCAAGCCTTGAAAGTTTTCAGTTAATCAGAGAGAGCCAACATGGATTTATGACAGTTAAGGTTATGCCTGACAAACCTCAGTTAAGTTTTTGAGAAGGCGATTGAGGTTGTGGACAGGGAAATGTCTATGGATGTTATTTATATTGTTTTTTTCACTCATGGGGCATCTCTGGCTAGGCAACATTTATTGCGCTTCCCTAATTGCCTAGAGGGCAGTTAAGAGTCAACCACATTGCTGTAGGCCCTGGAATCACATGAAAGCCAGACCGAGGAAGGATGGTAGATTTCTTTCTCCAAAAGGGAATTAATTGGCCGGATGAGACTTTTCCCAATGATTGCATCATTGGTCCCTTAATTCCAGATTCTTTACTGAATTCAAATTCCGCCATATGCCATGATGGGATTTGAACCCAGGCCCCCAGAACATTAGCTGAGTTTCTGCATTAATAGTCTAGTGAGAATACCACTAGGCCACTACTTCAATTATTTGCATTGTTTACTAACAATGTGAATAGTAATGTGGATAATGGTTAGAAAGTCATAGATCCAAATTTGCTGATGACACAAAGTTAGGCAGCATTGTAGACAAATGTAAATGATAGCATAAAATTACAAAGGAATATTGATAGACTAAGTGAATAGGCAAAACTTTGGCAAGTGGAGTTCAATGTAAACAAGTCTGAGATTATCCCTTTTGGACTGAGAAAGGATAGTTCAGGATACTCCCTAGAAGGTGTGAAGTTAAATACAGTGGAAGAGGTGACAAAGAAGATTGATGAAGGCAAAACAGTAGACATTGTCTATATTGACTTCAGCAAAGTGTTCGAAAGGTTCTACATGGTAGGCTGGTTAGTAAGTTTAGAATTCATACGATCCAGATGGAGCTAGCCAATTGGATACAAAGTTGTCTTGAAGATAGGACACATGGTGATGGTGGGGGGTTGTTTTTTGGATTGGAGGCCTGTCACCAGTGGTGTTCCACAAGGAACAGTGCTGGGTCTGCTGCTTTTCGTCATTTATATAAATGATTTGAATGTGCATATGGGAGACGGTTAGTAAGTTTGCAGATGATACCAAATTTGTGATGGAGTGGACAGTGAAGAAGATTATCTTAGGGTACAATGGGATATTGATCAGATGAGCCAATGGGCTGAAGAGTGGTAGATGGAGTTTAATTTAAATAAATGTGAGGTGTTGCATTTTGGGAAGGCAAATCAGGGCAGAACTTATACAGTTAATGTTAGGGCCCTGGGGAGCGTTGCTGAACAAAGAGTCCTAGGGGTGCAGGTGCATAGTTGTTTGAAAGTGGAGCTGTAGGTAGATGGGGTGGTGAAGAAGGCATTTGGCACGCTTTCCTTCAATGGTCAGAACATTGAGTATAGGAGTTGGGATGCCATGTTGTGGCTGTACAGGACATTGTTGAGGCCACTTTTGGAATACTGCATTCAATTCTGGTTGCCCTTCTATAGGAAGGATGTTGTTAAACCTGGGACCACACTGGTGCCTGGCTTCCAGTTTGCACTGAACCCTGGCTCCAGACCACACTGTGCTTCACCTTGAGGATCATGCGGCTGGGAGATCACTTCAGACTGCTGCACAAGGCTGAGAGGGCGCCATGCTGGGAGGCCACCCTGGAGGGCTGCTACAATAGGCGGGGAGGCTGCCACACCAAGCTGGCAGGTCGCCAAGCCAAGCAGTGAGGCCACAACGGGAAGCCGCTGTGCCAGGCCGGGAGTTGTCGGAGTTTGGGACATATAAGGCACAGTCTGAGAATTAGGACCAGACCAATTAGGAGAGATGTTAGGAAGTCCTGGCCTATTGGTATTATCACTAGGCTATTAATCCAGAAACTCAGCTAATGCCCTGGGCCTTGAATTCAAATCCTGCCATGGTGGAATTTGAATTCAATTAAAAAATACAGTCTGGAATTATGAATCTGATTTATTGTCACTGTACCTAAGTGCAGTGAAAAGTTTTGTTTGCGAGCAGTACAGGCAGATCATAGGGTGCTTAGACAGTGAGGAATACAGGTTACACTGCACAGGAGGTGCACAAAGCAAGATCAGCATTATTTGCAGGTAGAGAGTCCATTCAGAAGTCTAATAACATTGGGGAAGAAGCTGTTCTTGAACCTGTCAATGCATGTGTTCAAGCTTCTGTATCTTCTGCCTGACAGAAGAGGTTGTAGGAGAGCATTACCGGGGTGGGAGGGGTCTTTGTTGACGTTGGCAGCCTTTCTGTGGCTTTTGATGACTGTGAAGCTATTATTGGAAAGACCCATCTAGCTCACTAATGTTCTTCGGGGAATGAAATCCGCCATCCTCACCTGGCCTGACCTGCAGCTGACTTCAGACCCACAGCAATGTGGTTGGCTCTCAGCTGCCCTCTGAAATGGCCGAGCAAGCCTTTCAGTTGTATCAGTTGCTACCGGGGCCAGGCAGTAGTCAACACCTCACAAATGAATAAAAAATAATGCATTTCTACACACAAAGGGTGGTAGAGATGTGGAATTCTCTTCTACAAGTGGCAGTGGACGCTGGATCAGTTGTTGATTTTAAATCTGAAATAGATAAATTTCTGTAAAGCAGAGGTATTAAGAGATATTGGTTGAAGGCAGGTGTATAGAGTTAGGCCACTGGTCAGACATGATCTCATTGAATGGGAGATAGGCTGAATGGCCTACTCCTGTTCCTATGTTCCTGCACCCAGTCTACAGAGGCAGTGGACCCACTGATAAATGTGTTGGTCAAAAGCGCATCTGATGTTTGTCAAAAATGTTAATTTTTGACTTAATGCTCTTTTACTGAACTTTCACTGAAAGTTCTTGCCATTGAGTGGACCAGCCCCATTTAAGTAAACTTTTCAAAGCTTATCATGGTGTAAAGTTCTGGGAGGAGACATGAAGGCAAATGGTTAAAATGGTCAGCCACCAGCCGCTCTGACCCCTCAGTCTGGACCTAATTTATTGTCATTGGTTAGTGTCCAAGGCCTACCTTCAGATTAACCTTGAACCTCTAGTGGCCCCTATTTCAAACCCGAGAGCAACTTTTCTCCGTACGATACAGAAACTACGGATGCTAGAAATCAGAGACAAAATCAGAAATTGCTGGAAAAACTCAGCAGGTCTGGCAGCATCTGTGGAGAGTAAAACAGAGTTAACATTTCGGGTCCAGTGAATAGATGCTGCCTGACCTGTTGAGTTTTTCCAGCAATTTCTGACACCATGTTCCTTAATTTAGGACGCACAGTCATCAGGGACCTCCTGGAGGAAAGGAGCAGTCAACATTTTGGGTATTACCCTTCCTGACTGCTCCTTTCCTCTAGATGCTGCCTGGCTCCTGTTTGTCTACCATGGGTTCCAGCATCTGCAGTTCTTTTTATCTCTAGTCAGGGACCTCTTGACTGTTTGACTGAGAGGTTAGAGTGCTAGCCACTGAATTGGAGTCAATCCACTGAATGTAGTTGACTGCACAAAGGTAAATTCACCGTGACCCCAACAGACTATAGGACCATTAGAGATGTTCATTGGAGATTAGAGAGAGACAGTTGATTGACTTCGACCTGGCTTTGGCAAGGGGTGCGTGTGAAAATTCAGGGCATTCTTGGTATCTTTAGCTGGTATGGAAATTGAACCCACACTGTTAGTGTCACTCAACATCTCATGCCAGCTGACTGAGCTACCTGATACACCCTCAATTCACTGCATCACCTCTGACAGAACTAATGTACCACAACTCAAAGCGAGAAGACTTCCAGCCCTGGCCCTCAGCAGCACTGCTAAACTCAGGAACTTGTAAAGGTCCATTGGTGATAAAAGTCTTACTCGGTTTAGAAGATTACAGAATGCAGTTACATAGAAAAGGCACAAAAATCATTAAGTTCTCAAAGGGCATAAGAGCACTGAAACTTCCGAAAGCAATCATTAACCTATCACCTACCACCTCCCAAATCTACCACTGCCAAGCTGGGGAGTAGGTATGTTGTTGCTGCTGTGAATTAAAAGTACGTGAATGTTCTGAGCCAGTTAACAATTAACAGGGTGATAACTCTCCACCTTATGCTGTTTGGGTGCTGGGGAAGGATTTTATAACCCCACTGCCTTGTCAATTACATTCTACCCCGGGCTTCCAATCTATAAGAGATGACAGGGAGAAGTTTAACTGTTTAGCTGCCAGATGGAGTTGTTTTGCACACTTTGGCCCAAGTCACAAAGATTTAATATGCAGGTAAGGCACGTAATCAAGAAGGCTAATGGGATGCTGTCATTTAAGACAGGAGGAATTGAACACAAATGTAAGGATGTTATACTTCAGTTATAAAGGGCATTGGTGAGACCGCAGTTCAAATACTGTATGCAGTTTTGACCTCCTTATTTAAGGAAAGGTGCAAATTCTTTGGAGACAGTTCATAGAGGAGCTCTGCTATCTCATTACCTGGAATAAATGGGTTTTCCTTTGAGGAATGGTTGGATAGGCTGGGCTTGTTCTACTAGAGTTTAGAAGAGTGAGGGGTTGAAGTGTACCTATACAGACACGATGGGTCAAATGACCTCCTCCTATACTGTAAAATTCTATAATCTATGATATTCTGAATGGACTGGGCAAGGTGGATGTGGAAAAGATGGCTTTCCTTTACAGTCAGTCCAGAGCTGTAGGGAATTGCCCAAATTAGGGGCTGTCCTTTTGAAGGGAGAAATTTGATCATTTTGTCATTGAATATTTTTAAGGTGGTGGAGGTGGATTGAATCTTGTTGACAGCAGCTTGGGGGGAGGGGGATCCCTCAAAGGTTACCAGGGTAAATATCAACTATGCAATTCAAAACATATGCAGACCAGCCATGATCGTGTTGAACAGTCCAGCCATGATCGTGTTGAACAGTACAGAAGTCTCAAGGGGCCGAATGGGCTTCCACTCCTGTTTTATACGTTCATCAGTATGTAACTGCTTTCCTAGTTACAGCTTTAATTTCTATTCCTGTTTGGAAAGACCAATGGAGTAAATAATCCCTGCTTCATAATCTTCAGGCCATCCGTTGTGCTTTAATCCCATTTTACGTGGGAATGATACAGTTTGTGCAGAAGAATAAGTAGAGGATAAAAAGTACAGTGATAAAACTTTAAGGCTCGAAGAGCACAGATAAAGAGGGGGTTTAGATATATAGATCTTTAGAAGTAAAAGGATGTTGATAAACCGGTTGAATAGTTATTAATTAGGAATTCTCAATTATAAACAAGATTGTAGAATGCAAAAGAGATAATTAGGTTTGCTGTCTTACGCTGAGTTCTATTAAGCATCCCCCTGTAAAATGTCAAGGCCTTGGAGAGGTGGCAGGTGCATAATTGAGGCGATAATCTTTGTTATCAGGAAAGATCAGAGATTGTTTCAGTCAATTCCATTTCTCTCCTTGTCAGCAGTCTGAGGTTAAGCCAGCCTTTTTACAACCTCACTGTTACGTTTGATCATGAGATAAGCCTCTGCATTTATCTCTGTACAACCATTGAAAGTACCTATTTCTGCTTCAATACCATTACCCGACTTCGCCTCTGTTTCTGCTCTCGGCAGTCAGTTTGCTAAGTTAGCTGGTGAGTAATGCCAATTCTGTTCAATTCCTTCTCAACCTCTCCCCTGCCAGCGATGTGGTGACCCTCAGGTTAAACCACCGCCAGTCATCTCTCTCTCTAACTTGGGAGCTATGGCTACTTGTTACTGGAACCCACACCCATGCCTTCATTACTTTGAGACTCGACAATCACAATGCTGTTGACGAGTCTTAAATAAAAATTGAAAGAACTGTGAATGCTGGAAATCAGAAACAAAAATAGAGATTGCTGGAAAATCTCAGCTGGTCTGACAGCATCTGTGAGAGAATCTGAGATAACATTTTGGGTTGTGTGACCCTTCCTCAGAACAATCTTCCACATTCTACCCATCTTGAATTGATATCATTCAACAATGTTGCTCTGGTCATAGCTCTCTATAAATCTGCATTCCCTATCACCCATTTATTTTTCCTTTATTCATTCATGGGATGAGGGTGTTGTTAACCAGGCAGCATTAATTGCCCATCCCTAATTGCCCAGAGGGCAGTTAAGAGTCAACCACATGCTGTGGGCCTGGAGTCACATGTAGGCCAGACCAGGTAAGGATGGCAGTTTCCTTCCCTAAAAGGACATTAGTGAACCAGATGGGTTTTTCCAACAATTGACAATGGATTCACAGTCATCATTAGACTGCTAATTCCAGATATTTATTGAATTCAAATTCCATGATCTACCATTGTGGGATTTGAACCCAGGTCCCTAGAACATTATCTGGGTCTCTGGATTAACAGTCTAGCAATAATACCATTAGGCCATCGCCTCCTCCCCAAAAAATGAGCTATATTGAGCTGCTAGTCAAGCAACCATTTGATTTTAGTAGGAAGTCATAGAGCTTTTAATAGTGTGGATAAAGGACTTTCAACCCATCATGTCAGCACCAGCCATCAAGCGTGTATCTATTTCTAATCCCATTTTCCAACACTTGGCCTGTAGCCTTGTATGCAATAGCATTTCAAAATGCTTCTTATAAAGTCATGAAGGTCTATAAATGTCTTAAATTCTGATCATTGTTTTCAGATCCTTCCATGGCCTTGCCCCCTCTTTATCTTTGTAGTCTCTGTCAACCCCATAGTTCCCCCAGGGATCCACACTTATCCAATTCCGTCCTCTCATGTATTCCATCCTTCCGATAGTCTGGCGACCTGAACTGCACACTGTATTCCATCCGTGACCTAACTAGTGTTTAATAAGTTGTAACACTTGCTGCTAATGAATGAAAGCATCCCACGTGCCTTCTTTTTCACCACCCTGTCTACCTAACCTGACACCTTCAGGGGTCTATAGACTTGTACACCAAGGTCCCTTTGTTCCTTAGTGCTCCCTAGGGATCTACCGTTCATTGCATATATCTTCTTGGCTCTTTCACTTTCTCATTCCTCACTAACTTGTCCTTGCTCTTATTACTGATCAAAGATTGCTTTCTGCTAGTTATGTCTTTCCTTTCTGTTTGCTACCTTGGTCACTTTTTTCAGATGATAACAGTTGATTAGAAGGCCATAAACTCACAGAAATATGACTAATCAGTCTGCCCTGTGCTAATGTCAGCCATCAGCTCAGTCTGAGATAATTGACAAGAAATTGAGCAAGTTTCCATTTGCTTCCACTGGTCACTTCAGCTGGTGTCATTGACTCATTGGACTGGGCTACCTATCCACTCCCCGTTGGCATTGTCACCTACTTTGCTACAGGCATTGGTACTCCCATCCCATTCTCAACTTGCCTTAGAGTCATAGAGGTCTACAGCACAGAAAAAAAGACCTCCAGCCCATTGAATCTGTTCTGGTCTAATTATTCTATCTCATTTTCCAGCACTTGGACAATAGCCTTGTGCTATCTCAAAGCCAGTTAGGTGCCTCATCTCATTCTTGAGAGTAATTTACCCATGGTGGGGGACCCAGGCCTACCAGGTGGTGTTGGACAATGGCAGAAAGACACCTTTTTCTATTAATTCATGGGATGAGGGCATCGCTGACTAGGCAGCATTTATTGCCCATCACTAATTGTCCAGAGGGCAGTTCAGAGTCAACCACATTGCTGTGGTCACATGTAGGGTAGACCAGGTAAGGATCTCAATTTCCTTCCCTAAAGGGCAATAGTGAGCCAGATGAATTTTCCTGACAATCAGCAATGTCCTTATTAGACTCTTAATTCCAGATTTTTATTGAATTCAAATTCCACCATCTCTTGTGGCAGGATTTGAACCTGGGTCCCAGAACATTACCCCAGTCTCTGGATTAACAGTCCTGCGACAATACCACTAGGCCATTGCCTCCCCTCATTGGCTATCCTGAATACCCATTAGAGGCATACCTTGAGATTATAACTCACCCGTTAATTCTCCACTGCCTGTCCTCTGAAACCCAGCACCAGATCCCTCTCATCCCGTGCCCTTCTCACTGGGGCCAGACAGCCGGGCACTGGTGATGCCCTGGTTTTAACACCAGCCTCCTTCAGCTCCTCACCTTCAGGGACAACCTGCACTTCCAGCAGCGGCCACCTCTCAAACCTGGCGCTGCTTGGATGGCAAAGCTTCCAGCCAATCGTTGACTGGTATTCTTTCAGGTGAGACGTCCTCCCCAGGTAGAGAAGAAACTCTTGCCCCCTAGCTTATTAGTGTCCCACTGAGCACTGGATGGCTGTGGGGCCACCAGCCTTTTCATGGTGGACTCCCAGCTGATGTTTCCATCGTCAGGGGAGAGGGTGCTGGAGGTGGGTGTATAACATCTTGTAAACTCTAGCCATTAATGCGGTTGGATTTCCTGCACATACCAAAGACCACAGTCCGAGAGTGATTTGATGGTAGATTTCAGCTTTCTGGCTCATTGTCAGTCAGAGGATTACGAGCTCAAGTATCTGCTAGGTTTGAGTCTTGAGTTTGCATTCTAGGCTGATACTCCCAAAGTAAAACATAGAAGCATAGAAAGTAGGAGCAGGAGTAGGCCATTTGGCCCTATGGCTCTTCGGATGAGCATCCACCTCAGCACCTTGTTCAATCTTTCTTCCGATACTCTTTGTTCCCTTTAGCCCTGAGAACTATATCTATCTCCTTCTTGAAAAAATTCAATGTTTTGGCCTCAACTGCTTTCTGTAGCAGAGAATTCCACAGGATCACCACTCTCTGGGTGAAGACATTTTCCTCGTCACAATTCTAAATGGCCTACCCCTTATCCTTAGATAGTGATCCCTGGTTCTGGAATCCCCGGTCATTGGGAACATCCTTCCTGATTTTACCACGTCTAGTCTTGTTAGAATTTTATAGGTTTCCATGAGATTCTCCCCTCTTTCTTCTCACTGTCCTAACTGATCCAGTCTCTCGTCATGCGTCAGTCCTGACATCCCAGGAATCAGTTTGGTAAAGCTTCATTGGTATCCTTCTTCAGATAGGAGACCAAAACTGCACACAATAGCCCAGTGTTCTCACTAAGGCCCTGTATAATTGCAGCAAGACATCTCTGCTCCTGTGCTCAAATCCTTTTGCTATGAACGCCAATGTACCATGTGCCTTCTTTGCCCCCTGCTGCACCTGCATACTTACTTTCAGTGACTGGTGTACAAGGACAAAGAACAATATATCACAAGAACAGGCCCTTCAGCCCACTAAGACTGTGCTGACACATGATGCTTTTCTAAAGTAAAAAACTTTTGCCTCTACATGGTCTGTATCTCTCTATTCTTTGCTTATTCATGTATCTGTCAGGATGCCTCTTCAACGTTGCTATTATATCTGCCTCCACCAGATCCTCTGGCAGCACTTAAACACCACCCCGGGTGAAAAACTTTAAACTTACTTTAAACTTACTGCCTTTTACATGAAACCTATGTCCCCTAGTAATTGATATTTCTATCTTGGAAAAAGACTCTGACTATGCATTCCATCAATAATTTGTAAACTTCTATCAGGTTGTCCCTCATCCCTGAACCTGGAGCTCATCTGCTGTGTCCACTTTTACTTATTTTTCCTCTTTCTTTGCTTTTTTTTTTAAACTTTTAACCTTACGTGCCTTATGTGGAGAACTCAGATAGCATCAAAGTATTCAGCTCATTGGAGGCAAGTTTGTTCCCAGTGCTGGTGGAGGGAGGTGAGATTGTGTTCCCGATGGAGGGAGGTGAGATTTTATTCCCGGTGGAGGGAGGGAGGTGAGATTTTATTCCTGGTGGAGGGAGGGAGGTGAGATTGTGTTCCCGGTGGAGGGAGGGAACATAGAACATAGAACATAGAACATAGAACATAGAACATTACAGCGCAGTACAGGCTCTTCGGCCCTCGATGTTGCGCCGACCTGTGAAACCAATCTGAAGCCC
>NC_063332.1:12947817-12958671 GCF_021869965.1 Rhincodon typus | reverse complement strand
TAGCTCTCTCTTTAGGTCCTTCCTGGCTAACTTGTAACTCTCAAGCGCCCTCACTGAGCCTTCACGCCTCATCTCTACAGGTGAGATTGTGTTCCCGGTGGAGGGAGGGAGGTGAGATTGTATTCCCGGTGGAGGGAAGGAGATGAGATTGTGTTCCCGGTAGCAGAGGGAGGCGAGATTGTGTCCCCAATGGATAGAGGTGAGATTGTGTTCCTGGCGGTGGTGGAGGGAGGCGAGACTGTTCCCAGTTGCGGTGGTGGAGGGAAGTGAGTTTGGGCCCAGTGCCCGGTGCGGGACCTGGCAGCTTCAGCAGAGGCTGCATTTCTGTGATCGGCCCAGTGTGGACTCGTGGTGATGGTGTCATCCACCGAGATAAGATGGTGCAGTAGAATGGTGGCATGGTTCTGTGGCAGCAGCGTGGTGATGGGACTGGAGCCTGACTGACTGCTTCTTGCTGGTGATGGTCTCACCGTCAAGGTGGAAGTGGTCAGATCCAGGCCCATGGCCAAGCAATTCAGAAGGACTGTAATGTTAAACTTTTAGTTTTATTTCTTCATTTTTCTAATTTTTACCTAAGATTTTGTACCTAGGTACCTTGTATCTAAGATGGCACCATGAGTGGCAACATTGCAAACTTTTCACTGTACTCCTGTATCCCAGTACTTGAGTACACGTGACAATATAACCTAATTTTGATTCTACTTGTAATCCTTTAACATTCAAGTGAAAAGTTTGTCCAATCCCTCCTCATAGCTAATAGCCTCCAAAGCAGGCAACATCCTGGTAAACTGTTTCTGTACCCTCTCCAAAGCCTCCACATCCTTCTGGTGGTGGGGGGACCAGGTCTGTACATAATATTCCAAATATAACCGAACGAAAATTCTATACAACTGCACCAGGAACACCCAGGTCTCGTTCCGCCTCCCCCTTTCCCAATTGATTGCCATTCAGATAATAACCTTCCTTCCTATCTTTGTAATCAAAGTGGGCAATCTCACATTTCTCCACATTATCCTTCATCTGCCACGCATTTGCCCACTCACTCAACTTGTCCAAATCACAGTGAAGCCTCTTTGCTTCCTCCTCACAGCTCACCCTCTCATCCAGCTTTGTGTTATCTGCAAATTTGGAGGTATTGCATTTATTTCCCTCATCTAAATCATTAATATAGATTGTGATTAGCTGGGATTCAAACACTGATCCCCTTTGTAAAACCACTAGCCATTGTGTGGCACTCAGAAAAAGACCCATTTATTTCTATGACAGTCGAAACTGCAGATGCTGGAGAATCTGAGATAACAAGGTGTAGAGCTATGAACACAGCAGGCCAAGCAGCACCAGAGGAGCAGGAAAAGCTGATATTTCCGGCCTAGACCCTTCTTCAGAAATGGGCTATTCTGTCTGATCCTGCCACTTTTTTCCATAAGTAGTGTTGAGGGAATGCTACACTGTCAGAGGTGACATGTTTGGGGTGAGATGGTAAACCAAGTTCTTTGAGATTTCATTGCTTACAGCTGGTGAAATATATTTCGAAGTGTAAAGCACATACACAGAATGCTAGTGAAACTCAGCGGGTCTGGCAATATCTGTGGAGAGAGATACAGCATTAATGTTTTGAGTCTTCTTCAGAACTGAAAGGAGAGTTGTCTTGGATTTGAAATTTTAGCATTGTTTCTCTCTCCACAGATGTTGCCTGACTTGCTGAGTTTCTCCAGCAATTTTTGTGTTTGTTTCTGAGTTTGATCATCCGTAGTATTAACATTTTGAAATGTAGACACTAGCAATATAAGCAATATGGTGGCATAGCATTGTGCAATGACCAGATGATCTGTTTCTTGTGATGCTGATCGAGAGATCTATATTGGCGAGGAAACGGGAAGTCTCACCTGACCTCCTTCAATATAGTGCCACAAGATCTTTCACATACACCTGAGCAGACAGATGGGGCCTTGGTTTACATGAAGTTTTATACAATTGTAAGTCTTTTTTTTTTGGCTATTTTCCCTGCAATGTTAGAGGCTGACGGGTGGCCTTATAGAGGTTTCTAAAATCATGAGGGGCATGGATAGGGTGAATAGGAAGGTCTTTTTCCCGGGGTAGGGAACCCAAAACTACAGGGCATAGGTTTAGGGTGAGAGGGGAAAGACATGAAAGGGACCTAAGGGCCAACTTTTTCACGTAGAGGGTGGTGCTTGTATGGAATGGGTTACCAGAGGAACTGGTGGAAGCTGGTACAATTACAACATTTAAAAGGCTCTGGATGGGTACATAAGTAGGAAGGGTTTTGAGGGATATGGGCCAAATGCTGGTAAATAGGACTAGATTAATTTAGATATCTGGTCGGCATGGACGAGTTGGACTGAATGGTCTGTTTCCATGCTGTACAACTCTATAACTCTCTGACCTAATTTCAAAACCAAGATATCAGTGTGCACAGGGTTAAGAAGGACTACGAGTGCCAAAAGAAGTTAGTCATTCCTGTACAGGCATCCAACAGAGTTGATGATAAACAGGGTTTGTCACTGCTATTGGCCAGCAAGGTTTCCTTGTAATTAAGCTGACAGGTGCCGATATTCCTGTCACTTTCGCCTGTGTCTTCTTTGGATTTCCTCAAAAAGGGCTACAGTTGAGGTAAAATAGCTACTTTCTTAGATTTATCTTTCCTTTCTATTGTAGTCTCAGCATTGCGGTGGATAGAGACTGACTTTTCAGTGGTGAAACAGGAAGAGAGTAAGGTGACAGTAAAGATCTGGGGAGAAGGGACACACATACATGCTTCAGAATATCTTTGAATGTTACAGTTTACCTCCATCCCAGTGCAGGAGGAAACGCTATATTGCATTGATGCGCAGATTGTTGTCTGAGGCATATTTTAAATGTAATTGTGGTATAGTATGAATTCTCTGCTAAATATTAAGGAATGGCCAGCTTACTGAAAACTGCTCATCAGTCACAAACTCTGAAAGGGTCAATCAGAATCAGAATGATTGATCACAGTTAGTGTTGCAAACACTCCAGGATTTTCCAGGAATTAACGATCAGACTCTCGCACATTTGCACGAGAAGATTATGAAGGTGACCGTAGGGCTATTAGAAATGATTTTCTTCATTTTCTTTGAATGTGCCTGTCCATTTGTTAAAAAGTATTGAAGTTAGGAGAAGGGGTTTGTTTGATTGACAGTCAAGGAAGGTCCACTTGAATAATAAAATTGTTTTCCGATTGGTGCAGGTAGGTGATGCGCTGTGAGATGTATGTGTTAGGTGACCAGTCAAGGATGGGTCTCTGATGAAGCTTCCAGGAATATGTTTAGCCCGAGATGGCAAATGTCATCAGTAGTCCCAGAAAGCTAGTACAGGCACGATGGGCCAAATACCCTCCTCTGCACAATATTACTCAGTGCGTGCTTTACATTCTTTCTCTGGAACTGCTCAATGGAAAACCATCTGGTAATAACAACCCCATCTACGTAACACACTTCTCACGTAGAGGGCTGAACAGGACGGAGGGATGGGGTTGGCGAGCAGATGTGGGGGGAAATCAGGGGTTGGGGACAAATGGAGTGATTTAGAAACAGGAAGGGGTGCAGTGAGGTGATGAAACCAGGATGTGCTGAAAGGCCAGTGCTTAACGGTAGAAAGGTGGACTTCCGATGGCGGAGAAAGTAATGAAAAGAAAGGACTTGCATTTATATCGTGCCTTTCGCAATCCTAGGGCAATGTTTTGCGGTTGAAATGCAGTCACTTGTTCTAATGTAGAAATGCAGCAGCCAGTTTGTAATAAGTGCTGTCCTTGCCAGTAGTACACAAACCTCTGGAGACTCCCTGAGTTTCTTCTGAAATTAGTCTCATTTATATCTCTCTGTGCCTCTTTTGGATCCTCTGGGAGTTAGTGATGAATAATATGTCATTTTCCACAATCTAATAGCTAAGCTTATATTTCAGGGCAGTGTCTCCAATTTGGTAGGTACAGGTCATATTTAGTCTGATTGATGGATTTACATTGAAAGCATTGTATAACTATATAAAGCAACATTAATGAAGGAGCCGCATGCATAGCAATGTCTCTCAAATTGCCTGCGAGCCCTCGCATTTTCTTACTGCGTGCAATCCATGCTCAGCACAAAAAACTCAATCAGTCATTTCTGATGAAGGGCCTAGGCCCGAAACGTCAGCCTCTCTGCTCCTATGATGCTGCTTGGCCTGCTGTGTTCATCCAGCCCTGCACCTTGTTGTCTCAATCATAATCTTGGTTGCGTAAAAGCACCTTTATTACTTAATTGAGGCTTAAGATTTCAATCAGGTTCCGTGAGAAGACTACAACATCAGCGAAAATGTTAGCCTCAAGCAACCAGCAGCAGGATTGACTGATTGAGCGCTTTTGTGAAATCATTGAAAGTGTTTGCAGTAGCCTCCAATTGGAAAAATTGACCTTGATTGCTAGTCATTTTCAACGGGAGGTAGAGTTGGAGTCATTAATGCAAAAGTGTCCATCAGTTGTGGCACACATTCCACAATTTTCACAAATTTTCAGTGCTGTGATAATGCCACATGCCAAAGCTGTGGCACAGATTTTTGGCAATGTGCAACTTGAAGTAATAATGGCCAATTACACTGGAAGAGAATTAAGTTGTATTCGTTTGCCAACTTGCACTTCTGTAGAGCTTTCAATGTTGGAAACAGAGTATTTTACACAGACACCTTGTGACGACTCAATAGAAGCATCAGGACAAGGCTACACAAGGGTGACATTGAGCAGAGACCTGATAAGGTTTTAATGAACCAATGACCCATTTCTATGATGGAGTATTTGATGACAAATGTGAAAGGATCACAGCATGGTCAACCAAGACATTCCTTCACGTGACCCAGTCTTCACTTTGATAAAACGGGGCTCCTTGATGTCACACTCATGTAAATGTTGCCCTGATATCTAAGTCCCTTCTACCTGTTGCTGGCAATTCAGCACTTTTGTCAGTGTCCAGACCAAGCCTATAACAAGACCTATGAAAGTTATGCACTCACAGTAGACCGTGGCGTGTAACATAGACTGACGTTATTGGCAACACTGTGAAAGGGTAAAGTGGAAGGTAAAACAAAGCCCTCATTGATGGAGCAAACATGATGTCGGAAACTGGGTTGGCATTGAGTGGAATGTAGGTTCTTGGTTCTGAAGGACATTTGTGATGGACATTCCAGCTAGACTTTTACAACAGCTCATTATCTTTTGCAGACAGAGATAACAAGGTGTAGAGCTGGATGAACACAGCAGGCCAAGCAGCATCATGGGAGCAGGAAGGCTGACATTTCGGGCCTAGATCCTTCATCAGAAATGGGGGAGGGGAAGGGGGTTCTGAAATAAGTAGGGAGAGAGTGGGAGGCGGATAGAAGATGGATAGAGGAGAGGATAGGTGGAGAGGAAACAGACAGGTCAAAGAGGCGGGGATGGAGCCAGTAAAGGTGAGTGTAGGTGGGGAGGTAGGGAGGAGATAGGTCAGTCCAGGGAGGACGGACAGGTCAAGGGGGCGGGATGAGGTTAGTAGGTAGGAAATGGCGGTGCGGCTTGATGTGGGAGGAGGGGATAGGTGGGAGGAAGAACAGGTTAGGGAGGCAGGGACGAGCTGGACTGGTTTTGGGATGCGGTAGGGGGAGGGGAGATTTTGAAGCTTGTGAAATCCACATTGATACCATTGGGCTGCAGAGTTCCCAAGCGGAATATGAGTTGCTGTTCCTGCAATCTTCGGGTGGCATCGTTGTGGCACTGCAGGAGGCCCAGGATGGACATGTCATCTGAGGAATGGAAGGGGGAGTTGAAATGGTTCGCGACTGGGAGGTGCAGTTGTTTAGTGCGAACCGAGCGTAGGTGTTCTGCAAAGCAGTCCCCAAGCCTCTGCTTGGTGTCCCCGATGTAGAGGAGGTCACAATGGGTACAGCGGATGCAGTATACCACATTAGCAGATGTGCAGGTGAACATCTGCTTGATATGGAAAGTCTTCTTGGGGCCTGAGATGGGGGTGAGGGAGGAGGTGTGGGAGCAGGTGTAGCACTTCCTGCGGTTGCAGGGAAAAGTGCCGGGTGTGGTGGGTCTGGAGGGGAGTGTGGAGCGGACAAGGGAGTCACGGAGAGAGTGGTCCCTCCGGAAAGCAGGTAAGGGTGGGGAGGGAAAAATATCTTTGGTGGTGGGATCGGATTGTAGATGGCGGAAGTGTCGGAAGATGATGCGTTGGATCCTGAGGTTGGTGGGGTGGTACGTGAGGACGAGGGGGATTCTTTTTTGGTTGTTGTAGCGGGGACGGGGTGTGAGGGATGAGTTGCGGGAAATGCGGGAGACACGGTGAAGGGCGTTCTCGACCACTGACGGGGGGGATGTTGCGGTCCTTGAAAAACAAGGACATCTGAGATGGACGGGAGTGGAATGCCTCATCCTGGGAGCAGATGCGGCAGAGGCGAAGGAATTGGAAATAGGGGATGGCATTTTTGCAGGAAGGTGGGTGGGAGGAGGTGTATTCTAGGTAGCTGTGGGAGTTGGTGGGCTTGAAATGGATATCAGTTTCTAGGTGGTTGCGCGAGATGGAGACAGAGGCCCAGGGACGTACCACCCCACCAACCTCCGGATCCAACGCATCATCCTCCGACACTTCCGCCATCTGCAGTCCGACCCCACCACCAAAGACATTTTTCCCTCCCCACCCTTATCTGCTTTCCGGAGGGACCACTCTCTCCGTGACTCCCTTGTCCGCTCCACACTCCTCTCCAGCCCCACCATACCCGGCACTTTTCCCGGCAACCGCAGGAAGTGCTACACCTGCCCCCACACCTCCCCCCTCACCCCCATCCCAGGCCCCAAGAAGACTTTCCACATCAAGCAGATGTTCACCTGCACATCTGCTAATGTGGTATACTGCATCCGCTATTCCCGTTGTGGCCTCCTCTACATTGGGAAAACCAAGCAGAGGCTTGGGGACCGCTTTGCAGAACACCTACACTTGGTTCGCAATAAACAACTGCACCTCCCAGTCGCGAACCATTTCAACTCCCCCTTCCATTCCTCAGACGACATGTCCATCCTGGGCCTCCTGCAGTGCCACAATGATGCCACCCGAAGGTTGCAGGAACAGCAACTCATATTCTGCTTGGGAACCCTGCAGCCCAATGGTATCAATGTGGATTTCACAAGCTTCAAAATCTCCCCTCCCCCTACCGCATCCCAAAACCAACTCAGCTCGTCCCCGCCTCCCTAACCTGTTCTTCCTCCCACCTATCCCCTCCTCCCACATCAAGCCGCACCCCCATTTCCTACCTACTAACCTCAGCCCGCCCCCTTGACCTGTCTGTCCTCCCTGGACTGACCTATCTCCTCCCTACCTCCCCACCTACACTCACCTTTACTGGCTCCATCCCCACCTCTTTGACCTGTCTCCATCTATCTTCTCCTCTATCCATCTTCTATCCGCCTCCCCGTCTCTCCCTATTTATTTCAGAACTCCCTTCCCCTCCCCCATTTCTGATGAAGAGTCTAGGCCCGAAATGTCAGCCTTCCTGCTCCTGTGATGCTGCTTGGCCTGCTGTGTTCATCCAGCTCTACACCTTGTTATCTTAGATTCTCCAGCATCTGCAGTTCCTACTATCTCTGATACAATCTTTTGTGGACAGTCTGCTTTACGATCATGGTGGTATTTGAACTAATGACTCTAGAGCTATCATTCCAATACCATAAGCATGAGGTGAATGGCTCCTGCTAAAGCCAGTATGGACACAATGGAATGAACGGCCACCTTCCATGCTGTGACCATTCTGTGATTTTATGGATATGACTGGGCTTATTTTCCTTGGAGTGAAGAAGATTAAAAGTTCTGAGGAAGGGTCACCGGACCCGAAACGTTAACTCTGTTTTTTCCTTCACAGATGCTGCCAGACCTGCTGAGCTTTTCCAGCAACTTTGTTTTTGTTCCTGATTTGCAGCATCTGCAGTTCTTTTTGGTTTTTATTAAGATTAAAAGGTGACCTTATTGAGATGTTCAAAATTATGAACAATTTTGACACAGGGTAAAGAAGGATATTCTGTTTCCACTAGTTGGTATGTCAGTAACTAGTAATCACAATTTCAAGGTTGCCAGCAGGAGTGAGTTGAGGAGAAATGGCTTTACTCAGAAAGTTGTGAGGATTTGGAACGCGCTGCTTAGGAGAGTGGTGGAGGTGGATTCTACCGGAGGTTTCAAAATTGAATTGAATTGAATGATTTATTGTCACTTGTATTTAATGAATAAATACGTGAAAAGTGTAATATATCTCAAGCTCCGGCGCCATTTTGAGTTACAGGAGATATTAAGATATAACTAGAATATAACTAAGAACGGATTTCTTCCTCCCTTCTTGTGCTCCACTCCATGTTGGGGTGGGTGGGTGGAGCAGTCTCCACAACAGGCTTTGGGCCTACTAATGCCCCCACATCACAGTCCCTTACAGGAGTCCTGCCCTCGGGTCACCATCACTGCATTCCAGTACTACCATGCCACAGCTGATGCAACCGCGCCACTCCTGTGGTTCTGCCAGGGGTACCGATTTGGGTCTACGACATTGCCGCAGCTGACAGACGCTCACAGCAGATGTCACCTTCTCTGCCGACCGCAGGGACTCGCCTTCTTCGCCGACAGCAAAGGCTGCCCTGCTACTGCCGCCATCTTGAAAGCCGGTGCTGCCGCCACCACCTCGAGCCCTCCGCTGGTGGGCCCAACAGCATCAAAGTCGCCAAGCTCTGGCGCCGTGTCTCACCGCTGGGTCCACATTGTTGCCATGGCAAGTTCTCTGAGGGCTCGCTCTCCTCCGCACTGGGTTCGCTTCCTCGAGGCGCCAACTCTTGTCGCTGCTGCCGCACACGCTCGGGAGGCCAGGCCTGCTCTCATCGTGCTGAAGCTCCAATAAAGGCTTTTAAAGAGGGGAGAAAAAAGAAAGAGACCAAAAGAAAAGAGCAAAAGTAAAAGGTAAAAGTAAAAAGAAGGAAAAAATAAACAAAGAAAGCCAGGAGCTTGAATGCAGCACTGCTACTCTTGGAACAGATTAACAAAAGAGAGCTGAATATGTATTTGAATGTGATTTGATTTATTATTGTCACATGTACTGAGATATAGTGAAAAGCATTGTTTTGCGCGCTAACCAGACAAATCATACCTTACATAAGTACATCAGGATAATAGAACAGAATGTAGAGTACAGTGTTATAACTGCATGGAAGGCGCAGATAAAGTTCAACTCTAATATACGAGAGGTCCATTAATATGTCTGATAACAGCAGGGAAAATCCTTTCTTAAATTTGTTGATATATGTTTTCAAACTTCTGTATCTTCTGCCTAATGGAAGAGGGTAGAAGAGAGTATAACTGAGGTAGGACCAGTTTTTGATTAAGTTGGCTGCTTTCCAGAGGCAGTGGGAAGTGTCGACAGACTCGATGGAAGGCTGGTTTACATGATGGACTGAGCTGTGTTCACAACTCTCTGTAATTTCTTGCGGTTTTGGCAGTTGCCATAACGAGCTGTGATGCATCAGGATAAAATGCTTTCTATGGTGTATCTGTAAAAATTGATAAGAGTCTTGTGGACATGCTAAATTTCCTTAGCCTTCTGAGGAAGTAGAGGCATTGGTGTGATTTCTTCACCATACTATCAACGTGGATGGACCAGGATAGATTGCTGGTGATACTTAGGGATGAATTTAGAGGGCTACAGAGATAGGGCTGAAGAATGAGATTAGCTGGGTAGCTCTTTTAGGAGCCGGTACAGACATGATGGGTCAAACGGCCTCTTTCTGTCCTTTAAAATTCTATGATTCTATTATACAAGCCGGATAAAGAAGATTATTCACTTCAACCAAAACCATCCATTCAATAAGAAAGCCTGTAGGACCCTAATCGCTTAGTTCAATATTTTGTTTAGAAAAATAATTCCAACTTTCATTTCCATTCCTCAAGTTATATGTTGAAAAAGGAATGGAATGTAAAAATAGGGAAATTTTGCTACAATTGCTTATGGTATTGCCAAAATCAAATCTGGACTGAGTACAGATTTGGTCTTGAGAAAGTGTTTAATAGCATTAGAAGTAGTTCAGAGAAGGTTCACTTGAATGATACTTGGGATGAGGGGCTTATCTTAAGGTGAGGGCCAGGGTTAAGATTAGGTCAAGTTTGGCCCATATCTATTGCAGTTTAGCAGAATGAGAGGTGATTTTATTGAAACACATGGTCCTGAGGGCAATTGATTGGACGGATGTTGAGAAGATATTTTCCCAAATGGGACAGACTAGAATTTAGCGGACAGAGTTTAAAAATTAATCACTTAAAATGGAACTGAGGAAAACATTCTTCTTTCAGAGTGCCATTGGTCTGTGAAATTATCTTCCCAGGAATAGAACATAGAACATAGGACATAGAACATTACAGCGCAGTACAGGCCCTTCGGCCCTCGATCTTGCGCCGACCTGTGAAACCAATCTGAAGCCCATCTAACCTAAACTATTCCATTATCATCCATATGTTTATCCAATGACCATTTAAATGCCCTTAAAGTGGGCGAGTCTACTATTTTTGCAGGCAGGGCATTCCACACCCTTACTACTCTCTGAGTAAAGAACCTACCTCTGACATCTGTCCTATATCTATCACCCCTCAATTTAAAGCTATGTCCCCTCGTGCTAGCCATCACCATCTGAGGAAAAAGGCTCCCACTGTCCACCCTATCTAATCCTCTGATCATCTTGTATGTCTCTATCAAGTCACCTCTTAACCTTCTTCTCTCTAACGAAAACAGCCTCAAAACCCTCAGCCTTTCCTCATAAGACCTTCCCTCCATACCAGGCAACATCCT
>NC_063332.1:12932794-12947317 GCF_021869965.1 Rhincodon typus | reverse complement strand
CTGGACCCTTCTTCATTTCTGAAGAAGGGTCCAGACCCGAAACGTCAGCTTTCCTGCTCCTCTGATGCTGCTGCTTGGCCTGCTGTGTTCGTCCAGCTCTACACCTTGTTATCTCTCTTCCTATATTTACCCTGCCTGGTCGTGTTAGAATTTTGTAGGTCTCTACGAGATCTCTCCTCATTTTTCTGAACTCCAGTGGCTATATTCCTAACTGATTTAGTCTCTCTTCATTCATCAGACCTGCCAACCCAGGATTCAGACTGGTAAAACTTCATTGCACTCCACCCATAGCCAGAACATCCTTCCTCAGATAAGGAGACCAAAATGCACACCAAGGTCTCACCAAGGCCTGTACAATTACAAGAAAATAGGGAACTCCCAACTATTGTGTATCATCTACACTACCAGCCTCAACAATAACAAAAACAATAACAAGTTATTGCCTCTCGTAAAATTTGCCAAGGTGCTTTTCAGGAACATTACTAAACAAAAGTTGACAAAGTGCAAGCATAACTGATGTTGTGCATCTACAATGCAGAAGAAACACAAATGGGTATTGCCGGTAAAATGATACCACTATTGAGTCAATAAGTGTCTTCCCAACCACATAAATGAGTAATGTAGTCGACGAATTTCTGTGACGGATAATGCCTGGTTTGAGTACCTGGTAGTTTGTACCAAAGAGTATGGAGAAGGTGGTGCTGTGGTAATAATGTCACTCGAATCAGAACCTCATCCTAATGTTCTGGAGACAGTTTTAAATTCTGATGTAAATCCCATCATGGCAGATGATGAAACTTGAATTCAATGAAACCTGGAATTAAAAGATAGCCTAATGCCAACCATGAAACCATTGCAGAATGTCATTAAAACCCATCTGATTCATTAATGCTGTTCAGGGAAAGGAAGCTGCCATCCTTACCTGGTCCGGCTTGCAAGTGATTTCCAGCAGTTAAGTACCATTTGGAAGAAGCATCGAGGATAGTAAGGATGCAGAATGTACCTTTAGTCGGAGACTTTAATGTCCATCATCAAGAAGGTTTCAGCAGCAGCATTAATGACAGCAGTAGTAGAATTCTATTCAACCATAAACTGTAACTCATAGTCTGGCATGTCTTCCACTCTGCCAACATCATCAAGCCATGAGATCAACCCAAGTTCAATGAAGAAAGCAGGAGAGCATGCTATAAGCAATACCATGCATACCGAAAAATAAGGTGTCAATTTATTGAAGCCACAAAACAGCAGCCTTGTCTTGTACAGTTAAAAATTGTTCCCTTTGAATTTTAGTATTGTTGCATCTGGCCTGATGAGTGCAGAATGAAAAGCTCCAACAGCGCATCTGTTTTCTTTCAGTAATGCTCTGTAGCTGTCTGTTGCTGCTTGTGTTGAGAAGATGTAAATAAAGTTAGTTCAATACGGCAGCTTGTGGTTGATCATGTGTTAGTCAATGGCGACACAACTGTGTGGATGAGATAGAATTTATTTTACATTTGATTTGAGAGTTTAAGCACTGAAGAATAAAGGGACATACTTTTTCGAAGTACTAGAGTTGATTTTAAGAAATTTGAAGTGATTTGGAAGATTGTGTATGTTCAGTTATACCATGAGCAACAAGGTACATAATTTTAAAAATAAATTTGGATTTTCAGAAGGGTTTTGATAAGGTGCCATGTATTAGGCTACATGATAAGATAAAGGCCCATGGTATTAGAGTTTGTAGATTTGCATGGATAAAGGATTGGCTAACTAATAGAAGATAGTGCAGTGCCACAGGGATCAGTGCTGGGGGTCACCATTTTTTACAATATATATTAATGACTTCTATGAGGAAAGTGAATGTATAGCCAAGTTTGTAAATAACACAAAAATAGTTTGGAAGGCAACTCAAAGATTCTGTAGCAGGATGTAAAACAAACACAGAGAATGTTGCAGATACACGGCAGGCCTGGCAGAATCTGTGGAGAGAGAAACAGAGTTAACATTTTGAGTCCAAAGTTGTGGGTTCTGCAGGGACTAAATCAATAGTGGATCTGCACATGCTGCTGCAGATGGGTCGGGTACTGTTTGAAGAAAGAGGTATGTTTTTTGCATGATCTTTGCAATGTACCTCTCTCTCTCTCTCTGATACATACTGTTCATTCTTTCTCCTCCGACTCTAGCACATGACAACTGACATCACTGTTACATCATATATATATATGTACATATTTATACTAGCTCTTTCCTCTACAGAACTTGCAGCTACCTCCTACATTTCTTGATCTCAGGACAACACAAAGCACTTTACAATTAATATAGGATCTTTCTGACATGTTGAATCATGTGTAGCTGTAAATGTAGGAAACTTGGCAGTAAATTCATACACACAGCAAGGTCTTTCAAATAGCAATATAATAAACAACCAGATAATCTGATTTTATAATGTTGTTTAGGGGATAAGTATTCCCACAGACACCAAGATGAATTCCCCATTTTTAAAAATTTAGTTATGGTGTTATGACCAAGATGAGAACAATGTAGTTTCTTTCTCTGGCCCCAGTACTCCACGGGTCATAAATAAAATTAAACGTTTTACTCATTTCCCAATATGGGCAATCATATACTTTTGTTATATTAGACTTAAAATGAAAAGATCAATGAGCTTTTTTTAAATAAAGACAAAATGTTAATTTATTATTTAAAAAACCCATTCAATGAAGATGCAGAATTGATTAACACACATAGCTTTCATTGTGAAAATATAAATGTTTACCCCTGTAAATAACCCAAAACATGCATTTTCAGATGGCTATGATAATGGTGTTCTCCCTTGTGTAGATGGGTGTCACCAAACCTAAGCAGTTGTGCCTAGGATCTTGGCAGATGCAGATTACTCAAGAGCATTGTATTGAGATGTCTTCCCATCGCTCTTCAAGAGGACAACCATGTTTTTAACTGAATTCATGATAAACTTGCTTCAGGAACCTCCTACATTTCTTGCAGCTTTTGTTTTTCTGTGGCAGGCTTCCCTGAACTGAAAATCCAAAAAACTCTAAATCGCTGTTCAAATAGAACAGTCATAAAATCTAGTCATAAAAATATTCAGGTAATTTCCCTGAAGTGAGTTCAAGGAAACAAGATCAGATATTTTTTCATTACCAGTTGTAAAAATAAAATCCAGACATTGACAATCCATTGAACTCAAGTTCACAAAAATTATTTAATAGATGCCATCATAACAACAGAATGTGGATGTCACTGGTGAACCCATCCCTAATTTCTCTTGAGAAGATGGTGGTGAGCTACCTTCTTGAACTGCAAAGTTATGTCACAGGATCTTTTCCATCCACGTACGATGGGACCTTATCTTTAACTTTACATCTACAATTCAGCAATTCAGACAGTGCACCACTTTTCATACTGCACTGAAGTATCAATCTAAATTATATGTATCGGTCTCAGGAGTGGGGCATACAATACCCACAATATTTTAACAGAGGCAGGATTGCTACCGGTGAGCCATGGCTATTACTCTGGCCCATTGTTGCTTTTTGTTTCCAACGCATCATACATACCTTGCATTTTCATGAAATCTTAAAAAAACTTGTTTAATTATCGGAGGGCAGGGAGATGCTTGTGACACACTTCAGGAAAAATAAACCCTTCTGAGGTTCCACGTTTCATCCCAATCTGAAAATTGGTCCTTGACTTGAAATGTTAACATAGTTTCATTCACCATATAAGCTGTCAAACTCCCTGATTATTTGAAGCATTTTTTGTTTTATTTTGTACAAATTTGGAATACCTGCAGTATTTTGATTTTGCAATATTCAATCCTAACAGGTTGTAGTCTGCAAAATACGTGATTGCAGTAAGTTTGAATATTTGATTGTGTCTTTTTCAATTCATGCCCAGAACCTTCAATTCTGTCTGAATTAGGTACTTATCCACATATATTTTTTTAGATTAGTCAGTATGGCACTGTTTTGGATGAGAGCCTGTCCAATATCTGTTATTCAGTAGATAAAAATAATCCTCTAATCTCAGATCAGACTGACTTGTTTCCCATATCCAATAATCCCATGATCCCAGTTAATGCCAACTTTACATGACCTGAGTACTTTCACTGTAGGCTTACTCAGCAGTCCTAAATTCTTTTGGGTCTTCACTTTGCCAGTGGCCACCCATGCACTGCATGCATGTTTCCTTAACTAAATATTGAATACTTGTAAATTTTAGTAAGTGCACAGAAAGCCCTGAACCTTGTCGCCAGCGATATGTATCAGAATTCAGGAGCATGCCACTATCGTTTCCCACCGAATGATTTTGATGCATGGAGCATTGTCATGAATGTACATTGGAAAATATGAGTAGAACAATTTCAGCGGCTAAAGTAGTTAAAGGAAAGGCTCTTTTTTATTGTCCAGTGCTTGTCTAGATATTAGGGTCAATAAAGATTACCTCCAGTTCATGAGAGGTTAGGACCTACCAATAAGAGTAATGTCAAATACTGAATGTGAAAAATCTCATAGTACAATAGTCATCTAATATTTCTGTGGGATTGAGAGGAATATTAAGGATGATTTCAGTGTTTTGAAAGTAAACTATGAGGAACAAATCATTCTGGCACACAAAGAAATAATTTATAGGAGCCCCAGGAAAAATATATCCTGAAAGAGCCAGAAAAAAGTATAAAAGAATTTTATGAACATATTCAACATTGTGAAAGGTTTTGACAAGGCACATCAGAAATTTCTTCCATTGGTAGGTGGGTCAATAACCAGAAGTCACAGATTGAAGATAATTGGCAAAAGGAAAGATCCAGGGATTATTTTAACACAAGTCCTTGTGATCTGGAATGCACTGACTGAAATAGTGCAAACAGGATGAATGTTAAATTTCATAAGAGAATTGAATACACATTTGCAGAGGAAAGATTTGTATGCCATGAGGAAAGAGCAGGGAAGTGGGGCTCAATGCATGGATCTTTCATAAAGCCAACACAGACACAATGGCTGAATTTTCCTGGGCGATTGAGAGGGGTTAGAGGTGGAGAGGGGGCTGGAAAAGTAATGGGAAACCTTGTCAAGATAGAACAGCATTCCAGGTCAATCTCTAGCTACCTTTCCCAGAGGCAGGTTGCTATGGAGAATTAGCAAAACATTCCAAAAACTAGGCAGGCGATTACAACAGTTAAGGCCCCAATCAAGAGCTATATTCTACAACAGCACAGCAACTTTTTCAGTATCACCTGCTCCCCCTTAACCAAACAAGTATGACAGACATGACACCCTCTCTCTATCACCTGGTTTTACATGGCCCAGCTGGTTCCTGGAAAGATAGGTTTGGTGAAAGGCCAAGTGAACAACGTTAAATATCGTAGTTGAGACTTAGCAGTTCAAGTCTACGTTAAACTGGTTTATTCACATACAGCTCAAAGGCTCTCCACCGAGTTACTTAGTCCTGGCTTTTATACATAAAATACAGTGAAATGTCCCATTCTGGGTAGACAATCTACCACTAGTCTTGGAGTAAGTCGCATGTCCTAACTGCAAACTTAATGTTTAAACTTGGCTATTCAGAGTCTGAATAGCCTTATACATAATACAGCTTTACCCCAGTTAAGCAGGATAAACTTATTCAAAGCTAAATATATGCTCCCTGAAGGCAATGAAAAGTTAACACATTATTTTAGTGTATTGAATTGCAGTCTAATGCCTACCGTTTTGATTAGCTATCACTAAGTGACACATAGTATCGTGATTGGTCAGAATATGCAAGCCCAACCCCTTGCTTCAGGAATTTGACCTCAGAGTTACCCCAGTCAGTGTCGTGGAGGTCTACTGAAGGTCAGTTGATTGGTACTGAGGTTTTGAGTTATATTGAAACCACGTGCAGACCCCACGTTATCTCTGTTCCTAAGTGTATCTTAACCTCCCTATATAGACAGATCACAAACTCAGATTCGTTTTCATTCTGACTGATAAACTCATTTCTCAGTTGTGGAAGGCCTCTGCAGTTTCTCAATGGGAGAAGGTACTTCTTTGTATCTTCCATTTCCTGCTCTTGGTCACTTGTAATTATGTGTGAATGCAATCTCCTGGTAATTTTTCATGCTTCGGGCATTTCTACCCTTCCAACTTTGCGATCCTTCATAATGCTCAGCTGTTCTTATCTTTTATTTTACTTTATTTCCACTTCTGTGGGGTGATGCCTGTGAAATTCCAGCCTTTATATCCATAAACATTTAACTTCCAACCATGCCATTTATTGCCCCAGGTTTCCATTATTACGACAATAACAGCATCATGCACATACTATCAATATCCTGGGGATTAGTTTCGACCAGAAATTGAACTGGATTAGTGATATAAAGTCTGTGGCTACAACAGCAGTCAGTAAATAAGAATCCTGCAGGGTATAACTCACCTCTTGACTCTCCAAACCCTGTTCACAAGTGTAGGAATGTGATGGATTACTCCCATATGTCTGGGTGAGTGCAGCTCCAACAACACTCAAGAAGCTTCCAGGACAAAACAGTCTGTTTACTTCGCACTGTCTCCAAAAATATTCACTCACTATATCACCGACACTTAGTTACCAACAGTGTGTACCATCTACAAGAAATAACAATATTTAAAAGGCATCTGGATAGGTACATGAATAGGACGGGTTTAGAGGGATATGGGCCAAATGCTGGTAAGTGGGACGAGATCAATTTAGAATATCTGGTTAGCATGGATGAGTTGGACCAAAGGGTCTGTTTCCATGTTGTATAGTTCTATGACTTTTTAAGCACTGCAGAAATTCACCAATGCTCCTTCGACAGCACCTACTAAACCCATGAACATTACCACACAGCACGATAAGGGCAGCAGGTATTTGGCTACACCACCACTGGCAAGATCCCCCCTGCCCCCCCGCAAGGCAGTCACTATCCTGATTTGGAAATATATCACTGTTCTTTCAGAGTTGCTGGGTCAAAATCCCTCCCTTATGGCATTGTGTGTCTATCTACAGCACATGGACTGCAGCGATTCAAGAAGGCAGCTCACTATTATCTTCTCAAGGGCAACTACGGGCAGGCAATAAATGCTGGCTCAGCCAAAGAGCCTGTATTTCATGAACGGATTTTAAAAAAACCTCCAATGTGGCACACTCCATGTGTTCACATGCATGCACTGTTAACCCAATTTACAGAATCTGTATTCCCTCCTACTCTGGCTTCCACCTAATACCTCATCATTTATTACTTTGCTACCATCCCTTTCTTTCAATTCTAGTAACCTCGTTTCTCCAATGCACATTTGTCATCCACGCATTTAATTAGCTTCATGGAAGATCAAGTAGATTTAAAATTACAGACCATCGTTTGAAAACCACACGGTCTTCACACTATGTTCCCTTTGTGGTATTGATACAATTGTCAGGCGTTGTTTCCTTCTTTCACTGTGTTCTCAGAATGTATGATTCTGTGCCTTTTCCAATGAGATAAGAAACGCCTTAGGCATTGGGCTAAATTTTATCAAAACATTTGCTAATTCAATTTCATGAACTTTTGTGGCAGGTTCCTCTGTGAATTGTCATGCGTTTTCTCATGCAGTTCTCTGCTACTCACCTCTTAATCTATACTGCATACCTCTGTGGTAGCATTCTCACAATAGCTTGCGTGCACAGTGACAGAAGTACTTGCTATTGTCAGTACTTTCTGGCATTTCTGCCATTGGTGTCATTTTCAAATTCCAGCTGTGCCACAGGACAAAAGCTGCAAGTCAGGAACTGCCATTCACAATGCATTGCTGCACTATTCTAAAGAACATGGTCACGAAAGGAAAATTGGTACCTCCTTAGCTGACAGGGGCTTGGACGTCCTGGTAGGTGGGTGTTGGACAGGAGGGCTGTCTTTTTCCCTTAGGACCACCAGAGGAGACCATGGCACCAGACTCTGCCAGCCTGGTCTGAAGTTGTCATCAGAGTTGTGCAGTATCCACAGTTTGGAGGAGAGCCCAGAAATACAGGAAGTTCACGACCTTCTCCATGACCCTCAAGTGTAAGTGTTGCCATCTTTTCTCTGCTACCTCACATGCACTCTAACTCTGCCATTGCACCCACATCCTACCAAGGCTCATGGTCTACCACTCCCACTATTGTAGCATTCTCCCTCAAGCACTCTCACCTACCCTACGCAACTCACACAACTAACCCTGCATGCCCTCTGTACTTCCTATTCATTAACATTAACCTCACCACCTTTCCCCAACTGTACCAGCATTCACAGCTGTGCCAGTCAAATTCATCTCACTCAGTTACTCCCTTTGTCTCATCTGAGAGAAAACAGCCCACAATTAGGCAGAAATAAACCAAGACAGGTAGTGGGCTGCCTGGCCTTTGCCACCTCATTCCTTGCACACCCACCCATCAATGAGGAGGGAATCCTCACCTTAACAGGAGATGATAGAGGCTGCTCATCTGGTAATGTTAAGACATCCAGGACCTGGCAACCCAATTACATTTATTGTCAAGCGTTTCTCTACTCTGCCATTACCAGCACCATGAATGCATTCTTAACATGGCCAAACATCGATCAGTATTTCTCAGCTCATTCCCTTTCTTGCTTCTTGCAGCTACAAGCAGCATCAGTACAGTCCGAAGAGTTCAGACCCGAAGGACATCACCACCTACCGCTAAGGAATTCAAGTCACTGATCCCTGAGAGGAAGTACCAGCAAAGCTGTCTGCTGTGCCTGCAACAACCCAGATACTGTCACTTTGGTTGCATACACCAATACTATTATCGCTGGACTGTTAATCCAGAGAGCCAGGTGATGTTCTGGGGACCTGGGTTCGAATCCTGCCATAGCAGATGGTGGAATTTGAATTCAATATAATATCTGGAATTAAGACTCTAATGATGGCCTTGAATTAATTGCCAATTGTCGGAAAAACCCATCTGGTTCACTAACATCCTTTAGGGAAGGAAACTGCCAACCTTACCTTGTCTGGCCTCCATGTGACTCCAGATCTGCAGCAATGTGGTTGACTTATAACTGCCTTCTGGACAATTAGGGATGCGCAATAAATACTGGCCTAATGAGCGATGGCCTCATCCCATGAATGAATTAAAAATAAATAAATTCTGGTGAGCACAAGACTGCCATGGCTCTGAAGCTGGCTGAGGAAGAAGCACCCACAGCTGCTGGTTCTCTCAGGACTAGAGACCAGGCACCCGCTCATCCCCAGGCACAAGAGGATCCCATATTGTTGGCTATTAATAAGTTTATTTTAATACACAAACTGACACACAGGAGCAGCAGGCGCGTTTGTCGGAAACACTCTGGAAACTGGATTGAAGTTTTGCAGGACTCCACCAATGCTATCTGTATGATGCTCCCTTCAATATGCACATATTTGGTTGGTAGCTGCCACAGAAACCCGGATCAAACACGCTCTGTGTCTGCCAGACATACTTACAGAGCTGTATCCCATTGTTCTAGCCATTGGTGGTCAGCTCCAACAGCTGGGTGACAGGGAGACAAAGGACATTGACTTTAATCCAAATGATCCTTCCTGAAAAAACAGACAGGGTGCTGCCAGTAGGCAGTCAGCTGGATGAAGCAGCACAGGCTGGCCCCCTCGAAGTCTTGTCTCACAAGTCTTCAAAGGTGCCTGGGCCCCTCCACCTGTAACCTGCCTGCAAGCGCCAACCCTGTGGAAGCTCAAGCCTAAGTCAGCGTGTACCCACATCTAGTCAGGAAACTTTCAAAAGTCTGAATCCTCTAGCTACAATGCTTTTGGGTCACTGTCCAAAGCTCCAAGGCCTGTAGCACCATTATAGGGCAGGCTCCTTCCACCCAGCTGCAGATCCTTCCAGACTGTCACGAGACACAGAGGGTAAGAAAGGTAAAAGAAACATGGCATGCTGGCTCAGTGGGTAGTCCTGCTACCTCACAGCACCAGGGACCCAGCCTTGATTCCAGCATTGGGTTGGTATCCGCCAGTTGGTCTGTCCACTCACACCTATAAATTCTGTGTCGGTGTGCTCTTTTCTCTCAATTCACCTGACGAAAGGACTGCCCTCTGAAGGCTTGTGATTTCAAATAAACCCATTGGACTCTAAGCTGGTGACTTCAGACTTTATTAAATCACAGTCATGAAGAAAATAATTGCAGCTCAGAATGACAAATCCTATGGACCTGATGCCTTCCATCCCAGAGATTTAATGGGTGTAAGAGACAATATTGCAAACAAAAGATGGAGGATGGGAACAAGCATCTGTTGTAAGGAAATTGCTGAAGTATATAATGTAAATTATGGTGACACATAGTAAATTTTCAGCTGATTGAAGTCAGCGAATGAGAATTTGTAAAGAAAAAAACTGAAAGAACTGAGGATGCTATAAATCAGGAACAAAAACAAAGTTGCTGTAAAAACTCAGCAGGTCTGGCAGCATCTGTGAAGGAAAAAACAGTTAACGTTTCAGGTCCAGCGACCCTTCCTCAGAACTGTTGTTGTTGAGGATTTCTAAAGAGCAGGTTTTATGAAGAGGTGATCATAGTGGACAGAGGAAAATCTATGGCAATCAGTAATATGGATTTCCAGAAGGCATTTGATGAGGCCCTTCTTATTAGACTGTTGGCTAATGTTGAAGCTCAAGAAATTGAAGGCAAATTATCAGGGTGGCTCAGTGGTTAGCACTGCTGCCTCAGTGCCAGGAACCCTGGTTCAGTTCCACCCGTGGGGAACTGTCTGTATGGAGTTTGCACATTCTCCCAGTGTCTTGTGTGGGTTTCCTCCGGGTGCTCCAGTTTCTTCCCACAGTTAAAAGATGTGCAGGCTAGGTGGAATGGCTATGCTAAATTATCCATGGTGTTCAGGGATGTGTAGATTAGGGGGATGGGTCTGGGTGGGATTCTCTAAGGGTTGGTGTGGGCTTGTTGGGCTTAAGGGCCAACAGGGAGAATGTGCAAACTCCACACAGTCACCCGAGGCTGGAATCGAACCCGGGTCCCTGGCGCTGTGCTAACCACTGAGCCACCGTGCTGGGTTGAAATTACTTGATTGACATTTTAATGGGGGATAATAATAGTGTACAGATCGCTATATGCTTTTTGTAGAGACTAGAATTAGATAGTGCAGCCTTAAACAATTGGCATCAGATTTTTCAGGAGTTAAATTTGGAAGCTGTATTAGCTGGGTTCAGTTGGTAGCAGTGGCAGGCGTTCCTCCTAATCACAAAGTTCTGATGCAGGATCTTGTAGAGGCAACAGACAGCTAGCTTCCAGCTGGGTTCAGTTGGCAAGTCCTGCATGTCACATCTTTTTGAGAGGTCGTGCCACATCTTGCGGCAGTCAAGCTATTAACAGGTCAGCGGTGGACATTCCCCGGGATCAAGGATGCTGGCGAAGAAAGTCCCTCCCATTGAGAGGTGTCAGTTAATCAGAGGCTAACAGCTCTTCCTATTCAACAGCATTTGTGGGAGATAGTGCGTATTACACCCACCCAAAGGGGGACCCAGGTACAGACAAGTGATGGTGCTCTGTAAGGACGTGGGGGCACAGGTCGTCGGGAGTGATTGTAAGTGCTTCAGCAGCAAGGTCAAGGCATTAGATATCAGTGTGAAGTTAGTCTCGATTAATCCACTACACTAACCCATTGATGTAATTTGTAAATAGAACTAAAAATAAAATTGTTTGAAAATATAGCTTATGCTCATGCTAAGTTGTAAATTTGGATTCTTTGAATTAAATATTTATTGATCAATGTGTTGTCAATTGAATGTGATATATAAATCTTACCAGAAAGAAATATTCACATTGTCAATCATTTAGATCCATAACTCTTCGAATACTAAGAATAAATAAATAATAATTGTGCAGGAAAGAAACAGCCACACAATCTAAAGCTCCACCCACGGCTTCCTTGCCGTCTAAAAATAGATTTTGCTTACACAGGAGCGTACTGTTCACTAACGAATAAAGAGTCTGAAAAAACTGGCAGCCACTGGTTCCATACAGCATATCTTCAGCAGCTTCCAAACTAATCTTACAAATAACATTATACATAGTGTTAAAGCCATTTCATTGTTTTGAGGTGCATAGATTGCATTGTTCATCTGTTCACAAGATTAAAAATCAGTATAGAGAAGGTCATTAGGTCCATTTTGATTGCTTGACTCAGAATCAAACTGCAATTCGTAGAAAGAAAATTCTAAATCTCCAAAAATTGATGAGTGTCACCTGGTTGAGAAATACATATGAATATCTAAAATCTCAAATGCAAACCACCTTGAACCCGTCTATTTTTTGCTTTTAAAGGATTCAGGCTGAAAGCTGGGAGACCACACCGCTTGAGGGAAGTCGGTCTGGTACTGAAAAGAGGCTGTGTGACTCATTTTATCAGGACTTTTACATTTCACCCATTGTATCTGGGTTTTCCAGGGAAAGAGGTTAGAAGGGCTGGATCCATCAAATAAGCCTTTGCAGCATTGCTGTTGGGCCAGGAGAAATTAGAGTGTTTCCTTGTAATTAATCATGCAAATTACTCCCACTATCTGATCCACCCATGGCTATGATTTTCGCTCATCTGCAATCAGCTTGTTCCATATCATAGACAGATTCCCCTCTCTCCCCCGCCCGTAACATTAACCCACAACCAATTTCCACATCTCAAACAATATGTCATTCCTGGAATCTTTCCAACCCCACAACAGGGATCTCTTCCAACGTGCTGTTCTGCTGCACTCCTGCTGCTGCCTTTCCTACGAAATAGGGAACCAGCCTGCCAATGTGCTGTTAGATTGGAAGCCTGGAGGGGAAAAAAAGCTGAAATACATTAAGAACATAAAAGTTGCAAGATATTCTGGAAATTTGCACTTCCATGTTTCATGTCCACAAGTCTCTCTCTCTGCAGTAAAAGCATCTCAGTGGTAATATCACCAGCCCAAGTAATTGATGGCTTTTTTTTAAACTATTATTCTGTGTGGCTATCTTTTGAAGATTTTATTTTGAAAATGCATTGTGAATATCTTGCATTTTGTAAATTTTTTGGACAGAAATGGCAGGACATTCACTACACTGTTGCAGTGTTATCAGATAGACACTATTCGCAGTCTTGATGTTTTTAATTAATAACATATAATCATGTAAAGGTTGATCTTATTTTTAGGGCAAAAACAAAATAAAAACTGTGAGGAATATATTTGAAAGTTAGTAACAGCCACTTTACACTCCTGCCCAGATATAACATTTCCTTTATCATTGACACTCTTATTCTTCCCTTCTTTTCTCTTTGTGTGTTAGGCCTGTCCATTGTTCTTAGTTAACATAAAATGGCTGCCAATGGTTTTTAGTTGACAAAAAAGTGGCCAAAGAAGATTGTTAACTAAAGCAGCAATATGCATGGTCAGAATCATGGCCTGCGTACTCGTAGCAACAAGATAAGATATAACGCATCTCATAAAAATCACACAGTGGGACCTTATTAAGAAGAATCAAAAATGTAGCCATGGAGATAATTTTGATAAGGGATATCCTCGAGAAGCACAGATTGAATTAGCTTGCAAGCGGGGATTCTAAGTTTGCTATTTACTGTGGGATAGAAGGAGAAAAGCTTGACTCCCATTAATTAAGATCATTTTAGGTGACTAATCACATGTACATATAAACATACATATATACAGGAACATAGGAATTAGGAGAAGAGTAGACAGTTCAGCCAATAAGCATGATCATGGCTAATCTTATCCTGGTTTCAACTCCACTTTCCTGAATGCTTCCTATAGCCATTTATCCCATTTTACATCAGAAACATACCTATTTCTTTCTTGAATCTGGCTCCACTGCACTCTGGAGCTATAATTAGTAGAGTTTTAAATGTAACAGACATTAAGGGACTTAACTGAATTCCTGTGGACTGACAGCCTCAGATAGAACAGAGAAGCCCCCAGCCTTTAGCAGGCAGGATTGAATAACAGGTGTAGAAGTCAGCAGTATTGGAATGTAGTTAAACAAGATGCATTGTAAAAGCTCAAGGACAGCTGATAAAGGTGTTTGATAAATATCATGAGATCATAGCAAGACCTATATCTGACCATCAACTGATCACACAGTCACATGATTGACCTGATTGGATGTGTATGTAATCAATCAATAACACAATAGTTTGCAATTGGTTTGTAAGGTGGGCTGAAAACAAATGTGCAAAAGTTTCTCTTCCCTTTGTTCAATGAAGACAAGTCAGGACTGTAATGGAATACTCCCGACTTGCCAGGATAGGTGTAGCTCCAAAAACACTCAAGATGCTGGACACCATCCAGGACAAAGCAGCCTGGTCAATTTGCATCACATCCACAAACATCCACTCCCTCCAACGTGTACAAAGTTCTGAGAGGCAAAGAAGGATAGATGGGGAGAAACCTTACCCTACAGCAAAGGGGTCTATAATCATGAGGTAACAAGGTGTAGAGCTGGATGAACACAGCAGGCCAAGCAGCATCATAGGAGCAGGAAAGCTGACATTTTGGGCCTAGACCCTTCTTCAGAAA
>NC_063332.1:12930147-12932294 GCF_021869965.1 Rhincodon typus | reverse complement strand
TGGGAGGAGTGTATGAAAGAGAGAGGGCGTGGTGTGAGAGTCAGGGCTCAGTGCATGGGAGTGAGGGGAGGGGGCTGAGGGGGCACATTGTTCGTTGGGGGGTAGGATCAGGGTTCTCACAGGTGAGTGCCAGTTTCCTCCTTGTTCTCCCGGGATTCCCGCGGATAAAACTCAGACACAACGTTCCCCGGAATCCTCTTCAGCATCTCCTTCGGGAAAATTCGTAGCAGTTGCCACCCAATGTCCAGGGAATCGAAGATTGATCTGTTCTCGTAGGGACCTGAGACAGAAACTACAACTCAGAGCCACTTAGGAACAGTAGGGGGCCATTCAGCCCTTAGGTCCTGTTATAGTAGGACAAGAGGAGGTTGTGGTCCATTTTGATATTAACAACATAGGCAAAGGGAGAGAGATGAGGTCCTGTAAAGGGAGGTAAGTGAGTTAGGTAGGAATTTGAAAAGCAGGATCTCTATGGTTACAATCTCAGGATTAGTTCCTGTGTAATGTTACAGGGAGGCTAGAAATAGGAAGATAGTTCAGTTAAATAACAGGGCGAAAGAGCTGGTGTAGGAGACAGGTTCCCCGATCACTGTGACTCCTTCCCAAGTGAGGTCCCTCCTTACCTTGGGCAATGAAATTCTTCTCAAACTTCTGCAGAAATTCCAGGTACAGGAGGTCATCAGAGGTCAAAGCCTCTTCACCCACCACAGCCTTCATAGCTTGAACATCTTTCCCAATAGCATAGCAGGCATACTGTCGGAGGAAGGAGGGCAAACCAGAATGGTTACACAGATGAAAAGAAACATAGCATACTGTGGGAGGATATAGGGAGAGTCCAAAAGGTTAGAGACGCTAATGCCACTAATTCCCACCTCAATTCCATCACATTCCTGAATCCCATCTCACTCTCTCAGCATCCCATCAAGCTCCCTCTTCAATCCTAATACACTCTCTCCCTAATCCCATTTCACTCCCTCTTCAACCCCATTTTACTCTTGCCTCAGTCCTACCACACTCTCTCTTCAATCCCATTTACTCTCTCCCCAGTCCTATCTCACTCCCTCTTGTTTGTTCTTTCACAGGATATGGGCATCACTAGAGCAGCATTTATTGTCCATCCCTAATTGCTCAGGGGGCAGTGAACAGTCAATCGCATTGCTGTGGGTCTGGAGTCACATGTAGGCCAGATTTCCTTCCCAAAATGGCATCAGTGAACTAGATGGGGATTTTTTTTGGTGACAACAATTAACAATGAATTCATGGTCATCAATATCTTTGGATCTTAATTCCCTTTCTTAAAAATTCAAATCCCACCATCTGCTGTGATAGCACTTGAACCTGATTCCCCAGAACATTAGCTCAGTTTTTGTGGATTAATAAAGCTAGGGGTAATACCCCTAGGCCATTGCCCCCTCCTCACTATCCACTCTCCCTATCAACCCTGGCTCACTGTATACACTAACCCATTCAATCTTATTTGAATGCTCCCTCTGAGATCTCTTTTCCTGTTCCCTGCAGTTAATGTTGGTGTCTCTCACTGCTGTCCTCCATGACCCCTACCCCTCCTTACCAGCTGATTGGACACATCGGCGTGGTCTTTGCGAGTCATCCCCTCTCCAATGGCTGATTTCATCAGGCGGGACAGAGAGGGCAGCACATTAATTGGTGGGTAGATCTGAAAGTGGGAAACAGATCATGGTGAGGGACACACAGCCAACATTGGGAACCTGGGCTGAATCAGACCATCAGTCTATCACCACACCCTGATCGCTGCAAGGATCAGATAGCACCAATCAGTTACAGGCCTACAATATAACCCGCAAACTCCATGAATAAGAGCAGGTTGGTCAGTAACCTGAGCAAACAGATTGAAAATAAGCTGTGACAGAATCCCAGGGGGTGATGATTTGCAATGTTTTCGCACACACTGCTGTTATGGGACTCATTGCCTGAAGGGGGCATGTAGGAAACACAGCCTTTCCATCGTCAGCTCCTTTACAATGGGGTATAGAACATAGAACGTAGAATGTAGAACATCGAACATGGAACATAGAACATAAAACATAGAACATAGAACATAGAATGTTGAACATAGAATATAGAATGTAGAACATAGAACATGGAACATAGAATGTGGAACATAGAAC
>NC_063332.1:12928815-12930137 GCF_021869965.1 Rhincodon typus | reverse complement strand
AGAACATAAAACATGGAACATAGAACATAGAATGTTGAACATAGAACATAGAACATGGAACATAGAACATAAAACATAAAACATAGAACATAGAACGTTGAACATAGAACATAGAATGTAGAACATAGAACATAGAACGTAGAACATAGAACATGGAACATAGAACATAGAACATGAAACATAGAACATAGAACAGTACAGCACAGTACAGGCCCTTTGACCCACCATATTGTGCCGACCTATTGTCCTACTAAGATCAATCTATCCTGCATACCCTACATTTTACTATCCTCCATGTGCCTATCCAAGAGTCACTTAAAAGTCTCTGAAGTATCTTTGATAATGCTGCCCGTCCCTAACTGCCCATGGAGGGAACTTTAGCTGTTCTGCTCCTTTATCACAAACATTTAGGACAATGGAAAGGCTGGAAAGGCGACTTCAGAGTACAGTTCACGGTCAACCACACTACTGTTAGCGTTAAAACCATAGGAGCAGAAATTAGGCCATTCAGCCCATCGAGTCCACTCCGCCATTCAATCATGGCTGATGTGATCATCCTCAACTTTCCTGCCTTTTCCCCCAACCCTTGATTCCCCTTACAGATTAAAAACCTGTCTGTCTCAGCCTTCAATATACCAAATGACCGAGCCTCGACAGGAGAGAATTCCACAGATTTACTGCCCCTACATTGAGTGACAGCAGGTTTACCAGCTATTAGTGAACCCAATGGGATTTATCACAGTGGAGGCTGGTTTTATCACTGAGTCTGGGGGTATTTAATCCTGCATCCCCCCCCTTCCCCTCCCCTCCCCGACTGGAGCAGAGGCTCCACCTTATTCCCCACACACAACCCGATCAGCAGAGAAGGAGGGGATAGCAGGGCTACAGGGTCAGAAAAGGCCAAATGCAACTAAATAATTAACTCCTTTAAATAGCCAGCTCGGGAGAGCGGGTTTATCCCTGACACAGTGTGTCACATCAACTCGCCATCACTGATCATCAGGAGGGGAGGGAGTTACAGAACCTTAATCACCATCACCATGACACCCTCTGCCAATCCCCACTCTCCTCACCGCTCCCCTCACTTACATCATCCCCCTCTCCTGTTAGACCCCATCCTCAATATTATCCCCCGAACCCTCCGCTCAACCCTTTCTCCATTCCCTCCTCATCTACCTCCCTATTCCCCTCCCCATCCCTCTTCCGCTTCCCAACCCCCTTCCCAAACACCACCCCAAACCCCTCCCCATTCAACTTCCCCATCACCCTGTCCCCAATCCCCTCCCATCCCTCTTTCCATCCCCACTCCTCTTCCCATCTCC
>NC_063332.1:12917087-12928715 GCF_021869965.1 Rhincodon typus | reverse complement strand
TGTGTGTGTGTGTGTGTGTGTGTGGGGGTGTGTGTGTGACAGTGCGTATTTGGTTGTGTGGGACTGTGCCCAGTGTCTGTCCCACTCTGGCCTCCTGTCCCCTCAGGGAGATCAGTCTCAATCATTACAGGCAAAGTCGTGCTGTTGAAGAATGAATTTGGTTACAATCCGGGGTTTCCTCAAAACCCTTACCGAGCCGCCAAGGGCCCAGTTACAGTGTAAGGGAGGATCGGAGGGTCCATTGTCCTCACCTTGTTCATGAGCCTCTCTGAAAGGCCTGGTTTAACCCCCTCGCAACACCCAGCCGCCCCCACCCACACCGATCGCTCACTCACCATCATTGGGCATGGTGAGGATGGGGATTTGTGTGATCGAGCCATTCCTGCCCTCCACTCGCCCAGCTCGCTCATAGATCGTGGCCAAATCCGTGTACATGTAGCCAGGGAACCCCCGTCTGCCAGGAACCTCCTCACGAGCTGCGGATACCTGCATGGGGTGGGATGGAGATCGGGAAAGTGGGGGCAGGGGGAGAAACACCCGGTGTGCCACCATTCCATTTATAATCAAGCTGCAAGCCGGCACAGCGTCTCTACCGTATTCACCCATACTTCCCTTCAGCCCATCCACCGTCTCCTATCCCCCGGTCCCCTTCCTGCTCCAGGAAAATCCAGATATCCTTCTCGGAGTAACTGGAATTCCGTTTCTAGAATCAAAAGATTAAATCGGTTCTGATCTACAATGCCGATATCGACACTCGTTGCGAAGATGCATTTGTGAATAGGGATGGAATGATAAAGATCACACTAATGTTGTCTTTGTGACCTCTTGTGCCTCTCATTTCTGCTTCATTGGTTCTTCAGCTGCCTGAGCCACAAACTGTGGCATTCTCTCCTTAAACCTGTTTGTCTATTTGGGTACAAACAGCTTCTCATTCCTCCTTTCAGATGCTCCCTAAAACCTTCCACTCGGACTCAGATTTCTGTCACCAGTCTGAACATTTCTCTCTGTCTCAGTGCCACACTTTCCATGGTTTTTACTTTGGCCTGGGCGATCTCTCTGTGTGGAACATTCGCACCCAATGGCAAGTGGGAAACACCCTGAGGTTCTTGCCCCTTTACTGGTGATTTGACCTCTTCCTCCTCTGACCCCTACGCCACACTCTCGACCCTCACCGTCCACTCAACAAACCGCATCTCAAGCCCTCATTCAGGCAAGTTACAGCTTTCTGGGCTCAACATTGAGTTCAACAATTGCCAACTTTCACCCCAACATGCAGTCTTTAGAACAGCAGCCTTTGTTGCTGATTCTGAACCCACTTACACTACCCTTCAGTCCATCTTTTGTCTCTGTACTAGCCCCATTCCTGCTCCCTCTTTGTTATGTGTGTTCCAACCATTCCTTTCATTCCTTTGTCTGCTCGCTCCCTCTCTCCTGCTGCCTCTAGTTAATTCCTATCTGCCTGCAGCATCAGTTAAAGCATGAATTATAAAATCATACAGTTCAGTAAAGGCCCTTTGGCCCATCAATTCTGTACTGCCAAACTATACAACTACCTACTCTTGTCCCATTCTCCCGCACTAGGCCCACAGCCTTGAATGTTATGACTGTATTGATCACTTTTTAAAGGTTGGGAGGTTTGTTGCCTCTGCTACCCTCTCAGGCAGTGCGTTCCATACACCCACACCCTCTGGGAGCAAAGTTTTTCCTCAAGTCCCCTCTAAACCTCCTGCCTTTCACCTTAAAATTATGTCCCCTTGTTAGTGAACCTCTAACTCAGAGGAACATCTGCTTTCTATCCACCCTGTCCATGCCCCTCATAACCTTATACACCTCCATCCGGTACCCCCTCAGCCTTCTCTGCTCCAAAGAAAACAACCTGAGCTTATCCAGCCTCTCGCTGAAATGCTCCGTCCCAGGCAACATCCTGTTGAATCTCCCTCTGCAACCTCCAACCCCCAGTGCAACCACAAACCTCCATTGTCTGCTCCACTGATGCTGCCTGACCTGCCGCAAGGAGATCATCAGAACGTTACTGCTTGTGGGATCTTGCTGTGTGCACACTGTCTTCTGCGTTTTCTTTGATTCATTCATGAGACGTGGGCATCTCTGCCTGGGCCCAGCATTTATTGCCCATCCCTAGTTGCCCCCTTGAGAAGGTGGTGGTGAACTGCCCTCTCGAGACACTGCAGTCCATGTGCTGTAGGTTGACCCACTGGGGAGGGAATTCCAGGATTTTGGCCCATCATTTAGAGTCATAGAGCAATACAGCATGGAAACAGGCCCTTCGGCCCAAACTGGTCCATGCTGACCATGGTGCCCACTCAGCATCTTCCAACTGCCCACATTTGTTCTATATCCCTCTCAATCCTTCCCATCCATGTACCTATCCAAATGTTTATTAAATGTTACCGTGGTACCTGCCTCAAACACTTTCTCTGGCAGCCCACCATATACGCACCACTGTCTGTGTGAAGAAGTTGCCTCTCAGGTCCTTCTTAAATCTTCCCCTCTCACCTTAAACCTATACCCTCGCATTTTCAATTCCCCATCCCTGGGAAAAACACTATATGCATTCATCCTATTTATGCCTCTCATGATTTTATACACCTCAATAAGGTCGCCCATCATTCTCCTATGTTCCAAGGAATAAAGTCCTATCCTGGCCAACATCTCCCTACACCTCAGGCCTACCAGTCCTGGCAACATCCTTGTAAATCTTCTTTGCACATTTTCCAGTTTAACAATGTCTTTCCTACAACAGGATGATCAAAACTGTACATAATACTCCAAGTGCGGCCTCACCAACGACTTATACAACTGTAACATAATGTCCCAACTCCTATACTCAATACCTCAACCGATGAAGGCCAACATGCTAAATGCCTTCTTCACCACCCTGTCCACCTGTGACATCACTTTCATTGAAATATGTACTTGTATGCCTAGGTCCCTCTGTTCTACAACACTCCTCAGGACCTTCCCATTTACTGTATAAGTCCAACCTTGGTTTAACTTTCCAAAGTGCGACATCTCACACTAATCTATATTGAATTACATTTGCCAATCCTCAGCCCACTTCCCCATCTGATCAAGATCCTTCTGTAATTTATGATAAACTTTTTCGCTATCAACGATACTTCCTAACTTTATATCATCCACAAACTTACTAATCATGCCTTGTACATTCACATCCAGATCATTTATGTAAATAACAAAGGTCTGAGCACAGACCCTTGTGACACACCACTAGTCACAGACCTCCAGTCCGAGAAACAACCTTCAACCATCACCCTCTGCTTCCTACCATTGAGCCAGTATTGAATCCAATTAGCTAGCTGTCCCTGGATCCCATGCGACCGAACCTTCATGACTAGCCTGCCGTAGGCACCTTGTCAAACGCCTTCCTAAAGTCATTATAGACAACATCCATTGCCCTACCCTCATCTATCGTCTTGGTTACCTCTTCAAAAAACTTTAAAAGATTTGAAGTTGTAGACACGCTCGCCGAGCCAGTGTGTTTGGTTGCAGGTGTTTCGTCACCCTGCTAGGTAACACCGTCAGGGCGCCTCCAGTGAAGCTTCGGTGTTCTGTCCCATTTATTATTTATATGCCTCAGTTTGCTGGGGTGTTTGGTACCTCTTCCGGTTCTGTTTCTCAGTGGTTTGTACACAGGGTCTAAATCAATGTGTTTGTTGATGGAGTTCCAGTTGGAATACCAGGCCTGCAGGAATTCCCTGGCGTGTTTCTGTTTAGCTTGTGCGATTATGGATGTATTGTCCCAGTTAAATCTGTGTCCCTCTTTGTCCGTGTGTAGTGAGATCAGTGAGAAATGTCATGTCTCTTGGTGGCTAGTTGGTGTTCATGTATCCTTTTATTGTCAGTTTTCTTCCAGTTCGGCCTGTGTAATGTTTCTCACAGTCCTTGCACGGTATTTTGTACATTATCCCAGTTTTGCCAGTTTTGGGTATGGGGTCCTTAACGTTAGTCAGTAGCTGTCGTAGGGTGGTTGTTGGTTTTTGGTACAGTCTGAGGAACGTTCACCGGGCCCGAAACGTTAACTCTGTTTTTTCCTTCGCAGATGCTGCCAGACGTGCTGAGCTTTCCTAGCAACTTCTGTTTTTGTTCCTGATTTACAGCATCCGCAGTTCTTTCGGTTTTTATATTGAATTAGACCCTGTGTACAAACCACTGAGAAACAGAACCGGAAGTAATACCAAACACCCCAGCAAACCGAGGCATATAAATAACAAGCGAGACAGAACACCGACACTTCACCGGAGGCGCCCTGACGGTGTTAACAAGCAGGAGGACGAACCGTCTGCAACCAAACACACCGGCTTGGCGAGCACGTCTACAACCTAAGCTACAAATTGTCTCAAAAATCTAAAAGATTTGTCGGACATGACTTCCCGCGCACAAATCCGTGCTGACTGTGAAATGGGCCATTTTTGGAAGAGAGTGAATCCAGGATGTCCTGTCACCCAGGTGTGGCCCCAGATTCGGTCAGGCCAATGTCTAAATTGTGTCCCATTCCTAGGCCAAAGTGTAAGCTGTGCCCTGACCCGATTGGAATGATTTCCCACGGTAGGAAATGGACCGTTTCCAGACAGGAGTGAATCCAGGAATGTCCTCCCGCCTGGACAGCCTCCAGGCCTGGGTGTGGCCCCTGGATTTGGTCAGGGCAGACATCGAACTGTGCCCCATTCCTGGGCAAGGGTGCGCTTCACAACCATTCTGCTTCATTGGTCATGAAGAGCTTTGAGCCAATCTGAGTTTGTGCAAGATGAGGAAAGGTCAGGAGGAGGTCATTCCACCCATCGAGCCCGGTCCTATCCTTCAATGAGATTGTGGATTGTCTTCTACCTCAGCGTCATTCTCCTGCAATATTTCCATGTCCCTTGATGGAAATTCAACATGTCCATAAAGACTCTAGCTGATTTTTATAGATGCACCATGGAAAGGATTCTGTCTGGGTGCATCACAGTGTAGTACAGCAACTGCTGTACCCAGGGCTGTAAGAAATTACAGAGAGTTGTGAACACAGCCAGGCCATCACACAAATCAATCTTCCATCCATTGATCCATCTCCACTTCCCACTGCCTTGGGAAAGCAATCAACATCATCAAAGACCCCTCCCACCCATTATATTCTCTTCCACTCTCTTCTGTTGGGCAGTAGCTATAAAAGTTTGAATATATGTACAAACAGATTCAAGAACAGCTTCTTCCCTGCTGTTATCAGACTTTTGAACGGACCTCTCAAATGTTAATGTTAATCTCTCTCCCTGTGCACCTTCTCTGCAGCTGTAACACTGCATCCTGTACTCTGTTCTGCTACCCTGATGCCCTTTGTATGGTATGATTTGACTGTAGATCAGGTAAGACAACAGTTTCCACTCAGTACACATGACACTAATACATCAAATCAAACTAAATCAAATTTTAAAAATGCCATTAAAATCTTCCGAAACCTAATGATTTCTGTCCTGAACTCACTCAAATGACTGAGCCTCCACAGCCCTGTGGGGTGGAGAATTTCAGTGATTTATTACCCTCTGAGTGAAGTAATTAATCCTCACCTTTGTCCTAAAAGGCCTACCCCTTATCCTGACTATGTCCTCCAGTTCTAGACTCTTCAGAAATCACACGACACCAGGTTATAGTCCAACAGGTTTATTTGAAAACACAAGCTTTCGGAGCCTCAGTCCTGTTGGACTATAACCTGGTGTCGTGTGATTTCTGACCTTGTCCAACCCCAGTCCAACACCGGCACCTCCACGTCATAGACTCATCAGGTTGGGGAAATGCCTTAACTACATTCACATCTTAAAAACACGACAGAAATAAGGCCCAGAGTCCTCAATCGTTCCTCTGATCGCCCACTTTACAGCTTTATTGGGTTCTGTTTCCTAACTGCAGTCAGAGTTTTTGGAACTCACTAGACCCTGAGATTGTTTATCAGAGGTTGCTGGAACAGCTCAACAGGTTTGTTAGCATCTGGCCTCTTCCTCAGAACTCGACCCGAAACATTAACTCTGATTTTACTTTCACAGATGCTGCCGAACTTGCTGAGCTTTTCCAGCAACTTCTGTTTTTGTTTCTGATTTACAGCATCCGCAGTTCTTTCGGATTTCATTGTTAGTCAGGGTCCTGATTGTCCCCTTTCCATCCTTAAACCGAGTGTGAACTGACTACGCCCCTTGTTTCTCTCTGACTCCGTGTCACCTTTGACCTTGGCCTGGACTCTGAACCTTTCAGTGTGGGATCTGGGTGTATATTGGTCACTCACCTCACGTAGGGCCTCAGCATATGAGCTCATATCCGTCAGGATGACCAGGACATGTTTCTCACATTGATAGGCCAGGAACTCGGCAGCAGTCAGGGCCAGGCGGGGAGTGATAATCCGTTCAATCCTGCAGGATAATCACAGTCGGTGGGAATTAATACCCATCTCAGTGAGGGAGAAGTTCCATCTCAGGTGCACACAGCTCTCAGAGCTAAACTGAGCTCTGTCCTCTTGTACCTCACGCTGGGTTCATTGGGTTTCAGTGAAGATTCAGAGCTAAATTATAACAACATCCGTTGGGATTGGAGATACTTCCTAATCCACCTGCTCAGGGATGTTCTGACACATCTACCGGAGAACGTGGAACTTGACCCTGGCCTTCTGGCTCAGAGGCTCGGACACCACCTACTCCACTCAGCTTATATTCCCCTTGGGAGGCCATTCAGCCCACTCAGTCTGCCCCACCATTCGTTGAGATCATAGTTGTTCTGATAACCCTCAAATCACTTTCCTGCCTTTGCCCCATATCCCTGGATCGTCTTACCAAGTAAATAGTACAGTGGCTCAGTGGTTAGCGCTGCTACCTTGCAGTGCTAGGGACCTGGGTTTGAATCCACCCTTGGGTGACTGCCTGTGTGGGATTCCTCTGGGTGCTCAAGTTTTTTCCCACAGTCTAAAGGCATGCAGGTTAGGTGGACTGTCTGTGCTAAATTGTCTTTAGTGTCTGGGTTAGCCATGGGAAATGCGGGATTATAGTGTAAAGTAGTCAGCTCCTCTATTCTTCCTGCCAAAGTGCATAACCATTTCCCACATGGGTCTAGGCCTGAAACATCAGCCTTCCTGTTCCCCTGATGCTGCTTGGCCTGCTGTGTTCATCCAGCTCTACACCTTCTTATCTTATATTCCATCTACCACATTTTTGTCCACTCACTGACCCTGTGTATATCCCTCTGCAGACTCTGTAACAACCACACCAGTTACTTTCCCACTTATTTTAGTGTCATCCACAAACTTGCATACAGCACATTTACTTTCCTCATCTACGTGATTGGGGGAGGTGATGGTCCCATTGTATGTCCTTGTTCTTCTTTCCTTCTTTCTTTATTCCTCTATTTCTTTATTTTTCTGCCTTTATATTCAATGTTTTGGTTTACTTTTATGTGTTTTAAGATGGCGCCAGAGAGTACTGACGCCATACAGCACTTCTTATAGCATTTTGTAACAGAATACACATGACAATAAATAAACCATATCAAATCAAATTATTGCTAGACTATTAATCCTGATAACATTCTGGGGACCTGGGTTCGAATCCTGGAATCCTGGATCGCAGAATTTGAATTCAATAAAAATCTGGAATTAAGCATCTAATGAATTGTCAATTGTCAGAAAAACCCATCTGGTTCACTAATGTCCTTTAGGGAAGCAAACTGCCATCCTTACCTGGTCTGGCCTACATGTGACTCCAGACCCACAGCAATGTGGTTGACTCTTAAGGCAGTTAGGGACGGGTAATAAATGATAGCCCAGCCAAGTGATACCCACATCCTGTGAATTAATTATAACAAAAAATTGGAAGGTAAACCCAGGATGTTGATAGTGGGGGGTTCAGTGATGGTAACACCATTGAAGGTCAAGATGCAGTGGTTAGATTGTCTCTTATTGGTGATGGGCATAGCCTAGCAGTAGTGCAGCACAAATGTCTCCGGGCATTTGTCGGCCCAAGGCTGGGTGTTGTCCCAGGTCAGAAGTCACACGACACCAGGTTATAATCCAACTGATTTATTTGGAAACACAATTGGAGGACGTTAACCCGAAGATCAATGGGGCGTTTTATAAATTCCTACTTTAGTAATAAAACCAGTCTGACTCCAAATCAAAACACAAACAGGTTCTAAACAAGGCCTCACACCCAACATGCATTGTCTGACCTAAAATGTCACCTGTTCTTTACACTGATAAAGCCTTTAGTTCTCTCAGGACCATGACTTGAAAGGGATTTGGAGATTTATATATACATATTAATCAATTAAAACCTTCTAATTGATTAAAGATATACAGCATCTTAGGTTTGTTTAATACATCCTTGTCGATGTTGTGACCCTTTGATCTTTTACTTATAAATTCTGTGTCTGATACCACCTCTCTCACTAACACCTGAAGAAGGACTGAGGCTCCGAAAGCTTGTGTTTCCAAATAAACCCGTTGGACTACAACCTGGTACAAAAACAGAAGTTGCTGGAAAAGCTCAGCAGGTCCTGGCAGCATCTGTGAAGGAAAAAAACAGGGTTAACGTTTCGGGTCCGGTGACCCTTCCTCAGAACCTGGTGTCGCGTGATCTCTGACCTTGTCCACCACAGTTCAGCACTGGCACCTCCACATCATGGGTATTGCCCAGGTCCTGCTGCATTTAGCCATTGGGCTGCCTCAGTATCTGAGGAATCACAAATGGTGCTGAGCAATCAGCAAGGGATATGGGCCCTGAATCCTTTTTTTGGAGTTTTGTTTCATGTCCAATCTCATCAGACCTGGGGACTCTTCCTGCAGTCCTGCCTTCTACCACTTGGTGACACCAGAGCACCGTCTAGGTACTGAGGCCCATAGTGTCCCCTAGAGTCAGGAGGTGGTCACTGCTCCTCACCTCACAGAGCCTGCCCCCATGTGGTTTGCTGCGGAACCACACCGATCTGCAGGATTATTAAAATTTATTTACCAGGAATCAACCAAACCTCCTCTACCTCACAGATGACCGAACGACCGGATTAAAACTACGCTACATGCAAGTAAAAACTGGTGGAAAAACATTGGCATTTGTGCGTGCTCCCCATCAATCGAGCTAGATTGTGACAGGAGTTAAATTTGCTGACAACACCAGGTGAAGTGGGAATTCGGTTGCTAAAAGGAATGAAACAGTCTGCAAAGGAACAGCAACAGGTTCAGTGAGGGAGTAGAAATCTGGCAGATGGGGTATAATGTGGGTAAATGTGAACCTCTGGCAGGAAGAAAAGAAAAACGGGACGCCATTTAAATGCAGAGAGCTTGCAGGAGTGCAGAGGAATCTGGGAGTCCTAGTTTATGAATCACAACAAGTTAAGGCAACTGGAATATTAAAGCAGATGTTTGAAACAAACACACAGTTGTTTCAGAAACAGTTCAGAGAAGGTGTACATGACTGATTATGGGTATAAAAGGTTGACTCTATCAGGAGGGGTTGAACAGGTTAAGCCTGTGCCCATTAGAGTGAGAAGATGAGGTGACCCTACTGGAGCATGGAAGATCCTGCAGGGACTGGACAGGGTGGATATCTTATCATGGGGGAAGTCAAATCAAGGGGATGCTGACCAAGGATCAGCTGTCCTCCATCATTGGGGGTGCAATGGCCTAGTGGTATTATTGCTGGACTATTAGTCCAGAGACCCCCAATAATGCCCTGGGGACCTGGGTTCAAATCCTGCTGTGGCAATTGAATTCAATAAATGTCTGGAATTAAGAGCCTAATGATGACCATGAATCTGTTGTCGATTGTTAGAAAATCCCATCTGGTTCACTAATGTCCTTAAGGGAAGGAAAACTGCCATCCTTACCTGGTCTGGCCTACATGTGACTCCAGACCCACAGCCATGTGGTTGACTCTTAACTGCCCACTGGGCAATTAGGGATGGGCAATAAATGCTACCCCAGCCAGTGATGCCCTCATCCCATGAGTGAATAAAGGGAAAAAAATACAGAGACAAGAAGAAATGTTTACTCTGAGAGGATCTTTGTACCATAAGATACAGGAGCAGGGTTAGGCCATTCTGCCCATTGAGTCTGTTCCACCATTCGATCATGGCTGATATATTTCTCAACCCCACTCTCCTGCCTTCTCCCCATAATCCTTGATCGCTTTACTAATCTATCTCTGTCTTAAATACACTCAATGACTTGGCCTCCACATCCCTCTGCAGCAATAAGTTCCACAGATTCACCACCCTCTGGCTGAAGAAATTCCTCCTTATCTCAGTCCTAAAGGGTCGTGCCTTCACTCTGAGGCTGTGCCCTCGGGTCCTAGTCTCTCCCTACAAGTCATTAAGTGTATTTAAGACTTAGAGAGATAAATTAGTAAGGACATGCAGGGTTATGGAGAGGAGGCAAGAGAGTGCAGTAGAGAGACAGATCAGCCATGATTGAATGGTGGAGCAGTATAAACTCGATGGGCTGAATGGCCTAATTCTACTCCTGTGCCTTCTGGTCTTATCTTTAGACTGTGAGAATTCTCGTCCTTGGAAAGCAGTGAGGGCTGGGCCTTTGAATGACTCGAAGCTGAGTTAGACACATATTGGGTAGGGAATGGAGAGGCGGTAGTGGGAGGCAGACAGGAGGGCAGAAGTTGAGAATACAGTCAGATCAGCCAGGAGCTTCTCAAAGGGCAGGCAGGCTTGAAGTTCTCAATGGCCTGTTCCCCTGCTCCAAGCTCCACAATTCCCATAACAACAAACAGTTTCCAACAGCTATGTCCCTGTCCTGGAAATGCTTAGTGGGGGCAGTGTAGAGGGAGCTTTACCCTATATCTAACCCCGTGCTGTCCCTGTGCTGGGAGTGTTTGATGGGGACAACGTGGAGAGAGCTTTACTCTGTATCTAACCCCGTGCTGTCCCTGTCCTGGGAGTGTTTGATGGGGACAGTGTAGAGGGAGCTTTACTCTGTATCTAACCTCGTGCTGTCTCTGTCCTGGAAGTGTTTGATGGGGGACAGTGTAGAGGGAGCTTTACCCTGTATCTAACCCCGTGCTGTCCCTGTGCTGGGAGTGTTTGATTTTGAAACTGCTGAAATAGAAAATATACTGTTCTGTTTCCCGAAGTGAAATGTGTGTTGTCAACCAGAAGGATTTAGACCAAGTCAGAGCCTTACGTAGGGTCATTGGCGAGATTGAGAAACAGGCAGACATTGTCCATGGTGCCATTCTCTTCGAAATCGGATTTGAAGAATCGAGCAGTCTCCATGTTCACCTGTGAGCCGCAGGAGAAACAGATGCACAGTTACTAACCTACCTGGATCACCCACTCCCTCCCCCAGGGTTATACACTGCGTCAGTGACATTGGCACTGCAGGTCATCCTGGGCCAGCAGCAAATGTGTGTGTGTGAGTATGTGTGTGTGTGTGTGAGTGTGTGTGTGTGTGAGAGTATGTGTGTGGTGTGAGAGTGTGTGTGTGTGTGTGTGTGTGAGTGTGTGTGTGTGGTGTGAGTGTGTGAGTGTGTGTGTGAGAGAGTATGTGTGTGTGGTGTGAGTGTGTGTGTGTGTGTATGTGTGTATGTGTGATGTGTTTGTGTGTGTGTGTGAGAGTGTGCGTGTGTGTGTGTG
>NC_063332.1:12905964-12916587 GCF_021869965.1 Rhincodon typus | reverse complement strand
GAAACGTCAGCCTTCCGGCTCCTGTGATGCTGCTTGGCCTGCTGTGTTCATCCAGCTCTACACCTTGTTATCTCAGATTCTCCAGCATCTGCAGTTCCTACTATCTCCTCTACTCAGGGTATGTGATAGTCTGAAACGAGTGAAATTCCATCCTCTGCTCCAGTTTCGCTGAATCGGGCCTGAAATGTACCTTCATTTATGTTTCTTTGTTTCCAGTGAAGGATCTTCAGGAGAAGCTTACATCAGCAGAGGGATCAGTGATGGAGGAAGAGATGAGACATCCTGTCCCTCCACCTCCACCTCCACCCCCTCCTCCGCCACCGCCTCCTCCACGTGAACCTCCAGCTAAGTGAGCACCAGCAACCTACAGGCCTTCCAGACCCAGATCACAAACCTCTCGTCCTCTTCTTCCCACTCTCCCTCCTCAGTCTCCCTCAACTCACCATCCTCTCAACTCACCATCCCCCTCAGCTCAACCCCCTCCTATACATTCATTCCCCTTCTCAACACTCACCCTCTTATCTCCCACTGCCCTCTCATTTCAACCGCACCCAGTGTCTGTCCCTCTCCTCGTTCTCCCACTGCCTCACTCTCCTGCTCCCTCCCTGTCCGCTTTCCTCACTCTGGCCCTCCTGTCTCCCTCCCCTCATTCTCACCTCCTTCATTCCTTCCTTTCTTTCTCACTCCCACCTCAATCTCCCCTCCCCTCTCACCCCCCCCTCCATTCTCCTCCCTCATGCCCCCTCACTTGCCCCCCCATCCCTCACTTCCCTCTCCCTCCCATGCCCCTCCCCGCCATTTCTATGGCTGTGGGACACGTACTTTGACCCTCCTGTCACTGATGTCGCCTGTTCTCGGCCTGTTCTCCTGCTCCAGCCTCCTTTCTCAGGAGAGGCCTCTGTTGGCCAAGTTTCTGGTGAAGTGTATGTTTTCCTGATGAGACTATGTTCCCCCCCCCACAGCCCCTTGGCCGAGTTACTGAAGAGAAGGCAAAAGAATCAAACAGGGGATGGGCCGAACACCCAAGGTGAGCGAATCCAGTGTCACAGAGGCAGCTAATTCCCCGGAGTAGTGGGGCATGCTTATTGGGGTTCCACAGAGCTCCCAACGTGACTGGATGGGCATTTTATCAGCTGGATAATGTATGTAATGGATCAGGGGCCTTACTGGTCTCGAGGGGTTGGGGGTGGTCTCTGATTCCTGGGCACAATGGTCCATGGGGCCTGTGTTTGGATTTTAGGATCTTGAGTGTCACAGGGCCAAACCCTGGGAAATATGGAGACATCTAACCAAGAACCACACTCTTACCAGCCATTCCAGGCTGTATCTGTGACAGAAAGATATAAAGAACAACAATCTGCATTTATGTAGCCACCCTGAATGGACAGTTCCCACCCTGTCATCTTGCTATCACAGTTAACAGAATTGTCATGCACAGACAAAGAGAAATAAAAAAAAAACTGAGACCCACACCTAGCTCCTCAGTAAATAGTCCAATACTTAACAGGGATCACAGATCAATGCTGTAAGGCCCTCTGACGTTGTCATCTATACCCCAGTACGATTCCTGTCTCCCCAGTCCAAACATCTCCATCTGCAACTTGACTCAACAATCAGCAAGAAGTATCTTTGATCAACTTGGCTCTCCTGGCGCCCAGGACTGCCCTCCCCCACAAGTACCCACTATCAGTTGGTTATTGCTCCATGTAGACAATGTTGAGCGGAAGCCACCCTGTCACAGTGGACCCCCTGCCCGTCTGCCTGGCTGTGATCTCCTGAGGCAACCATGGGCTCGTTTAAACCCCTTCTGGATTGGTCAAGGCTACCTGATATCAGTGAGGTCACCAAGTCCATCCAAGCTGTAGCTGGGGGTCATTTGAAACACAGACCCACATTGTTCAGGAACGTCCCACACAGGAACATTGAAGCTGGGCATTAAGAGCCCCATTTAACCACTGCCTGGGCTATCGCTTGGCTAACTGTGACGATGCACATACTCAAGAAAAAAAATGTTAAGTCTTCCATTATCGAGGGCTTCATGACACAAAATATGACATCAAATCTCATCAGGAGATCCTAGGGACAGGTGACCCAAAGCCTGGTCCGTGAGATTTTCTGGGACCGTTGTAAAGAAGGAAGGTGAGGTGGTGAGTTTGGCCTGGTGCAGTGAATTCCTGTCAACGCTCACACTCCAAGCCACGTTCCTGTACATGGGGTCAGCTCCAATGCAGAAGGTCCCCGTCCAGAAGCTACAGGATCCTAGCCCTTGCTGACACCCTGGTCGAATAGTGAAGGTGTGCTGCACCATTAGAGATATTACTTCTGGGTAAGTCAGTAAACTGAGTCTCCATACACTCTGTGAGGCAAGCATTAAAGGCTTCATGACATTATTCCAAGTAAGAGCAGGGACATTATCCTTGGCTAACGCTTATCCTCCAACAACATCGCTAAAAGAAAAGTAGGTGATCTGGCCATTCATACATTGCCATTTGTGGGATCTTGCTGTGCACAATTTAGCTGCCATGTTACCTGCATCACAATGATGACCCCTGTTCAAAAACCCTCAGAAGCTGAAAAGTTTCAGACAACCTGAGGTCTTGATAAGTGCACTTAAATTCAAGGAAAATCTTGAGTTAATATAATGCAAGCCAACTTCAACTATTAATTCACCAACTCTCCCTCTTTTCTCTTCGGTATTGCTGACAAAAGGCACATTTTGTCATAGTTTATCATCAGGACAATTTGTAAGAATACCAATTTGAGGTGGAAACCAACATTTACACCATGAAAGGAGTGTGCTGATTGGCAGAGATGCTGCCATTGAGAGTGCACCAGTTACCAATGATTGACAGTTAACATCCACGCATGGTTTAAAATTTCAATCAGGTTGACTCTGATTGGTCAAAACATTGCCCTGATCTCTTATCACTCTTTCCAGACTCAGTCAACCTCAATGATCTCAAGGTGAAAGCTGTGAATGAGATGATGGAGAGGATCAAAACTGGTGTCATCCTGAAACCCACCAAAAAGAAGATAGAGGTACAATGATGCAAGGGTCAAATCAGCAAATCTTACAGCCAGAAACAAAAACAGAAGTTGCTGGAAAAGCTCAGCAGGTCTGGCAGCATCTGTGAAGAAAAAATTCAGAGTTAACGTTTCGGGTCAAGTGTCCCTTCCTCAGAACCAAAGGTCAATTGACCCGAAACGTTAACTCTGATTTTCTCTTATCTGTCTTTGTTCCTGATTTGCAGCATCTGCAGTTCTTTTGGTTTTTAATCTTGCAGCCATATTTATTCAGGCCATTGCGTTTCTTTGAAATTGGTCTGACATGCCAACCCTCTCCATGACCCCACACACCGAGCCTCTTGCAGAACAGAGAACAAATAACAAAGAACAGGCCCTTGAGCCCACCAAGACTGCACTAACACATGATGCATTCCTCAACCTTTTGCCTCTACGCGGTCCCTATCCCTCTATTCATTCCCTATTCATGTATCTGTCAAGATGCCTCTCAAATGTTGCTATTGTATCTGTTTCTACCAACTCCAGGCACTTACCACCCTCTGTGTAAAAATCCTGCCTCTCACATCTCCCTTAAACTTACCCCCTTTTACTTTAAACCTATATTCCCTAGTAATTGTCATTTCCACCGTGGGAAAAAGACTCTGACTAACCACTCTATCTGTGCCTCTCATAATTTTGTAAACATCTATCAGATCGTCCCTCAGCCTTCAATGTTCAGTGAAGACAAATCAGGTTTGTCCAATCTCTCCTTATAGCTAATACCCCGCCAAACCAGGCAACATCCTGGTAAATGAGTTACATTAGCTAGTTTCCACTCTAGTAGAACCCTGCCTGAATCTGGGGGAGTTTGGAGAAATGAAACCAACACATCAACAAATTCACCACACACTCCTTTTCACAGCCTGGGATAAAGTCCATCAGGACTCCAGCTCTTGTTAGCACACAGCTCCAGCAACTTACTCAGCACCACTTCCCCAGTGACTGTGATTTTGTTTAGTCCCTCCCTGGTTTGCTTATTGCTGTTCTGGGAATTTACCTGTATCCTCAATATAGAAAATTCTGATTAAAATTCCCCTCCAAGCCATTCACCATCCTGACGTGGAAATATATCACCGTTCTTTCACTGTCACTGGGTCAAAATCCTGGAATTCCCTCCCTAATGGCATTGTGGGTCAACCTACAGCACATGGTTCAAGAAGGCAGCTCACCACCACCTTCTGAAGGGCAACCAGGGACAGACTGGTCTAGCCAACAACACCAAATCCCATGAGAGTATTATAAGAAAAAATACCCAAGGTCTCTAGATGACTAGTTTAGTGATCTTACCACTAACCTCTGAACTATCTCCAAAACCTTGACATTCTTCCTAAAGTGCAGTCCCCAAAATTGTCCACCGTACACCAGCTGAGGTGATATGTAAAGGTTTAACATGGCTTTCCTGTTGCTGTAGCCCATGCCTTTATTTCTAAGCCAAGTATCCCATACACTTTCTTAATTACTTTACCAACCTGTCTTTTATTCATTCATGGGATGAGGGCATCACTGGCTCAGAAGCATTTATTGCCCACCCCTAATTGTCCAGAGGGCAGTCAACCCTATTGCTGTGGGTCTGGAGTCATATGTAGGCCAGACCAGGTAAGGATGGCAGTTTCCTTCCCTAAAGGACATTAGTGAACCAGATGGGTTTTTCCAACAATCAACATTGGATTCACGGTCATCATTAGCTTCTTAATTCCAGATATTTATTGGATTCAAATTCCACTATCTGCCATGGTGGGATTCGAACACAGGTCCCTGGAACATTATCTGGATCTTTGGATTAACGGTCCAGCGATAATACCATGAGGCCATCGCCTCCCCCATATTACCAGCAGAGATTTCTGAATCCCTTTATCATTGAACCCTCTTATTTTTCCCCTTATGTAGCTATTTTAAACCTTATATTATGATCACTATTGCCTAGATACTTCCCCAGTGGAACATCCTGCACTTGTCCTACTGCTACTGCTCCAGCGTTGTTTCTCCCTTCATTGAGATAGGAACATTAAGGAAGCTCAACTGTACCTGTTTTAAGAATCTCTCACCTTCCTTGCCCTTACTCTGATTTTATTTTGAGTATTAGGGTAATTGATTACTCTATCAATACAGTTTTAGTATTTTTATGCCTCTCTGACATTTGCTTACAGACTTGAATCTCAATCTCCTCACTATTTGGGTCTATCTCAGCAGACTCAGTAATGTATCAGCTCCTTTAATGTTCTTCAGCTCTCATCAAATACATTCCGTTTTTTGACCATACACTGTATCCACACACTCTATAACTGAATTGTCCACCAAAGCCTGCAATCTTTGCCATCTAGAAGGATAAGAGCAGCAAAATGTGGGAACACCAAAGAACAAAGAAAATTACAGCACAGGAACGGGGCCTTCGGCCCTCCAAGCCTGCGCTGATCCAGATCCTCTATCTAAACCTGTCGCCTATTTTCCAAGGATCTGTATCCCTCTGCTCCCTGCCCATTCATGTATCTGTCTGGATACATCTTAAATGACGCTATCGTGCCCGCCTCTACCACCTCCACTGGCAATGCGTTCCAGGCACCCACAACCCTCTGCGTAAAGAACTTTCCACACATATCTCCCTTAAACTTTTCCCCTCTCACCTTGAAATCGTGACCCCTAGTAATTGAGTCCCCCACTCTGGGAAAAAGCTTCTTGCTATCCACCCTGTCCATACCTCTCATGATTTTGTAGACCTCAATCAGGTCCCCCCTCAACCTCCGTCTTTCTAATGTAAATAATCCTAATCTACTCAACCTCTCTTCATAGCTAGCGTCCTCCATACCAGGCAACATCCTGGTGAACCTCCTCTGCACCCTCTCCAAAGCATCCACATCCTTTTGGGAATGTGGATACCAGAACTGTACACAGTATTCCAAATGTGGTCAAACCAAAGTCCTATACAACTGTAACATGACCTGCCAACTCTTGTACTCAATACCCCGTCCGATGAATGAAAACATGCCATATGCCTTCTTGACCACTCTATCAACCTGTGTTGCCACCTTCAGGGTACAATGGACCTGAACACCCAGATCTCTCTGTGCATCAATTTTCCCCAGGGCTTTTCCATTTACCATATAGTTCGCTCTTGAATTGGATCTTCCAAAATGCATCACCTCTCATTTGCCTGGATTGAACTCCATCTGCCATTTCTCCGCCCAATTCTCCAATCTATCTATATTCTGCTGCATTCTCCGACAATCCCCTTCACTATCTGCTACTCCACCAATCTTAGTGTCATCTGCAAACTTGTTAATCAGACCATCTATACCTTCCTCCAGATCATTTATGTATATCACAAACAACAGTGGTTCCAACATGGATCCCTGTGGAACACCACTGGTCACAGTTCTCCATTTTGAGAAACTCCCTTCCAATACAACTCTCTGTCTCCTGTTGCCCAGCTAGTTCTCTATCCATCTAGCTGGTACACCCTGGACCCCATGCGACTTCACTTTCTCCATCAGCCTACCATGGGGAACCTTATCAAACGTCTTACTGAAGTCCATGTATATGACATCTACAGCCCTTCCCTCATCTATCAACTTTGTCATGTCCTCAACGAATTCTATCAAGTTGGTAAGACATGACCTTCCCTGCACAAAACCATGCTACCAATCACTAATAAGCCCATTTTCTTCCAAATGTAAATAGGTCCTATCCCTCAGTATCTTCTCCAGCAGCTTCCCCACCACTGACGTCAGGCTCACCGGTCTATAATTACCTGGATTATCCTTGCTACCCTTCTTAAACAAGGGGACAACATTCACAATTCTCCAGTCCTCTGGGACGTCACCCGTGCTCAAGGATGCTGCAAAGATATCTGTTAAGGCCCCAACTATTTCCTCTCTCGCTTCCCTCAGTAACCTGCGATAGATCCCATCCGGACCTGGGGACTTGTCCACCCTAATGCCTTTTAGAATACCCAACACTTCCCCCCTCCTTATGCTGACTTGACCTAGAGTAATCAAACATCTATCCTTAACCTCAACATCTGTCATGTCCCTCTCCTCAGTGAATACCGATGCAAAGTACTCATTAAGAATCTCACTCATTTTCTCTGATTCCTCGCATAACTTCCCTCCTTTGTCCTTGAGTGGGCCAACCCTTTCTCTAGTTAACAAGGTGTAGAGCTCGATGAACACAGCAGGCCAAGCAGCATGATAGGAGCAGGAAGGCTGACATTTCGGGCCTAGACCCTTCAAGGCTTTGGGATTTTCCTTAATCCTGTTTGCTAAAGATATTTCATGACCCCTTCTAGCCCTCTTGATTCCTCGTTTCAGATTGGTCCTACTTTCCCAATATTCTTCCAAAATTTCGTCTGTTTTCAGTCACCTAGACCTTATGTATGCTTCCTTTTTCCTCTTTGCTAGTCTCACAATTTCACCTGTCATCCATGGTTCCCTAATCTTGCCCTCTCTATCCCTCATTTTCACAGGGACATGTCTGTCCTGCACTCTAATCAAACTCTCTTTAAAAGCCTCCCACATATCAAATGTGGATTTACCCTCAAACAGATGCTCCCAATCCACATTCCCCAGCTCCTGCTGAATTTTCCCCCAATTCAGCACTCTTTCTTCATGACCACTCTCATCTTTGCCCATCAGTATTCTAAAACTTACAGAATTGTGATCACTATTCCCAAAGTAATCCCCTACTGAAACTTCAACCACCTGGCCGGGCTCATTCCCCAACACCAGGTCCAGTATGGCCCCTTCCCAAGTTGGACTATTTACATACTGCTCTAGAAAACCCTCCTGGATGCTCCTTACAAATTCTGCTCTATCTAAACCCCTAACACTAAGTGAATCCCAGTCAATGTTGGGAAAACTAAAATCTCCCATCACCACCACCCTGTTGCTCCTACATCTTTCTATAATCTGTCTACATATTTGTACCTCTATCTCACACTCGCTGTTGGGAGGCCTGTAGTACAGCCCCAACATTGTTAACGCACCCTTCCTATTTCTGAGCTCTGCCCATATTGCCTCACTGCTCGAGTCCTCCATACTGCCCTCCTTTAGCGCAGCTGTGATATCCTCTTTGACCAGTAATGCAACTCCTCCACCCCTTTTACCTCCCTCTCTATCCCGCCTGACGCATCTATATCCTGGGATATTTAGTTGCCAATCTTGCCCTTCCCTCAACCAAGTCTCAGTAATAGCAATAACATCATACTCCCAAGTTACTCCCAAGTTACATTCAAGTTCCCCCTCCAAACCACTCACCATCCTGACTTGGAAATATGTTGCTGTTCCTTCACTGTCGCTGGGTCAAAATCCTGGAATTCCCTCCCTAATGGCATTATGGGTTAACCCACAGGTCTGGCCTGCTCAAACTTTCCTCATAAGGCACTCCCTTCATCCCTGGACAGCTTCCAATATAAATATATCACTCCTTACGTATGGACGCCAGGATTATACACAGAAACGTTAGGTGCGGTCTTGCCAATGCACTGTACAGTTTCAGCAAGATTTCCCTATTTTTATTCCCCATTAACAATAAAGGCCAACATTGCATTTGCCTCCCTAATCACTAACATGCTAACATGTGTGATTTATAAAATAGGACACGCACATTCCTCTGTACCACAGCGTTCTGCAATCTCTCTCCAATTAAATAGTCTTCTGCTCTTCTATTCTTCCTGACAAAAAGTGGACACCCTCACATTTTCAAACATTTTACTCCAACTGCCAATTTCTCCCCAGTCCCTTAACGTATGTTTATATCTTCACAAAGTCTTTATATCCTCCTCACAGCTGGCTATCATAGCCATCTCTGAATCATCACCAAGTGTGGCTGGGTCCTTTCATCCAAGCTCCAAATGTTTTACACCCAATGACACATTCCTTGAAGTGTGGTCACTGTTAAAATGTAGGCAACGTAGCAGGCAATGTGTGCACAGGAAGATCCCAAACAACACCATGCAGCTGATGACCTATGAGACAAATAGGAACAGGAGGAGGCCATTCAGCCCCTTGAGCCTGCTCTGCTATTCAATAAGATCATGGCCGATCTGTGGTCTAACTCCATATGCCTTCCTTGGGCCCATATCCCTTGATATCCTTGCTTAATAAAAACTTGTCTATCTCAGATTTAAATTTAATAATTGAATTAGCATTGACCACTGTTTGGGGAATAGAGTTCCAAACCTCAACTACTTTTTGCATCTCTCCTGAATGGCCTGGCCCTAACTCTGACACTATGCCCTGTTTCTAGAATCTTCAACCAGTGGAAATGATCTAATTTCTCCTCATAACTTAACCCCCAAATTCCATGTCTCAGTCTTGTAAAGCTACATTGATCTCCATCCAAAAACAATATGTTCTTCCTAAGGTGTGGTGCCCAGATCTGCTCACAGTGCCCCAAGTGGGGTCAAGTAGTGTTTTGTATAACTGCAGCATAATGTCTGCGTCCTTATACTGCAATCCTTTAGATATGAAAGCCATTCCATTGGCCTTCCTGACTATTTTCTGCACCTGTTCAGGGCATTTTAAAGAGCAATGCACCTGAATCTCTAAATCTTATTGTACATCCACTGTATTTACCTTTGTGTCTTCTGAAAAATACCCTGAGCTATCCTTTCTCACTTAGAAATGGATAACCTCACACTTGCTTATATTAAAATCCATCAGCTACGGTTCTGCCTATTCGGCTAATCTATCAACTTCCTGTTGTAATTTTACACTGCCATCAACACGATCTGCAGTGCTGCCCAATTTGGTCGTTGTCAGCAAATTTGGATGTTTGACTTTTTTATGCTTTTATCTGAGTCGTTAATGAATATTGTGAATATTTGAGGCTCTGACACAGATCCCTGTAAGACGCCACTAGTCATATCCTGCCAATTTGAGCACTTATCCATTTTTCCAACACTCTGTTGCCTGCCACTCAACTAATTTCCTATCCATGTCAGGAATTTGCCTTCAATTCTATGCACTTCTCCCTTAGCTAGCAGTCTCTTGTGTGGGACTTTATCAACAGCCTTCTGGAAGTCTAAATAAACAAGATCCATTAATTTACCTCTGTCCATCACCTTTGCCACCTCTTCAAAAAACTGATGTTCATCAGGCATGACCTCCCCTTCATGAACGAGCAGATGAGCTGATTTAATGAGGGGTAATTCTTGGCCAGGTCATTGGGAATACGTGATAGTAGGAACTGCAGATGCTGGAGATGCAGAGCTGGATGAACACAGCAGGCCAAGCAGCATCATAGGAGCAGGAAGGCTGACGTTTCGGGCGGTCTCCTTTCAAATAGTACAGTGGGACATTTTGTATCTGACAGGGCAGTCAGTGTAACATGTTTGTGAGGGACAATACCACCGACAGTGCAGCACTCCCTCCCACTCCCACAGTGGGATCGAACACACATCCTTCCCTCTGCCTGAGATTTGAGAGTGCTACAGCCTGAAACATAACTGGCACATTGTGTCAGAATTTCAATTCGGTTGACAACAAACTGTTTAAAACAAAAATGACCTGAGAAAACAATATCGCAAACTGCTGTAAAAACCCATCTATTCACCAATATGCTTCA
>NC_063332.1:12890395-12905464 GCF_021869965.1 Rhincodon typus | reverse complement strand
TTACGTTTACTTTAGCGATGGAAAGGGATCGGTATATACCGCAGGGCAAGAGTTATAGCTGGGGGAAAGGCAATTATGAGGCGATTAGGCAAGATTTAGGATGCATAGGATGGAGAAGGAAACTGCAGGGGCTGGGCACAATTGAAATGTGGAGCTTGTTCAAGGAACAGCTACTGCATGTCCTAGAGAAGTATGTACCTGTCAGGCAGGGAGGAAGTGGTCGAGCGAGGGAATCGTGGTTTACTAAAGAAGTTGAATCTCTTGTCAAGAGGAAGAAGGAGGCTTATGTAGAGATGAGGTGTGAAAGCTCAGTTAGGGCACTTGAGAGTTACAAGTTAGCCAGGAAGGACCGAGAGAGCGAGCTACGAAGACCCAGGAGGGGACATGAGAAGTCTTTAGCAGGTAGGATCAAGGAAAACCCTAAAGCTTTCTATAGGTATGTCAGGAATAAAAGAATGACTACAGTAAGATTAGGGCCAGTCAAGGACAGTAGTGGGAAGTTGTGCGTGGAGTCCGAAGAGATAGGAGAGGCGCTAAATGAATATTTTTCGTCAGTATTCACACAGGAAAAAGACAATGTTGTCGAGGAGAATACTGAGATACAGGCTATTAGACTAGACGGGATTAAGGTTCATAAGTAGGAGGTGTTAGCAATTCTGGAAAGTGTGAAAATAGATAAGTCCCCTGGGCCAGATGGGATTTATCCTAGGATTCTCTGGGAAGCTAGGGAGGAGATTGCAGAGCTTTTGGCTTTGATCTTTATGTTGTCATTGTGTACAGGAATAGTGCCAGAAGACTGGAGGATAGCAAATGTTGTCCCCTTGTTCAAGAAAGGGAGTAGAGACAACCCTGGTAATTATAGACCAGTGAGCCTTACTTCGGTTGTGGGTAAAGTGTTGGAAAGGATTAGAAGAGATAGGATTTATAATCATCGAGAAAGGAATAATTTGATCAGGGATAGTCAACACGGTTTTGTGAAGGGTAGGTCGTGCCTCACAAACCTTTGAGTTCTTTGAGAAGGTGACCAAACAGGTGGATGAGGGTAAAGCGGTTGATGTGGTGTATATGGATTTCAGTAAAGCGTGTGATAAGGTTCCCCACAGTAGGCTATTGCAGAAAATATGGAGGCATGGGATTGAGGGTGATTTAGCGGTTTGGATCAGAAATTGGCTCACCTGTAAGAAGACAGAGGGTGGTGGTTGATGGGAAATGTTCATCCTGGAGTTCAGTTACTAGCGGTATACCGCAAGGATCTGTTTTGGGGCCACTGCTGTTTGTCATTTTTATAAATGACCTGGATGAGGGCGTAGAAGGATGCGTTAATAAATTTGCAGATGACACCAAAGTCGGTGGAGTTGTGGATAGCGCGGAAGGATGTTGCAGGTTACAGAGGAACATAGATAAGCTGCAGAGCTCGGCTGAGAGGTGGCAAATGGAGTTTCATGCGGAAAAGTGTGAGGTGATTCACTTTGGAAGGAGTAACAGGAATAGAGTACTGGGCTAATGGTAAGATTCTTGGTAGTGTGGATGAGCAGAGAGATCTCGGTGTCCATGTGCATAGATCACTGAAAGTTGCCACCCAGGTTGATAGCGTTGTTAAGAAGGCGTATGGTGTGTTAGGTTTTATTGGTAGAGGAATTGAGTTTCGGAGCCATGAGATCATGTTGCAGCTGTACAAAACTCTGGTGCGGCTGCACTTGGAGTATTGCGTACAGTTCTGGTTGCTGCATTATAGGAAGGATGTGGAAGCATTGGAAAGGGTGCAGAGGAGATTTACCAGGATGTTGCCTGGTATGGAGGGAAGGTCTTATGGCGAAAGGCTGAGGGACTTGAGGCTGTTTTTGTTAGAGAGAAGAAGGTTAAGAGATGATTTAATAGAGACATACAAGATGATCAGAGGATCAGATAGGGTGGACAGTGAGAGCCTTTTTCCTCGGATGGTGATGGCTCGCACGAGAGGACATAGCTTTATGAGGGGTGATAGATATAGGACAGATGTCAGGGGTAGGTTCTTTACTCAGAGTAGTAAGGGCGTGGAATTCCCTGCCTGCAACAGTAGTAGACTCGCCAACTTTAAGGGCATTTAAATGGTCATTGGATAAACATATGGATGATAAATGGAATCGTGTAGGTTAGATGGGCTTCAGATTGGTTTCACTGGTCGGCGCAACATCGAGGGCCGAAGGGCCTGTACTGCGCTGTAATGTTCTATGTTCTAAATGGCTTATGTTTGAGATCTAGCAAGTACAGACAGGCATCATGAAACAGGCAGACATCATGGGACTTACATGGATGCTGTCCATTCAGGTATTAAGAAGTTAGAGGCTTTTCAGGTCAACAGTTGCATCAGTTTTCAGATCTCAAATCTAAGCAATGGGCTAAAATCTTCTGACTTCCAAGAAGTGTCTTTATAAAAAGTGACCCTGTGTCCTTTTTCTGGTTCCTAAGAAAATGTTCAGTACTTTTATCTCTACTCCGTCTTTTCAAATGAACTACTGCCCACAAACCTTGGAACAATCCTTAAAGTATTAATAATAAAGCTTCTCATAACACCATGAAAAACAGAGCATATGTAAATCAATGGAGGGAGTAGGTGCAGAGTTGCTTTCCCTTTTCAACTTGTAAAAGAGATGTTTTCAAACAGCCAGCGAAAACCATCAATAAAAGTCACAACAAAAACATGACACCAGAGGGAACTTTTAAAAACCTTTCTGAAGGATTCTCCAACAGTCAAAAACTCTCCCAAGAGGTGCTTCTCTTTTATCCCACCAGAGCTAACAAAACCCCTGCACCAGATGAAAATAGCATGTGGAAAGAAACACAATTCTCCTGTGTCCCTCACTATGGGAACCTGAGCTCAAAAAAGAGGTGCAGATCCAGTTACATTCAAGACATCCACATCTGCCAAAAGGTTACAAGAAAATGGTATGGGTTCAATCAAGTAGAGGGAAACAATTATTCAGGCAGAGTAAAATGAACTTCAGCATTGTGCAGACTCATTCTCGCCACAATTAGGAAGTAAAAATCCAGCACAAAGTGCTCAAGAAAGCTAGGCAACGAGAAAACGGACGAGCAGCAGCATTGACAGAGGACAGTATAGTGCTCGAGAGCGAGGATATTTCAAGGGGAGGTAATCGCAAAGTAGTAATGTCACTGGAGTACTAATTCAGAATCACAAGCTTCTGACTGGAAACATAGGTCCGAATTCCACAAAGACAGATGATGAAATTTGAATTGAATAAAAGCTGGAATTAAAAGCTAGCCTAATTACTCTTTTTTGCACATTTTTCAATGTGGCATCAAGGAGCCCTAACAAAACTGGAATCAGTGGGTATCGGGGGTAAACTCTCTGCTGTTTGGAGTCATACCTAGCACACAGGAAGATGGTTGTAGTTGTTGGAGGTCATCTCAGCTCCAGGACATCTCCGCATGAGTTCCACAGGGTAGCGTCCAAGTTTAATTTCTATTCCTTTCATCTTCTCCATGGTTTTCTTGAAAATATCCCTATACCTGTCCAAAATCTCCAGCAAACTCGTTTTTCAGTCTGGCGGCCTGTTAACCACTTCCCATTTTGACTTTAATTTTCAGCAACCAGGAGCATCCAAATAATGCAAAGTAGTTGCCTTTCACTACATACAGAGGCAGATGACACACTTGCTCCTAATTTCTGTTTCCGATCATGTTACTATGATACAGGAAACCATTCAAGTGGGGACTATAACTAGACATGGAGTGGCAGTTGGGGACAGGTTAGCGAGAGGGTTGACACTATTGTCTGCAGCAAAGAACCAAAGTCCAGAAAGCTGTGATTCCTGGCTGGTGCCAGGGTTCAGTACATCTGCTCTGGGATGGAGTGAACTTGTAGTGGAAGAATCCAGTTACCGTGGTCCATGTAGGTACCAAGGACATAGCCAAGACAAAAGGAGGTGGTTCTGCATCGTCACTATGAGTTAGGTATCAAATTAAGAAGCAAAACCTCAAAAACGTCATAAACTCTGTATTACCCGAGAAAATTGGTGCAAGACAAATCCGATTTCAGAAATCGACACTTGACTTAAAGTCTAGTGTAGGAGAAGTGGGTTCCAACTCATGAGGGACTAGCAGCAGTGCAGGTCAAAGTTCAAACTGTAATAATGGGTCAGTCTCCACATAAACCATGTTGTGACGGGTGTAACTGCCAAGCAGATAATTAGAGATGTGGAGAGAGTGTTTTAAACTAAATAGTGGGGGACAAGAGATTAAATTTGGGAAGATGTGGTAATCAAAAGAGCAGAGTGCAGTCCAAAGAATAAAGTATTCATAAGTGATATGACAACCAGACATCTTGTGGTGCAATGATACTGTCCCTGCTGCTGAAGGCCAAGGTTCAATTCCCTCCTACTCCAGAGGTGTGTAATAACATCTCTGAACAAGTTGATAAGAAAAATAGGTCTGACAACCAGAAAGTGACAGCAAGGGTTAGAATGCACAAAACTATGAGTAAATCAAAAAAAAATGGATACAGGCTGTGTCTGAATGCACATAGCATTCAAAACAAAACAAATGAACAGGGGGAACAGGGCAAATAGAGTCATGACTCACTGGGGTAGCTTGCTGGATATCAAGTCAGACTATTCCCAGAGCTGTTGCAAATGTGAGAAAAAATTTAAATCAAACTACCCAAAGTCCTCAGAGAAATTGCAGGTGGATTTTAATCCAGGTAAGTGTGAGGTGCTGCACTTTGGGAGATCAAATGTTAAAGAAAAGTATACAGTTAATGGCAGGACTCTGAATAGCACTGATGCACAGAAGGATCTTGGGGTTCAAGTCCAAAGCTCCCTGAAAGTAGTCATGCAAGTCGATAGGGTGAGAAAGAAGGGATATGGCATGCTTGCCTTTATTGGTTGGGGAATTGAGTACAAGAGTCAGCCTGTCATGTTGCAGCTTTAAAAGATTTTTGATTAGGCCACATTTAGAGTACTGCATTCAATTCTGGTCACCACATTACAGGAAGAATGTGGAGGCTTTGGAGAGGGTGCAGAAGAGGTTTACCAAGATGCTGCCTGAATTAGAGGGTATGAGTCATAAGGAGAGGCTGGAAAAACTCAGGTTGTTTTCTCGAGCGGCACAGGCTGAGGAAACATGATAGAAGTCTGTAAAATTAGGTGAAGCCTAGATAGGGTTGATGGTCAGAATCTTTTCACAGAGATGAAATGTCTAATACTAGGGGGCATGCATTTAAAGATCAGAGGGGGAACGTTCAAAGGAAACGTGACGCGCAAGTCTTTTACGCAGAAAATGACAGAAGTCTGGAATGCACTGCTGGGGTGATGGTGGAGGCAGATACAATAGGGGCATTTAAGGGACTTTTAGATAAGCACATGAATATGCAAGCAATGGAGAGATATGGACAAATGGCAGGCAGAAGAGATTAGTTTCATTTGGCGTCATATACGGCCCAACATTGTGAGTCAAAGGGCCTGTTCCTGTGCTGTACAGCTCTATGTTCTACAAGTGTGGATCTGAACACCACTATTTTCAGACAGTTCCTGCTTAAGGTCTCCACTAGTAAAATTATTTGGAAAGGTATTATAGTTACACCAGCTTCAGAAAAATATCATAAGATAAATTGCGGAGGGAAAAAAGGGAGGGACAATTAATCACTGATGACACTTCTCTATGTCTATATGAAAGCCACCAATGTATACACATGAAGCAAAATCCAAGTGCTGGAGAAAGTCAGTTGGTCGAGGTCAGTATCGTTAGGAAGAAAAACAGCACGTTTCAAGTCCAGTGACTCTTCGTCAGAACTGAAAATAGCTGTGAAGGGGTGGTGTTTATACTGATGATGGCTGGGGTGAGTGCATAGAATATGTGGAAATGGAAGATAGTGCGAGGGCGACAGACACCCAAATGCTAGGCAAGAAAAGAAAACAGTACTAAAAAGAGAAGTATAAATGGTTGAAAAAGGTTTGGCTACTCTGGAAGTAACCCACACAAAACAGGACCTAGGGGTCGAGGGAAAGTGAAAGGAACATAAAGGAGGGTGTTCTGAACTTGTTTAAATTCAATATGTTGTCCTGAATCATAAGAGAATCTTAGAATCCCTCAAGTGTTGAAAGAGGCCATCTGGCCCATTGATTTCTCACCGACCTTCTGAAGAGGACCCAGAACCAGGCCCCCGCATAACACTATCCGCATAACCCCCCATGTTATCATGGCTAATCCAAGTAACCTGTCCGTCCCTGGACACTATGGGGCAATTTAGAATGGCCAATTCATCTTACCGGCACATCTTTGAACGGTGGGAAGAAACTGGGGAACCTAGAGGAAGCCCACACAGACATGAGGAGAACATGTAAACTCCACAAGGACAATCACCCAAGGCTGGAATCAAACCTAGTTCCCTGGTGCTGTGAGGCAGCAGTGCTAACTGTGCCACCCCAACTGAAGGCTATAACTACAAGGATGAAGAGGTTTTGTTCCTCGAGCTCAAATGTATATACTTGGCCTCATTCCAAGATAAATGCCATGAGTTTAAAGCCAAATTTTGAGTACTCACAGAAAGAAACAAAGAAAAATCACCTGCACACAACAATTAAATCTTAGAGCGATTATGACTTTTACATATAGATAAGAAGTTTGTTTATATTCAGAAATGCCAACTGTTTCTTTGGCTAATTGTTGGTTATGGTAATATCCATATAGAAAGGACGTTGGCTATTTTTAAAATGAGTTCTTGTAATACACTCATTTGGAAACTGTATCAATTTCTAACAGCAGGCATAATACAAAATGTGATTATCGGAAATCATCCACAATTTTTGGTTTTACATTCTTACCTGGCAGTAAAAGGATCTGTAGATTTTTGATCTTGGCATAAGTGCAAACATCAAGAAGTTTGATGCAGTGTGTAAATGAATGGGCAGGTGTGGAAGCAGAATTTTCTTGTATTCAATGATAAGTACAGCGACAACACCTGGGGAATTCTAGAGCATTAAAAGAAACATTAATTAAATGTAGTCTCTAAGAATCAGTATTTGATCTAGGGCAGAATAGCGATTTAAGTGTTTATCCAGGAAGAATAAAATGAAAGTTAGGAATTCAATATTTTTACAACTAATTTAATCCATTAAAAGGAAAATGTTAAACATGCATGACAATGTCTGGTTTATTCTGTCAAATACTGTTATATTTGTAACATTAAACACTTTTAGTAAGTTAGGAAAGAATCTCAATAGTCACTGAAATAGAAACAGAAACAGGAGCAGGAGTAGGCTACTCGTCCCTTCAGTCCTGCTCCACCATTCATTATGATCATGGCTGATCATTTAACTCAATAGCCTGTTCCTGCTTTTCCCCAATATCTTTTAGTTCCAAGCGATACATCCAACTCCTTGAAAACCATGATATATTTTGGCCTTGACTGTATTCTGTGGAAGCAAATTCCATAGACTTACCACTCTCTGGGTCTCCAAATTTCTGCTCATCTGAATCACCCACATCCTTACACTGTGACCTCTGGATCTGGACTCCCCTCATTGGAAAAATCCTTTCTGCACCTACCCTGTCTAGCCCCTCATTCTTCTGAACTCTCGTGAATTTGATCCTAACCAATTCAACCTCCGCTGGTAGGCAGTCCTGATATCCCAGCCACCAGTCTGTAATACTTCACCGCACACCCTCTACAACAAAACATCCTTCCTTAGGTAAGCAGACCAAAACTGTGCACAATATTCCAGGTGTATTCATACCAAGGCCCTATATAATTGCAACAAAGCAGCCCTGCTCCTGTACTCAAAGCCTCTTGCAACAAAGGCCAACATACCTTCTTCACCACCTGCTGAACCTGCATGCTTATTACCTTCAGCAACTGATATATGAGAACACCAGCAGGTCTGGTAGCATCTGTGAAGAAAAAAAAAATCAGAGTTAACGTTTCGGGTCTGGTGACCCTTCCTCAGAACTGTTCGAAGGGTCACCAGTCCTGAAACGTTAACTCTGATTTTTCTGCACAGATGCTGCCAGACCTGCTGAGCTTTTCCAGCAACTTCGGTTTTTGTTCCTGATTTACAGCATCGGCAGTTCTATCGGTTTTTATGAGGTTTTTATTGCACATACACTCTCAATTTACGGGCAAATAGTAAACAACTTTCCTGTTTATATACCAAAGAGGATACCATTATATTTATCTGCATTATACCTCATCTGCCATGCATTTACCTACTCAACTCAACTTGTCCAAATCACAGTGAAGAATCTCTGCATCCATCTCACAGCTCACCCTCCCACTCAGCTTTGAGTCACCTGCAAATCTGGAGGTATTACATTTAGTTCCCTCATCCAAATCATTAATATATATTGTGAATAGTTGGGGTCCTACCACTGATCTCTGCAGTATCCCACTAGTCACTTCCCACATTTGGATTCATTTTATTCTTATTCTGTTTCCTGTCTGCCAATCAGTTTCTATCCATCTCAAAAACTGTACACCCCAATTATATGCGCTTTAATTTTAAACGCAGGTCTTTATCAAAAGCCTTCTGAAAGTCCAAATCTAGTGATTCCCCCGTCATCAACTCTACTAGTTACATCCTGAAAGAATTCAAGTAGATTTGCTAAGCGGGACTTTTCCTTTCATAAATCCATACCGACTGTCTGATACTGCCGTTGCTTTCCAAATGCACAGCTGTTAATTCTTTTATAAAGGATTCTAGCAGTTCCTACACTATCAATGTCAGTCTGACTGGTCTATGATTCCCATTTTTCTCTCTATCTTCCTTCTTAAATAGAGGAGTCACATGAACTAACTTCCTATCTTCAGAAATTATTCCAAAGTCTATAGGAACTTAGAAGATGACCAACAATGCATCGTACTAGGGCCACTGAAGTGCTCAATTAGAAGGGGAAACAAACAGAGAAAAGTCCGAGGAATGGCATTTATGAACATTTCTGTTGCAGAAAGTTAGCAATGACATGATGATGCAGCACATGCCATTAAGCCAACTGTACTTGTGACAACTCTCTGGAAAGGCTGCTCAATTTTATTCCACTCTCCTGTCCTTTGTCCAGAGGCTGCAATTTTTTTCCAATTTAAGGATTTCCCTTTTGAAAATTATAATTGAAATCTGCTGTTGCCACTGTAAAAGGCAGTACATTTCAAATTATCACAACTTAGTCTATCAGTATAAACTACTGTCACTTCGCACCATATGGATTGCTATTCCTTCTGAAACTACATACTATTTCTCCTCCAACAGAGTGGAAAACTGGAGTTTTCAGACTGACCGGTCTGTAATTTCCAGGACTATCTCTATTCCCTTTCTTAAACAAGGGAATGACATTTACCACCCTCCAATCTTCTGGTACCACTCCAGTGGACAGTGATGACGCAAAGATCATTGCCAAAGGGGCAGCAATCTTTTCCCTCGCTTCCCGTAGCAACCTTGGGGATATCCCATCTGGCCCAGGGGACTTATTTATCCTCATGTTTTTCAAAATTTCAGCTTCCATCCTAACTCCCTATATTCACTTCTCAGGTCCTCATCCCGTTTCCTAGCTATGTCATTGGTTCCAATGTGTACCACGACTTCTGGCTGCTCTCCATCCCCTTAGGAATCCTGAAGACTCGATCCAAGACATCCATGACCCTGGCACTTGGGAGGCAGCTTACAATCCAGGGGTCTTGCTTGGTACCACATAATGTTTAGGAGAACAGACAGGAGATTGAATCTCCTATCACTATCACTCTCCTCTTCTCCCCACTTCCCTTCTGAGCCACAGAGCCAGGCTCAGTGCCACAGACCGGGCTGCTATGGCTTTCCGTTGGTAGGTCTTCCCCTCCCCCCTCCAAGAGTATCCAAAACGGTATACCTATTATTGAGGGGAACGGCCACAGGGGATCCCTGCACTGTCTGCCTATTCCCATTTCCACTCCTGACAGTCACTAAGCTACCTTTGTTCTGTAACTTGGGTGTGACCACCTCTCTATCACCCCTCAGCCTCCCGAATCATCCGGAGTTCATCCAGCTCCAGTTCCCTCACGTGGTCTGTGAGGAGCTGGAGTCGGGTGCACTTCTCGCAGGTGAAGTCAGAAGGGACACCAGTAGTGGCCCTTACTTCCCACATCCTACAAAAGGAGCATGCAACTGCCCTAGCTTCCATTCCCTCTACTCTAGATTGCCAAAAGAATAAACAAAATAAAACCTTACCTTACCGATCCTCCACACAGTCTTTTTTCGGTTAGAGGAGGAGGATGGGTGGGAGACACTACATGTGTAGTGTTTCGGGTTTAGACAATGCCCAAATATAATAGTCCACTTCCCCGTTTTCACCTCTCCCGCTGCTCAAATCAAGAAGCCTGGGATTTAGTCAGGAGGATGAGAATTTTAAAGGGAAAAACCAAAAATTGGATCTTGCAATAGAGAATAACTACTGGGGAGAAAGGGCTTTACAGTTTTACCATGGAAGTCACAGAAAGGGTAACTAGCATGAATAGGTACACAATGGGATTGGGAAAAAAAAAAAAATCAATCAATCAATCTCAGCATTTTTAATGAATTATGATGTTGAAACAGAAATGAATGAGTTTTAAACACCAAGCCAAACTGGTTTGATGATCAAAAATCTCCAAGACAAATTAGACTACTTTATTCAAAAAAGATCTGATTCAGACATTAGGAGAAGCTAAGGAAGAAATTGCAGGCCCGAGCAAAAATATTTGTACCATTGACAGCCACGGTTAAGGTGCCAGAAGACTGGAGGGTGGCTAATGTTGATCCATTATTTAAGAAAGGCTGCAAAGAAAAGCCAGGGAACTACAGACAAACAAACCTGACATCAGTGGTGGGTGAAATTGTTGGAGGGGATTCTGAGACACTGAATTTGTGTGTATTTGAAAAGACAAGGACTGATTAAGGATAGTATGTCTCACAAACTTGATTGAGTTTTTTTGAAGAGGCGACCAAGTCAAAAGATGAAGGCAGAATGGTACATATAATCTACATGAACTGTAGCAAGGCCTTCGACAAGGTTCCACATGATTGACTGGTTAGTAAGATTAGATCACATTGGATCCAAGGAGAGTTAGCCAATTGGATACAAATTTAGCGTAAAGATAGGAGACAGAGGGTGCTAGTGGAGGGTCAGTTTTCAGACCGGAGGCCTGTGACCAGCGGTGTGCCACAAGGATTGATGCTGGGTCCACGGCTTTTCATTGTTTATATAAAAGATTTGTGTAAGAATATAGGAGGCATGGTTACTAAGTCTGTGGATGATACCAGAGTTTGTGGTATTGTGAACAGTGAAAAAGGTCATCTAAGAGTACAACAGGATCTCAATCAACTGGGCCAATGGGCCAAGGAATGGCCAATGGAGTTTAATTTAGATAAATGCGAGGTGTTGCATGTTGCTAAGACAAACCAGGGCAGGACTTACACAGTTAACAGTAGGGTCCAAGGGAGTGTTGTCAAACAGAAAGACCAAGGGGTGCAGGTACGTAGTTCCTTGAAGGTAGCGTCACAGGTAGACTGGATTGTGAAGGTGGTATTTGGCAACTTGCCTATATCAGTCACAGCATGGAGTACAGCAGTTGGTACGTCATGTAACAGCTGTACAAGACATCAGTAAGGCCACATTTGCAGTATGGCATACAATTATGACATTGCAAAGTTGGGTAGAGTACTTGTGGATTGGAAGGCAGGACATTGGAATTTGGCATTTGTAAACTGCTGGTGTTTGTAAAATGCTAATGGGGGAAAGCAGTGTGCGGTCCCTTTAAAAGATGATGTGCTTTTTCCCATGCTTAGAGATTCAAAAAGGAGGTCTGTGGGTTTCCAGGTGCACAGAGCACCTGAATTGAAACACTTGTATCAAAAGGCTATGCTTTTAGCAGGTAAAGCAGCAGTTTTACCAAGTCAACAGGTTTTCGAATTCAACCAAATAATTTAAACCAGGCCCTTACATACCAAAAACCAATCAAGTTTAAATCTGACGTTTCGGGCCTCGACCCTGAAGGTAAGAAATTGTAAGAAACTGATATGTCATAATGGGTATAAAATGAGGGCATTTGGAAAATCAGGGCAGTGCCAACATCTACCAAGAGAACAGCTCTCAGTTCTAAAAGAAAGAGTCACTGGCTCTCACAGAATTCTCTCAGCCTTAGAGAAAGCTCCATCTAAATTAAAGCTTCCTACAACACAAATAGTTAATGTTCCTTACAAAAGAATCTGCCGGAGAAATCATTTCTGGACAGAAGAGTTTGTCAGACAAGACAGAACATTAAAGATGACGTGAGGGATGAATTAATGAGCATGGAGGCGAAGACGGCGGAAAAGGAGGAATTCGGCGTCACGTCCCTTCCGAGGAAGGGTCACCGGACCTGAAACGTTAACTCTGATTTTTTCTTCACAGATGCTGCCAGTCCTGCTGAGCTTTCTTAGCAACTTCTGTTTTTGTTCCTGTTGTTAAAGAAGACGTAGCCTGGTTGTAATTTTTGAGAGACTAAATTCTAGTCTTTTTTTTCCAAACTTCAGTTTATCTTTTTTTCTATTCATTTGTGGGATGTGGGCATCGCTGGCTGGCCAGCATTTCTTGCCCGTCCCTAGCTGCCCTTGAGAAGGTGGCGGTGAGCTGCCTTATTAAACCGCTGCAGTCCACCTGCTGTAGGTTGACCCACAATGCAATTAGGGAGGGAATTCCAGGATTTTTACCCAGCGACAGTGAAGGAACCACGATATATTTCCAAGTCAGGATGGTAAGTGGCTTGGAGGAGAACTCACAGGTGGTGGTGTTCCTATGTATCTGCTGCCCTTGTCCTTCCAGATGGAACTGGTCGTGGGTATGGAAGGTGCTGTCTGAGGATTTTTGGTGAATTTCTGCAGTTCATTTTAGTGGGATTTGTATTTATTCGAACAGCATACCATTAAAATCTTGTTTTATTCAGCAATAGTCAGGAGTTAGAAACAATTCATTTGGTTTGTTAATAGTTTAGTTAATTTGTTCACTGTTACATTAGATAAATGAATTGTTACTTGTTGATTATAAACTGAGCGTCAGGGGTTTATTTTATTTAACCCCTCCCTTATAACAGACTGGGGGCTCTTTTAACAGACTACAGGGCACGGCACGCCTCTCTGGATGTTTTGGTTTTATTTATCAGAGGAGGGTTGACCTCCGCTTAATAACAATGGCCCTACTATAAGAAGGATATTATTAAACTGGAAAGGGTGCAAAGAAGATTTAGAAGAATGTTACTGAGACTGGAGGGTTTGACTTTTAAGGAGGGGTTGGGTAGTCTGGCACTATTTTCCCTGGAGCAAAGCAGGCTGAGGAATAACCTTGCAGAGGTTTTTAAAATCATGAGGGGCAGAGATAAGGTGAATAGTGTGGACAGTCCAAAACTAAGGGAATAGGTTTAAGGTGAGTGAAGATAGATTTAAAAAGGGACCTTTTCCACACTGAAGATGGTGCATATATGGAATGAGCTGCCAGCAGAAGTGATAGAGGCGATTCCAACTACAACATTTAAAAAGAAAGACATTTGGACAGATACGTGGATAGAAAAGGTTTAAAGAGATGTGTGTCAGGCAAATAGGACTAGTTCAGTTTAGGAAACCTGTTCGGCATGGATGAGTCGGGCCGAAGGGTTTCTATGACTTTATTTAGCAGCTAAATATTTAAACAGTGGTTCTGTTGATAGAGGTGAGGAAATAATATTTAAAAAGATGTGCATTGTTTACCTACTTCAACAGACATAGGGTGTCCCAAAGTTGACACCCAAAAACAACCATTCCAAGGTGTAGCCGTTTGTCGGAAATGTATCAGCCAATTTGTCCACAAGATCCCACAAGCAAGTTGTGAAGTTGATTAAGAAATACATATTGGTCTGGACACTCCTGCACTTTTGAGTAGTGCATGATTCACTCGAGTGGATGAATGAAGCCTCAACTGAATATCTCCTCTGAAATTTTGCCATTTGTACATGGGCGTCAACCAATCACTTCATTTCTACTCAAGGATTCAAGTAAAAATTTCGATGTGTATTTTAAAATAAACACATTTTTGTACAGTCTCTTTTTAAGCGTTCCACAAATGCGCCTATTCAGCTCATCCAAAATAAGCTGACATCTTTCAATCTAAGATTTTAATATTCATAATTAACCAAAAGAAGAAACGTGGTTGCACAAGCCTGAATTTAAAAGGATGCCAAGCAAAGTTCTCAGGAAAAGGAATAAATATAGGCATCTGACAAAAGTAGGGAGAAAGTTAATTTGCAAGCATGCTTCCCAGCTCCACAACCAGATCTTTGGAATTTGACTGTACAGATCTAATGATAAAAGTGTGTGTTACAGCTTAACATTGTTTTTAATCATTTACCTCCCTCATTTTCTTTCAAATGATTATCTTTTGAATTATGAACACAAAAATGAAAGTGGGAAACTTTTCATACTTGTAAAATACCATGGACAAACTGCAAATGAAGAAATCTGAAAAGAGAAACTAGGAAGTCTGCAAATAATAAAACCAACCAGTAAACAGAAATAAATTGTGACAATTCCAATTAATATCCTTTTTTCCTAAATCCAGATCTAGTTCAATAAGTTCTCCAAATGGTCGGTTCCCCTGAGAGCCAAGAGAAGTGAGCATACACCACAAACAAAGGAGAAAATAATTGCATTTTGAATTTATTCGCTTCAAAAGACTCAAGATTATCAACATGATTATCTGCAAAGTAGCATTTGTCTTCTATCCTCTATCACTGCAGTTCATCAACTCCTGCCTTACTTCTATATGAATTTCTCACTTTTATTAAATAAATTTTTGAACCAATGATCAAGTAAGGAACTTATCCCATAAGTAAAATAATAAGTAATTCGCAATAACCAATACTCAGTTAAAACAGCACTGGAGGGTTTGAGATAAAAATAAACTGGAAAGATAGGAGGGGAGATATAGTAGGAACTGCCGATGCTAGAGAATCTGAGATAACAAGGCGTAGAGCTGGATGAACACAGCAGGCCAAGCAGCATCAGAAGAGCAGGAAAGCTGACGTTTCGGGTCTGGACCCTTCTTCAGAAAATCATTTTCTGA
>NC_063332.1:12873443-12889895 GCF_021869965.1 Rhincodon typus | reverse complement strand
TTCTGCCTGAATCACAACTTCAGACAGACTTGAAAGCTTTGTGCTTGGATTCAAGAGCAGAGATGAGGAGGTGACCATGATTGCCCTTAACATCATGGCAATATTTGCAAGATAATAAAACTGAAGTCAATGAAAATCATGTTTCAGTGGTTGAATCGTAAAGTAATTGTGGTTCTTGAAAACCAATCATCCCAGCCTCAGCTTTAACAGTTCCTCAAGGCAATATCTGAAGTCCAACAATCTTCATCTAGATCATATCTACCTCCATCACTGGTCAGAGATGGGACTGCTTGCTGATGATTGGAACGTTCAGCTCCCTTTATAATTCCATTAAAGCATACCAGCCTCACAAGGGTCAGATAATAATGAACATCTCATAAAAGGAACAGTCGAATAACCTCACACCAACAAGAAGCTGGTCCACTAACATCTTTTCAAAGATGAGAAGCAATGGGCACAAATTCCACAAACACCACCAGTTATGATTTTGGTAGATCAACACTGCAGGTTCCGTTCCACCACTCCACATCTCAGTCTGAACTTCCACAGAAATAAATGAACATGCATCACTTGCTGTTAATCAAGTACTCAAATCTCAGGTTTCTAGCCCCATACACAAGATTGGCTCCATACCACTATTTGCTTAGAGCCATGTAGCAGTGGCAATGCTACACGTTGCCTTCATAAAAGCTATAAAACTGATAACAGTTACTTCCAACAAATAGTATCTGAAGTCAAACGTCAAATACATCTTTAAAGATTGGAGTTCAAGTAAAGGGAAATAAATAAAGTTAAGACAAAGGAATAGTGCACCATATTGACATCAAAGAACCACAGCACAACAGGTAGTTATTAGCATGCCATATTTGTGCTGGCTCTCGAAATGAACAAATAACCTATTGTCATTCTCCCATCTTCTCCCCATCAGACTAAACATTCTTCCTTTGCAGGTAATAATCCAATTTTCTCTGGAATGACTCAGTTGTATCTCTTTCTACCATACTCTCACCGTAATGTACATCTGAATCATTCATTGTGTAATTAAGTTTTTCGATTGGTTCTGTCTGGTTCTCAAACCTTCTGCCAACAGGAACACTTTCTCCTTGCCTATTTTGTCAGGATCCTTTATGATTTTGAATACCACTACCGAATCTGCTCTTAACTTTACTTCTCCAATGAAGAGAGCTCTAACTTGTTCAATCTATGTAACTTAAGTTCTATCTCCTCAGAACCATCCTCATGAATCTTTTCTGCACTCTAATGCCTTCATTTCTTTCCTCAAGTGAGGTGCTGAGAACTGAATGCAGTACTCCAGTGAGGTGACATCAGTGTTTTGTACAGGTTTAACTTGCTTGCTTTTGTATTCTATGCCCCTCGTGATAAAATAGAGAAGCTGGATGATAGCTCAAGGAGATAGCTTAAGAGATAATGGAAGCGTTAATGGTGATCTTTCAGGAATCACTAGAGTCAGGGAGGGTCCCAGAGGGCTGGAAAATCGCTAATGTGACACCCCTGTTTAAAAAAGGGAGTAAGGCAAAAGACGGAAAATTACAGGCCGATCAGCCGCACCTCAGTCGTGGACAAGATTGGAGTCCATTGTAAAGGATGAGATGTCTGAATATTTGGAAGTGTATGAAAAAGTAGGGCAAAGTCAGTATGGTTTCATCAAGGGGAGGTCATGCCTGACAAATCTGCTAGAATTCTTTGAGGAAGTAACAAGCAGGGTAGACCAAGGACAGCCAATGGATGTTATCGACCTGGATTTCAAGAGGCCTTTGACAAGGTGCCGCACAGGAGACTGCTGAGTAAGATAAGGGCCCATGGTGTTAGAGGCAAAGTGCTAGCATGGATAGAAGATTGGCTGTCTGGCAGAAAGCAGAGAGTGGGGATAAAAGGGTCTTTCTCAGGATGGCAGCCAGTGATAAGTGGTGTTCCACAAGGATCAGTATTGGGACCACAACTTTTCACTTTATACATTAATGATCGAGATGAAGGAACTGTGGGCATTCTGGCTAAGTTTGCAGATGATACAAAGATAGGTGGAGGGGCAGGGTGTATTGAGGCGGTGGGGAGGCTGCAGAAGGATTTGAACAGGTTAGGAGAGTGGGCAAAGTAGTGGCAGACACAGTACAACATGGGAAAGTGTGAGGTCATGCACTTTGGTAAGAATAAAAGCATGGGCTATTTTCTAAATGGGGAGAAAACTCAGAAGTCTTAAGTGCAAAAAGACTTGAGAGAATCCTGGAGTAGAACTCCCAAGGTAAACTTGCAGGTTGAGTCAGTAGTCAGGAAGGCAAATGCAATGTTGGTATTTATTTTGAGAGGACTTGAATATAAAAGCAGGGATGTACTACTGAGGCTTTATAAGGCTCTGGTCAGGCCACATTTGGAGCAGTGTGCGCAGTTTTGGGCCCCATATCTCAAGCAGGATGTGCTGGCCCCGGAGCGGGTTCAGAGGAGGTTCACGAGAATGGTCCCAGGAATGACAAGCTTAACATAAGAGGAATGTTTGAGGACTCTGGGACTATACTCATTGGAGTTTAGAAGGATGAGGGGGGATCTAATTGAAACTTACAGAATACGGAATGGCCTGGACAGAGTGGATGTTGGGAAGATGCTTCCATTGGTAGGAGAGACTAGGACCCAAGGGCACAGCCTTAGAGTAAAGGGAGGACCTTTTAGAACTTCTTCAGCCAGATGGTGGTGAATCTAAGGAATTGACTACCACAGAAGGCTGTGGAGGCCAGGTCATGGAGTACATTTAAGACTGAGATAGATAGGTTCTTGATTATCAAGGGGATCAAGGGTTACAGGGATCAAGCAGGAGAATGGGGTTGAGGAACTTATCAGCCATGATTGAATGGCGGAGCAGACTCGATGGGCCAAATAGCCTAATTTCTGCTCCTACGTCTTATGGGTGATAAAATTTATTCAAGGCAAAGTGAAATAGATTTTTGACAGACAAGGGTCATGAAGGGTCATGAAGTTCAGTAGAGCTGAGAAGGCAACCAGGTTAGCCATGACACTACCTAGATAGTGTCTCCCACCCATCCTCCTCCTCTAACCAAAAAAAAAGGTTCTGAGCGCTGATTTGGTAAGGCTACTAGTATTTTTTTTTAATTTGTCTGTTTGGGAATTCAGAACAGCGGGAATGGATGTTAGGGCAGTTGTATGCTCCTCCTGTAGAATGTGGGAGGTAAGTGTCACCACGAGTGTCCCCACTGACTTCATCTGCGGGAAGTGCACCCAACTCCAGCTCCTCGGAAACCGTGTTAGGGAACTGGAGCTGGAGCTGGAGCTGGAGGAACTTCGGATCATTCGGGAGGCTGACGGGGTAATTGAGAGGAGTTACGGGGAGGTAGTCACACCTCAGGTACAGGAAAAAAGTAGATGGGTTACAGTCAGGGGACGGAAAGGGAACAGGCAGACAGTGCAGGGATCCCCTGTGGCCATTCCCCTCAAAAACAAGTATACCGTTTTGAATACTGTTGGGGGGGACGACTTACCAGGGGTAAGCCATGGGGTACAGGTCTCTGGCACAGAGTCTGTCCCTGTTGCTCAGAAGGGAAGGGGGGAGAGGAGGAGAGCATTAGTCATTGGGGACTCCATAGTTAGGGGGACAGATAGGAGATTCTGTGGGAACGAGAGAGACTCGCGGTTGGTGTGTTGCCTCTCAGGTGCCAGGGTCCATGATGTCTCGAATCGTGTTTTCGGCATCCTTAAGGGGGAGGGGGAGCAGCCCCAAGTCGTGGTCCACATAGGCACCAACGACATAGGTAGGAAAAGGGATGGGGGCGTAAGGCAGAAATTCAAGGAGCTAGGGTGGAAGCTTAGAGCTAGAACAAACAGAGTTGTTATCTCTGGTTTGTTACCCGTGCCACGTGCTCGCGAGGCGAGGAATAGGGAGAGAGAGCAGTTGAACACATGGCTACAGGGATGGTGCAGGAGGGAGGGATTCAGATACCTGGATAATTGGGGCTCATTCTGGGGTAGGTAGGACCTCTACAAACGGGATGGCCTACACCTGAACCAGAGGGATACCAATATCCTGGGGGGGAAATTTGCTAATGCTCTTCGGGAGGGTTTAAACTAATTCAACAGGGGGGTGGGAACCTGAATTGTAGCTCCAGAGTACAGGAGGTTGAGAGTAGTGAGGTCATAAATAAGGTTTCAAGGTCGCAGGAGTGTACCGGCAGGCAGGAAGGTGGTTTGAAGTGTGTCTACTTCAATGCCAGGAGCATCCGGAATAAGGTGGGTGAACTTGCAGCATGGGTTGGTACCTGGGACTTCGATGTTGTGGCCATTTCAGAGACATGGAAAGAGCAGGGACAGGAATGGTTGTTGCAGGTTCCGGGGTTTAGATGTTTCAGTAAGATCAGGGAAGGTGGTAAAAGAGGGGGAGGTGTGGCATTTAGTGAAGGACAGTATTACGGTGGCAGAAAGGACATTTGATGACAACTCGTCGACTGAGGTAGTATGGGCTGAGGTTAGAACCAGGAAAGGAGAGGTCACCCTGTTGGGAGTTTTCTATAGGCCTCCGAAAAGTTCCAGAGATGCAGAGGAAAAGATTGCAAAGATGATTCTGGATAGGAGCGAAAGTAACAGGGTAGTTGTTATGGGGGACTTTAACTTTCCAAATATTGACTGGAAACGCTATAGTTCGAGTACTTTAGATGGGTCAGTTTTTGTCCAATGTGTGCAGGAGGGTTTCCTGACACAGTATGTAGATAGGCCAACAAGAGGCGAGGCCACATTGGATTTGGTACTGGGTAATGAAGCAGGCCAGGTGTTAGATTTGGAGGTAGGTGAGCACTTTGGTGATAGTGACCACAATTCGGTTACGTTTACTTTAGCGATGGAAAGGGATCGGTATATACCGCAGGGCAAGAGTTATAGCTGGGGGAAAGGCAATTATGAGGCGATGAGGCAAGATTTAGGATGCATAGGATGGAGAAGGAAACTGCAGGAGCTGGGCACAATTGAAATGTGGAGCTTGTTCAAGGAACAGCTACTGCGTGACCTTGAGAAGTATGTACCTGTCAGGCAGGGAGGAAGTCGTCGAGCGAGGGAACCGTGGTTTATTAAAGAAGTTGAACCTCTTGTCAAGAGGAAGAAGGAGGCTTATGTAGAGATGAGGCGTGAAGGCTCAGTTAGGGCGCTTGAGAGTTACAAGTTAGCCAGGAAGGACCTAAAGGAGAGAGCTAAGAAGAGCCAGGAGGGGACATGAGAAGTCTTTAGCAGGTAGGATCAAGGAAAACCCTAAAGCTTTCTATAGGTATGTCAGGAATAAAAGAATGACTAGAGTAAGACTGGGGCCGGTCAAGGACAGTAGTGGGAAGTTGTGCGTGGAGTCCAAAGAGATAGGAGAGGTGCTAAATGAATATTTTTCGTCAGTATTCACACAGGAAAAAGACAAAGACAATGTAGTCGAGGAGAATACTGAGATACAGTCTATTAGACTAGCCGGGATTGAGGTTCATAAGGAGGAGGTGTTAGCAATTCTGGAAGGTGTGAAAATAGATCAGTCCCCTGGGCCGGATGGGATTTATCCTAGGATTCTCTGGGAAGCTAAGGAGGAGATTGCAGAGCCTTTGGCTTTGATCTTTATGTCGTCATTGTCTTCGGGAATAGTGCCAGAAGACTGGAGACTAGCAAATGTTGACCCCTTGTTCAAGAAGGGGAGTAGAGACAACCCTGGTAATTATAGACCAGTGAGCCTTACTTCGGTTGTGGGTAAAGTGTTGGAAAGGATTATAAGAGATAGGATTTATAATCATCTAGAAAGGAATAATTTGATTAGGGATAGTCAACACGGTTTTGTGAAGGGTAGGTCGTGCCTCACAAACCTTATTGAGTTCTTTGAGAAGGTGACCAAACAGGTGGATGAGGGTAAAGCGGTTGATGTGGTGTATTTGGATTTCAGTAAAGCGTTTGATAAGGTTCCCCATGGTAGGCTATTGCAGAAAATACGGAGGCATGAGATTGAGGGTGATTTAGCGGTTTGGATCAGAAATTGGCTAGCTGTAAGAAGACAGAGGTTGGTGGTTGATGGGAAATGTTCATCCTGGAGTTCAGTTACTAGTGGTGTACCTCAAGGATCTGTTTTGGGGCCACTGCTGTTTGTCATTTTTATAAATGACCTGGATGAGGGCGTAGAAGGATGGGTTAGTAAATTTGCGGATGACACCAAAGTTGGTGGAGTTGTGGATAGTGCAGAAGGATGTTGCAGGTTACAGAGGGACATAGATAAGCTGCAGAGCTGGGCTGAGAGGTGGCAAATGGAGTTTAATGCGGAAAAGTGTGAGGTGATTCACTGTGGAAGGAGTAACAGGAATACAGATTACTGGGCTGATGGTAAGATTCTTGGTAGTGTGGATGAGCAGAAAGATCTCGGTGTCCATGTGCATAGATCACTGAAAGTTGCCACCCAGGTTGATAGTGTTGTTAAGAAGGCGTACAGTATGTTAGGTTTTATTGGTCGAGGGATTGAGTTTCGGAGCCATGAGGTCATGTTGCAGCTGTACAAAACTCTGGTGCGGCCGCACTTGGAGTATTGCGTACAGTTCTGGTCACCGCATTATAGGAAGGATGTGGAAGCATTGGAAAGGGTGCAGAGGAGATTTACCAGGATGTTGCCTGGTATGGAGGGAAGGTCTTATGAGGAAAGGCTGAGGGTCTTGAGGCTGTTTTCGTTAGAGAGAAGAAGGTTTTAAGAGGTGACTTGATAGAGACATACAAGATGATCAGAGGATTAGATAGGGTGGACAGTGGGAGCCTTTTTCCTCGGATGGTGATGGCTAGCACGAGGGGACATAGCTTTAAATTGAGGGGTGATAGATATAGGACAGATGTCAGAGGTAGGTTCTTTACTCAGAGAGTAGTAAGGGCGTGGAATGCCCTGCCTGCAAAAATAGTAGACTCGCCAACTTTAAGGGCATTTAAATGGTCATTGGATAAACATATGGATGATAATGGAATAGTTTAGGTTAGATGGGCTCCAGATTGGTTTCACAGGTCGGCGCAACATCGAGGGCCAAAGGGCCTGTACTGCGCTGTAATGTTCTATGTTCTATGATCTTAATGTACAGTATTAAGTGGGCTCCACAGTCCTAGGTTCTCATATTCAGGTCTGAATATGCATCCGGAAGAGTGTCATTAACATCAAATCCTGGTAAACTCCACTCTAAACTCTTTCCCTGTCACTCTATTAAATTCATACCCACATTGCTCCTTTCCCTTTTATTCCATGAGTTTTATTGCTCACAAGTTTGTTGCGAGGCGCTGTTTTAATGCACTCTCGAAGACCACATACACCCCATCACAGCATTCCCTATCAAACTTATATCACTTCATCAAATGACACCAATCACTTATTACAACAAATCAGTGTTCATTTTCCTTATTTAACTGGAATTTGAAAGGTGACTATCAATTTGGTCAAATTACCATTGAGAAGATTCTTTGATACCAATTAATTTTTGAGCAAGACTGTAACATTTACAACTCTCTAACCCTCTGCCACCATGATTTTTTTTTAAATTATAGAATAATAGAATCCCTTCAGTGTGGGAGCGGGCCCTCTGACGAGCATCCCACCCAGACCCACCCCACTATATTATCCCTGTAACCCTGCATTTCCCATGGCTTATCCACCTGTCCTGTACATCCCTGGACACTGTGGGCAATTTAGCATGGCCAATTTACCTAGCCTGCACATTTTTGTACTGTGGGAGGAAACTGGAGCACCCATAGGAAATGCACACAGACACTGGGAGAATATGCAAACTCCAGACAGGAAGGTTCTTGGCACTGCAAGGCAGTTGTGCTAACCACTGAGCTACCATACCACCCCTGAGCCATCACGCCACCCCTCTCAAGAAGGTTTGAAAACAATGGCTCTACAATTTTCAATCTCTCAGTGCAGAAACTGAATTCATGTTCCCCAGATAGGGGAATCTAGAGCTTGGGATCATAATTACAAAGTAAGGATTTAGTCACTTTAAACAGAGAAGAGGATGAATTGCTTCCACAGGGTTATGAATCTTTGGGAACCGTACTCTCGGGAACTGTTGAGGCTGAATCAGTGAAGATATTCAAGACTGACATTATGAGTGGAGAGGGAGTCAAGGTTTATGGGGAAAGTGGAGTTGAGGCGAAGACCAGATCGGCAATGGTACTTTTGAACGTCAGAGCAAGCTCAAGAGATTATTGTCTGTAATCTACTGTTGCTATTCCGACAAGGTAGTCGGCCTTTGAATAAAATTGATTTGGTGTTACCTGTGCGTTTTGGCATTCTGGGCCACTATTTACACAACCTCGGATTCTATATTGTTTATTAAAGAAAGCGCACAATTACTTTCTTCACTTTTTTTAAATAAACTGATCACTATCCAAAAAATACATCCAAAAATCAATTTGCGACAATTTTTAAAAATTTTGTTAAGGAACTTGGCCATGTTAATGACCTGAAGACCTTAAGAAATAGGAACAGAAGTCAGTCACTCGGCCCTGTAAGCCTGCTCTGCCACTCAATAAGATCATGGCTGATCCGACATCCCTCACCTCCACTTTCCTGCCTTTTCCTGTAATAAAAGATTTCCGTACTGATTAAGAATCTCTCTCAGCCTTAAAATAAGGACTAGAATTAGAATTGGCTTTGGCTTTATTTTCACGTGCAAACAAATGAGTGCAGTGAAAAGTTTACCATGTCGCCGCTTCTGGTGCCATCTTTGGTACAGGCTACCTAGGCACAGACTTAAGCATTCGTTGAAGAATTGAAAGAATAATAAATAGAAGTCCAGCCTAAGAATAAAAGGTTCTTTAAAAAGTACTCGAATTACAGTCTTTTTCACCAAATCTGCGCTAGCACCTCACCACCAGACCACACCGGGCTTCAAAACTCAAGGCTTCGCTTCAAGTCCATGGCAACCTCCAGTCTGGGACTCGTCTCCCCACACCAGCCACTGGTCCGGACACATCTCCAGGACTCGTCTCCCATGCCAGCCTCTGGTCCAGGACCCACCTGTCACGCTGGCTATGTCTCAGGTTTGCCTCCAAGACTCGCCTCCTGCGCCAGCCTGGTCAGGGACACGCCATCAATGGCCTGCTGTCTGAGAGTTGCCTCCCCCATTCTCTCTGGGTAAGTTTAACAAGTTAAAAGTTTGAAAGAAAAAACTGCAGAAGAGAGAAACAAGGACAGAAAAAGAAGATAAAAAGAATAAGCGGTGCAGAGGAGCTCTCGCTGGAGCGTCCTACTCTGCCACCATCTTGCACGAATTTACACAAGTACTCTGGCCCCACAGCTCTCCGTGGCAAGGAGTTCCAAAGACTCTCAACCCTGAGAGAAGAAATTCCTCCTCATCTCAGTCTTAAATTGGTGCTCCTTTATTCTGAGATTATGCCCACTGGTCCGAGACCTCCCCATGTGGGGAAGCATCCTTTCAGTACTGACCCTGTCAAGCCCCTAACAAGATCTCTTTTTCTTGTAAATACCAGTTGGTAGAGTCCCAACTTGTTTGGCCTTTGCTCAAAAGACAATCCCTCGAAACCAGGAACCATTCTAGTGCAACTTCTTTGATCTACCTCCAAAAGAGATTATATCATTTCTTAAAAAGGGGGACCAAAACTGCTCATAGTACTCCAGATGTGGTCTCACCAGCACCATGGACAGTTGCAGGAAGACTTCCCTACTCTATTGGTCCAACCCCCTTGAAATAAGGGTCAATATTCCATTCGCCTTCCTGATGACCTATGTACCTTAGTGCTAGCTTTCTGTGTTTTGTGCACAAAGTGTCTCCCAAGTGCCTTTGTGTTTCAGCTTTCTGCAGTTTTTTTTCCATTGAAATAACATTCTTTTGTTCTCCCTTCCAAAATGAACAACTTCACATTTTCCCACATTATACTCCATACACATACTTTTTGCGCACTTCATCTATTAATAACACTCTGAAAACTGATGTGCAATAAAAACAATTCATTTTTGAAGAGTAGCTTTCCTACAATGGGGGGAGAAAAGTACTAGTTATATTCAACGCAACTTTCAGCCCTGGGCCTCGCCAACTTCTTAAATCATGATATTGTCACAGGTCTTGGTCCATAGATTGATAATTGTTCAATTAAAATTTTCAGAGATAACTAAAGGCAATCGATAACAGAGCAGGGATATGTCTAGTTGTGGACAATTTTCCACAAATACGGGTTTGGGCAAGTGATTCAATTTGATTCATTTTCATTTTTCATCACTTAAAGTGCATTTGACTTACAGTAACAGGTTCCTTTCAGTGGGTTACCCTGGTATCGTGTTTCAACATCACATCTAGAAGCAAATTTAACCACAGATTAATAAACATAATTATGCATTTTCTCCCATTTATTTGGTTGTGCATTTTAATTAAATAAAGCTCATGCATGGAAAACATTTTACAATTCAAATACCATACCTGTGAGTGGTGGCTAGAACATGAAACGAAGAAACTTCGCTATAGATACATGAAGTCCTGTTAAGATCAGCAGTGGATAACTGGTTACACATCTGGGCATTGTATCTTAAAAGGAATTAACTGTCTTGGAAAAAATGCACAGGTTCCTCAAACATTACCATGGCTTCAAGGTTCAGATCGAGTGCCATTACAAAATTTGAGTTTATGTTCTCTGCTTTACAAAATATTGTGTTGATTTTATTAGATAACAAGGTGTGGAGCTGAACGAACATAGCAGGTCAGGCAGCATCAGAGGAGCAGGAAAGCGGATGTTTCGGGTCTGGATCCTTCTTCAGAAATTCAGCCATTTCTGATGAAAGGTCCAGACCTGAAACGTCAGCCTTCCTGCTCGGCCTGCTGTGTTCATCCAGCTCTATACCTTGTTATCTCAGATTCTCCGGCATCTGCAGTTCCTACTATCTCTCCCCCCTACTATCTCCATGTTGATTTTATTGATGTTTTAAAGGTTTTGGAAGGAACCAATACAATAGATTGAAGAACAACTTTCTGGAAGTGGAGGCATATAGGACAAGGGAGTTTACAATCAGAAGCATGACATTCGGGCAAGATGTTAGCAAAACCCATCTTAACAGATATAAATTTGTAGAAATCTGTGACTCAAAACATTAGAACAATTAAATTTAATTGGGAAATGTATAAAATTTTGCTAGTTTATATGGTGAACTAGGCCAGCATTTATTGCCCATCCCTAGTTGCCCATGACAAGATGGTGGGCTGCCTCTTAAAACCCTGCCTCCTATGCGCTACAGACAGCCCCACAATGCTGTTAAGGGGCAAGTCCTCGGATTGTGACCCAGCAACACTAAAGAAACGATAAGGTTTCCATGTCAAAATAGTGAGTGACCCAGAGGTGAACTTGCAGGTTGTCGTGTTCCTCTATGCCTTGTTCAAAGGGATGTGTAGCCAAGTTCTATGGACTGAATTAAGATATAAATTAACCATGATCTCACCAAATCAAACCTCAACATGCCAAATGCTTCATATTGCTCTGGCAAATCTGGTAACTGGTAAACACACTGACATCGTTCGTACTAAGTCAGATCATACTTGTAACATCAAGTATGGGGCTATTAAATTACAACTGAGACAGGAAACTGAAGTGTCACAGTGCAACCAGAGGGCTATCCACTGACGTATCACAAATGCTGCACTGACAATCCATAGCAGGTAACATATTTACTGAGAAGGCACTAAATGTTTCAGTTCAAAGATATTAAATATTGACCAAGGCAAACTTGGATGACAATCCAACACTGATTGAAAAGAAACTTGACTTTTAGTGCCAGGGTCAAAAACCAAGGCAGTGAAATTTGTCACCAATTCTACTTGATTTATCTATACTTACAAAAGGACAGTCAATGATAACATGATGTTCAATACTGGACAAACCAAGGTCAACTCAACCGGATGTCAAAGCAACCCTTTCTACCACAATAACAGAGTTACGTTCACTACTTGAATTGTCGCAGCAGCACTTTCATGAGCTTACATTCAAAGTCTGTGTTTTAGCATGTAGACACAACAAATTAACGTTAGCGATGAAAACAAATTGCTGGAGAAACTCAGCAGGCCTGGGAGCACGTGTGGAGAGAGAAACAGAGTTAATGTTAAGACAATATGACTCCGCTCTGGAATTGAAGGAGCAGCAAAATGATTTTTGTACTATTGACAAAGAGGGAGGAGTGAGTGGACTAAATGGTGAGGGTGCCCATATCAAAAGACAAAGTGAGTGCTATTGTTAGGAGAGGAGGAACATAGAATGCAGAATAGCTATTAAAGATAAGTGCGAATCGTTAAAAAAAATTGCAGCTTTGTTGAGAATGAAAACAAGACACAAGGGCAGAAGGGGTTGAAACCAAATTGGAGGACAATGCCCATGCTCAATGGTGGTCGTTGAACTCAACATTCAGTCCCAAAGGCCAGAAAACGTTGAGGTGGAAAATTTAGTGCTGTTTCCAGTTTTGTCTATGTTCCTTGAGTAAATGTGGTAACTGATGAAATACCATTCGTCCGAGATACTGCTCATTGTGGAGCAGTGCAGCTAGTCAAGGACAGAAATATAGCTTATGCTGATGTGGTCTTTCAAGATCAAAACATAAACTGTTTCTATGGGTGGGAGCGTTAACTGGAGGATGCAGATATCAGATAATTGACAAAACAACCTCAGGGGAAATGATACTTGTTTTTATGCAGTGAGTTATGATCCGGCATACACTACCTGCAAAGCTGAGGGAAGAAAATTCAATACTAATAAAAATATTAATTCTTCACAATTAAAGTTAAAAATGGTCACTTGCATCAGGCTTCACACGATACATTTACGTCAAACTTCAAGCATGAAACAGACAGAAATGCAGGAAATAGGAGTTGAGAACAGAACAGTTCGGTATGCTTGCACAACATCACAAGACTCCAGAATACCCCTCGGGTAGGGTCAAAAATCACGTTTAACATTGGCTCAAATTGAGATGTTCTACAAGTGCAAAAATACAGATAGGAATTATCCTTATGGGCTCAGAATGCATACTTTTTAAGCTACTGAAGTATTTTTAATTCTAACACACCAATTTCCAAAATGCTATTCTGAAGCTTCAAGCCGTGCAACAGCAGACATACTCTCTAAGAACTTTCTCCATGTAGCCATCCTCCAGGTTTGAAGAGAGAGAGAGAGAGAGAGAGAGATGAAGAGAACGTTGTTAAGACCGTAAGAAATAGGAACAGGATTAGGCCATTTTGACACTCGAGCCTGCTCTGCCATTCAATTACGATCATGGCTGATCCAGCATTCCTCAAGTCCACTTTCTTGCCTTTTCCCGTAACCCTTAATTCTCCTACTGATAAAGAATCTACCTCAGCCATAAACATACACAAGGACCTCTGCCCTCATAGCTTTCAGTGACAAGGAGTTCCAAAGACTCTGAGCCCTCTCAGTAAAGAAACTCCTCTCGTCTCAGTCTTAAATTGGTACCTCTTTATTCTGAGACTGTTTCTCCTCATGGAAGTGGGCATAATCTCTCAGCATTCACCCTGCCAAGTCCCTTAAGAATCCAATATGTTTCAATGAAGTTTGGTGTTGTCCCAAAATCTTGGGACAAGCTAAGCAGAGACAGGCACGGGAATTCCTAGAAGCCTGGCACTCCATGAAGAAAGCCATTAATAAACACATAGAACTCGACCCCATATACACTCCACTGCGAAGGAAAACCAGAAGTGAGGCAATCCAGCTCAATGGACTCCAGAGTTTAAAAACCAGGTGAGAAAACACACCGACGCTTCATCAGAGGCTGCACGGATGACGTTACCCAGCATGGTAATGAAACGTCTGCAGAACAACAAACCAGCTCGGCGAGCCAACCAACCTCAAGAGTCCTAAGTTGTTTAAGCCTTTGCTCATAACACAATCACTCCATTCCAGGGATCATTCAGCTTGTAGTACAATTAAAATTGATAAATTCCAATCAGCATCAGAATAAATTTTACCAACTATAATCCTCATTACAATTAGCCATATGACTATCAGCAATTTCTCCAGCCAAGATTCCAAGTCTGGCCGTTCACAAAAGCACCCAATGGAGGAAACCAGGGAGAAATCCACTCAGTGCAGGAGGAGAGCTACAGGTCAAAACGCGCTTTTTTTTAAACAATTACTTCCACACTTCAGAGCTTCAAAGCCACTTCAAAGCTTCTTTGACAATGACATAAGAAAGATAAAAGCGTAAGCTAAGTGAAGTGGAAGAAGTGGCAGCTGGTGAGGAGGTAGGGTGTCGGGTCGGTGGATGGATGGGTGGGGGGAGTGGAGAAGGATGTCAGGTGGCATTGGGGTACAGTGCCACACTGGTGAGGGGCACAGGCTGACGGATTGGTTGTCAGATGGGTGAGGAGGTAAGTACCAGGTAAATCAATGAGTCCTTAGGGAGGTCAGGGGAAGTGAAGTGTGATCCATCAGTTGTGTGTCAGGTCAGATCAGCTAGCTGGGTCAGGGTTGTCAAAGTTGGGGTGCAATTTGTGACTCTGGGGTTCAGTTTAATAATTACTGAAGATTTAGAGAAAGCTTTTAATCATCTTATTTTTCCTAGGTAATTATCAAGCTTAATGAGAGTTGGAACCCAGAAGTTATAGAAGCAGATTTAGGCCATTTGGCCTATCGTGTCTGCTCCACCATTCGATCTCGGTTGATATGTTTCTCAACCAATTCTCCTGCCTTCTCCCCGTAACCCTTGATCCCCTTATTAATCAAGAAACCATTTATTCTGTCTTTAGTAGTGATTTGGCTGCTACAACTTTTTGTGGCAATGAGTTCCACAGAGCCACCACCCTCTGGCTGAAAATAATTCCTCATCTCACTTCTAAAGGGTCATCCTTCACTCTGCATCTGTGTTCTTGGTTTCTAGACTCTCTACCAGTGGAAACATCTTTTTCACGTCCGCTCTATCCAAGTCTCTCAGTATTCCCCAAGTTCCAATCAGACCCCTCTCCATATCTTTCGAAACTCCATCAAATACAGATCCAGAGTCCTCAACTGCTTCTCATATCACAAGCCTTTCATCTGAAGGAGAATTTTTGTAACAGCCCTCTGGACCCCCTGGAAGGCCAACACAACCTTCCTTAGATATAGAGCCCAAAACTGCTGACAACATTCCAACTGCAGTCTGACCAGAGGCTTATTCAGCCTCAGCAGTATATCCATGCTGTTGCATTCTAGCCCTCTCAAAATCAATGCTAACATTGTATTTGCCTTCCCTGCAGCTTTAAAGTGCCTTTTCAAACAGCTGCAGATGCAGAGGAATTGTGCATGGTAGTATAAATTTCCTGAGCAATTCCTACAGAGAAATGGATAAGAGTTTCACAGCAGCAGATAAGCTAAGGCATGGTTAAAATATTAAGAGGGAAGGTGATGGCTTCGTGGTACTATCATTAGACTACTAAACCAGTGACCCCGATAACGTTCCGGGGACACAGGTTCGAATCCCACCACGGCGGATGATGGAATTTGAATTTAATAAAAAAAAAAGTCCCACCTTCACTTTGAAAATAACCTGCATTGTGTTGAGTGGCACTATCACTGTGCTAAATGGGACAGGCTTTGAACAAATGTGTCAACTGAAGACTCGGCATCCACGAGGTGAAGAAGGGTCTAGGCCCGAAACGTCAGCCTTCCTGCTCCTCTGATGCTGCTTGGCCTGCTGTGCTCATCCAGCTCTACACCTTGTTATCCATGAGGTGCTGTGGGCCATCAACAGCAGAATTGTACTCTCGCACAATCTGTCACCTCATGGCTCGACATATCCCCCACTCAACACTTACCATCAGGCCAAGGGATCAACCCTGGTTCAATGGGGAGTGCAGAAAGACATGCCAGTCGTACCGGGCATACCTGAAGACAAGGTATCAACCTGGTGAGGTCACCAAACAGGACTGACTGCATGCCAAACAGCATAAGCAGCAAGTGACAGAGCTAAGCCATCCCACAACCAACAGATCAGATCCAAGGTAGACAAACAGGAGGCTAGAAGAACACAGCAAGCCAAGCAGCATCCGGAGGAAAAGAAAAGTCAACTTTTCAAGTATTACCCTTCTTCAGGACCAGATGTGGGGTAAGGGGGAGTTACAGATGAGAGGGAGGGGACAGTAGCGGAATGGGGGTGATAAGTGGACACTGGTAGGAGGTACCACCTGGTAGGCCAATGGGAGGCACGAATCCAGTTGGTAGCTGGAAGGGAGGGTCAGCAGATAGAATGGAAGGGAGGTGGTGGGGTTGGAAAGGGAGCCAGGGGATGGGTGGGGAGGTTATTTGAAATTAGGCGAACTCAATGTTAAGTCCTCCGGGCTATAGGGTGCCCAGGCAGAAGAGACAGTGTCGTTCCTCAAATTTTCAATCTGATCCACTGTGAAACTTGGAGGTCGAGAATGGACATGTCAGAGGAGTTTTTTTTTTTGGTTGGGGGGGGGGGGG